>NW_027192528.1:1616272-1926297 GCF_041956765.1 Thermoascus crustaceus | reverse complement strand
GCTGCCACCGCCGAAACTTACGGACCACTCTCTCGCCCTCCTCAACGTTTTCAAGAGCGAGACCCCTAAAACACCCAAGCCTGCCACTGCGGATGTATCTAAACCGGAAACCGGACCAACGGCGTCACCCAGGGCTTCTCAGCATCAGGACCACCTCCTGAGCCTGTTGAAGGGATCCCCCTCTGGTCCGACGGTGAAACCTCCTGCAGAATTGCCTGCCCAACAGGCCCCCTCTGTTCCCAAGCAGATACTTCAGCGATCAGAGCTGCCTGGGAATGCTTCACCCAAACAGCCTGCTCCTACCATCGCTGTTAGGAAGCGACCAGAAAAGGAGGTTCAAACTTCTGCAACGGTTTCCGGGCCACTAAATATGCCACATTTCGACAAAATCGCCAAATCCCCGTCAAGAAAAGGGCCCAACGGAACACCGCAGAAGGTAGCCAAGGATCGACTGGCTTCGCCCATCACCATCCTATCGCGACACGCAGGTGCGAGGAAAGATTCTCCTGTCTCGACGGAGCAAGTTTCACGCCCTCCATCTCGACCCTCTGCCCTTAAAGCGAAGACGCCTGAGCCTTCGAAACCTTTTCAACCTCAAATTCTGCGTCGTTCCGATAAGGCGGATTTGGACGCGGTCCTTCCTACCCGCACGGTGGCCGTCCACGAATTCTCTCAGCCCCAGCCTGGTGCCGCTGAAAAACCGACAGCTGTGCCGGAAGAGAAACCTCCTCAAATAAACTATGACCGTCGGCCAAGCCAGACGGCTGCACAGAGAGAGACACTACTTTCGCTGTTTGGAAAGCCAACATCTCCCCAGCCCCCGCCAGCGGATCTTGCATCCTCTACCTTGAAGCCTTCAACAGCTTCGACAGGCGCCAGTACACTCTCCGTACCGTCGGAGAGCGGGTCTCAGACGCCGACGCCAACGACCAGGGTTACATCGCCCGTCAACAAGGCGTTTTTGCTTGGCTATCTGGAGGGGGTAGCAAGGGGACAGAAATAGGCTTTCATGTAGATATCCAATAGGGATAGTTAGGGGACATGATCTTGCGCCTTGAACCGGCGCCTTGCCACGAGATACACTCATATTGGAGATAATAATAAATTGATTAAGAATTCCAAACTCTTGTGGATACCATCCTCCAATTCAGTTAGCTCAAGTACGTGTCGTAGAGACATGATATATACATACCCCGCACTAATCGACTATATGCGCTGTGTGACGAAATACCTGGCCTGTACGCCGATGGAAAATCTACCGCATTGCACCTATCACATGACATTTGTCCGAGTCTTTGAGCGTATTTTTAGCACATAACGCTCGCTGCACATCCTTTCGCTATGCTAGGAGCTAAAGCTCAAGCGTCCTTCCAAGTGCTTCATCACCGCTCATGTTCGCTTGCTCCTGCTCACGCATTGAGGTACTGGTTTAACCCATCGACAACACGTCTTGTCCGCGCTCCAGGTCTTCCCACCCGAGCTCCAAGCTCCTTCAAACCAACAAGACATCTATCAACCGTAGACAACAATGCTTCCATCCACTCAACAACACCCGAACGCGCACTTTTCACCTACACCTCCGGCCGCTACCTCTACAACGAGAGATGCCGGCTGGCGGAGAGGCACGTCGAATTCAACGTCGAGGCGCTCAAAGACATCGCCGCGAAAAGCGTCGGTCGAAAAAGCGGAGACGTCAGGTAGATAAGGAAGCTCGCAGAGGGCGGATTCAAACAGGGTGTTTCTTCTCACTATGGACGACGGATTCGAAGTCATCGCTAAGATTCCGTGTTCGTGTACGGGTCCCGGGGGTCTTGTCACGGAAAGTGAGGTTGCGACGACGGAGTTTTTGCGGTCGAAAGGGGTTCCTGTGCCGAGGGTGTATGCCTGGTCGTCTTAGTTGTCGAAAGATGATAATCCAGTTGGAACGGAGTATATCGTGATAGAGAAGGCTTCTGGGGGGAAGCTTGAAGATCGTTGGTTTGATCTTAGGCCTAGAGAACGGGTGCGTCTGGTGACGTGTTTCGTTGAGATCGAACGGAAGCTCTTCGCCTTTGGGTTTGGTTCGTATGGGAGCTTGTATTATAGGGATAGTCCACCTGGGACATCGGATGAAAGTGGCGATGCGGACCGATTTTGCATTGGGCCTACGGCGGATTACATGTTTTGACGCGGGTCGAGGGCCTTGTTAGTCCTTCCATTCTACCTGCGAGGCCCTACTAACCAGTGATTGCACATAGGGAGAGACCAGCGAGAGTATGTTTGTTCGATCGGCATCCGGGAATTGGAATGGACCCGCCAGTTCGGGAAACCTCAAGTGAATGATTTTCCTCATAATAACATAGTTAAGGGCGAGGTTTCTCCCGAGACATATATGGATCTACTAGAGAAGTATCTGTCTACTTCGCCCTACATCTTACCTGAAGGTCGTGGGAATCCCTTGAACAAACCTACATTGCACCATCCAGGTAGGTACCTACTACTTAACTACCTACCGAAAGTATCCTCCCAGCACCCCCTCGTATTAACTGGACACAGATCTCAACCAGTCTAATATTTTCGTGACGGACGCATGTGAAATCTCATGCATTATCGATTGGCAACATATGACCATCCTACCGCTGTTGCTCACAGCGGGGAGTCCCCATCGACGGATATTTGTACATGGTCTTCAACGGCAAAGATAACAAACCCCATCTGGATGCCCTCCGTTACGCACTCCTGGCGCTCTGCCAACATTTGGTGACAGAGCGGGCCGGCAGTGGAGGGGCAATATAATCAGCTTGAAAGGTGCACTGATCAGGTTGGTCGCCCATTGGGACCACCTTGCAGCAGAGGCAGGGAAATCTGAGAAGATCAAATGCCCGGTGCAGTTTGATGCAGATGACGTGGAGGAGTTCTATCGGATCGAGGAGAACTGGTTCAAAGCGACTATTCTGTTAGAATACTGGCGGTCTCTTCTGGATGATCTGGGCCAGGATCGATGGGTTAGGAACGAGTCGTATGAGAAGGTCGTGGAGATCAACCGGCAGCTCAAGAAGGAGTGGTTGGATGAGGCGGAGGACGAGGAAGATGGTATCTCTGTTGAGCGGTATTGGCCGTTCCAGGACCATGAACTGGTTGATTAGATAGGTAGCTCTTCTTGATATTATACCCTTCGATCGTTGCACTTTTATATGTCGTGAGTGCACACAACTCTCAGTTCCCGATACATTGGTATTTTGCGAGATAAAGTGGTGGGATTATATTATACTCTATTTCAGAAGTCCCTTCACACTCATAAAACATTGGATCGAGTAGTACATACATGACAATGGACATGGAGGGCATCGTGAGACTCCAGCATCGACGATTACGTCAGAGCACCCGCGGGCCGATATTCTGCCTCCGCTCACCGCCCTGATTATCACGAAGCTTCAGATTCGCTGCGAGCAGACCCGACGTCGTCCAAACCGACCAGCTTCATCTGCGCGAAGATGCCTCCTCGAACGCCTACTCCCTCGATATGCAGTCGCTGCCTGGCCCGGGCTCGGGGCTTTTCCACCACTGTCCAAGCCCGCCAGCAGCAGAAGCAGCATGATCTGCCCCCTCCCCCGCCGCGAGCCGGCTTCACTCGACTCACGAACCGCGGCCTCATTTCGATCACCGGCCAGGACAGCACGACATTCTTGCAGGGTCTGGTCACGCAGAACATGCTCATTCCCAATGACCCGAACCGTGCAACACGGCGGACGGCGTGCTATGCCGCTTTCCTTAACGCGCAGGGACGAGTGCTGAATGATGCGTTCATCTACCCCTCGCCTGGCGGAGGGACTTCTTCTGCCGACGAAGCCGGCTGGATTGTCGAGGTGGACAAGAACGAGGTGTCCAGCCTCCTGAAGCACCTCAAGAAACACAAGCTCCGCGCGAAGCTCAAGCTCCGCGCCCTCGAGGACGGCGAACGCACCGTCTGGTCCTCCTGGGACGATGAGAACGAACCCCGGTGGGCCGCGTACAACCTCGAATCCGACTCCCCGTCGCCCTTCTCTCAGGCCCCGTCCATCGCTGGCTGCATTGACCCTCGCGCCCCCGGCCTCGGCTCCCGCATCGTCACGCCCGGCCCGGACGACCTGCGCACCCACTTCCCGGACGAATCGAAGCTTCCCGGCACGGAGGTTGCGCTCGCGACGTACACGCTGCGGCGCATGCTGCACGGCGTTGCAGAGGGCCAGGGCGAGATCCACCGCGAGTCTGCGCTCCCGCTCGAGTGCAACATGGACATGATGCGCGGCATTGACTTCCGCAAGGGCTGCTACGTCGGACAGGAGCTGACCATCCGCACGCACCACACGGGTGTTGTGCGCAAGCGCATCCTGCCCGTCCAGCTGTACAATGGTGACGAGCAGGACGCCGTGCCGCTCGCGGAGACTCCCTTCTACGACCCCACCACCGAACTGCCCCTGCCGCCGAGCGGGGCGAATATCTCCCGGATCAGCGCGCGCAAGGGCCGCAGTGCGGGCAAGTTCCTCGCTGGCATTGGGAACATCGGTCTCGCTCTATGTCGGCTCGAGATGATGACAGACATCGCACTCACGGGCGAGGGGACTCAGTATGCCCCTGGACAGGAATTTAAGGTCTCCTGGGACGGCACTGAAGGGGAGCCTGTTCAGGGACCTGGTGAGGTGAAGGTCAAGGCCTTGATTCCGCCATGGACGAGGGAATTCATCCTGGCCGGAATAGCAAGCAAGAATCCGTCTCGGCCAGATGAGGCGGAGGGCCGGAGGGCCCGGGATATGGTGGAGATGCTGGAGGAGGAAGAGGAGGAGGTGCAGCAGCGGCGGGGTGAATAAATAAATAAATAGCCTTTTTCGCGCTTTGTATACCTAGTTATTTTATATTTACATATCACACAGCCTCCACTGGATGTCAAAAGAAGCCATGAGAACTGAACTGAAATGAACTGCTTCAGGGGTATCTCTACTAAACCACAACCAAAAACGCACATAAAATCCAGTCTAGTATATAAAATGCAACCGAAGACGCCCGAGACCTTCGTATATCATCCTCCAGCGTCGATGAGACATTGCTCTCGTCCTCATCCATACAATCGAGCCACTTTCCAGAGAACAAACCTCTTACCCAGCTTTCGCCGCTTGCGCCGCCGCCTCCGCCGCATCGGCCGCCTCGTCTTCCTTGCGGATCTGCTCCTCGAGCGCTTTCCGCTCCTTCTCGCGCTGCGCGTTCTTCAGCCGCATCAGCGTCACCTCCTCCAGGCTCGGGGTGCTGAGACCCGTCGTGCCGGACGAGGATGGCGAGCTCTTGGGCGTGTTGGCCGCGGCGGCTGCGGATGAGAACGATGCGAAGGAGGGTACCTTGCCGGGTTTCTTGGTGCCGTCTGTGTTGAGGCCGGGGAAGTTGAAGCTGGGCTTACTGCTGCTGGAGGAGGCTGGTGTAGATGGGGTTGCTTGTGGTTGTGGTTCTGTCGGAGTAGGAGTGGGAGAGGGAGAGGGAGAGGGATTGTTCGTTCCCAGATCGGGCTCGTTGCCAGAGGCCCAGAAGACCGAGTCGATGACGGCCCATTCGCCCTCCCCGATCTTGCGCTTTTTCTCGAAGTCCAGGACGGCGGCGTGCGCGCCCACGATGGACGCAAAGACCACGACGCCCGTCGCGACCATCTTCTTCTCGCGCTTCTCGCCGACGCGCTGCCGTTTGTCCTTGAGGGTGAAGGTATTCTCAACCTTCCCGAAGGGCGCAAACAGCGTCGCCAGACGGTCCTTGTCGAGATCCAGCCCGAGTCCTTCACGGACCCAGCGCACCTTAACAGCCCTCTCCAACTCGGGCACATTCGTCCCCCCAGCCTCCTTCGACCGGTCGACGCGCTGGCTACTCCGGTCCGCCGCCCGCTGCGCCTCCTCCTGCTCCCGCTGCAGCTGGCGCTCCTCTTCCTCGGCCTCCCGCCGCAACTTCTCCTCCGCCTCGCGTCGTCTCCGCCTCGTGTCCTCCGCGATCCGCTGAATCTCCCTCTCCAGCTTCTCCTCCGCATCAGCGTCCCCAGCCGCCATCCCCGTCGCCATCCACGGCCTCTTCACTCCCCTGGCCGCAGCCTCCGCAGCCGCCCCTGCTCTCTCCCTCGCCTCCAGATCCTCCTTCATCTTCCGCTTCGCGGCGTCCATCATCTCCGTCTCGCGGCGCTTGCGCTCGCGCGCCTCGCGCGCATTGTCGTATAGCTGCCGCACCGTCGGGTCCGAGAGCACATCGTACGCGATCTGCAGGAGGTGGAACTTCTCGAGGTCCGCGGGCGTCGGGTTGGCGATCTTGTCCGGGTGGTATTTGAGCGCGGTGCGGCGGTAGGCGCGCCGGATCTCGGCCTCCCCGGCCGCGGGGGAGATGTCGAGCAGGGCGTAAAAATCCTGCGAGGAGGTCGCGTGGGATTTGAGGTCGTCGGAGGGGGCCATTTTGGTGGTTGTAGGTAGGTAGGGAGGGTTTGGTTTGTAGGGTGTAAGCTCTGAGCGGAAATTCTGTCTCGTGCCAAGCTTGGATGGATGGATGCAAACAGGAGCACCCGCTCTGAACGGGAGGAGAGAGGACAAAGAGAAAAAGAAAAGGAGAAGAGGAATATCCGGCCTGGAGCCTTCCCAGGACGCGGGTGGTGACGAGCGAGAAGTGGGATATTAGGAGTTGTACAGTAGGTTGTTCTCTTTTGATGGTTGGCGGGACGATGTAAGCTGAGAGGTCCCGTCGTCGGTGGCGTTCTTCGCGTCGAGTCTCCGCCAAATCTCCGCTCCTGCGACAACAACAGCACTAATCATGTTTCATGCGCATTATTATGCATGCTAATTACGGCGGTCGAGGAAAACACTATATTATTCTGCTGTTAATGCAGAAATTGAGGTTAATCCTTCCAGATTCTGCTGGGTTTGAGGCACAGGTTGGGGCTAGATCGAGAGAGAGCATGACATAAGACGAGAAACAATGTCTGATCGATCGCGTATGTAATCTACGGAGTGCAAACCCACAGATTTCTGGGCTTCAAGGGCTGTCTTTGAAGGGTAAACGTCTCAGATTCTTGTCATTTTGTTGTGCTCTTTTTCTTCATTTTTAGCGTCGCCCGTTCTCCAAGGGCAAGCTTTTGCTACTTGATACCCGGACTACAATCAGGTTGATCTGCGAGATTGACCATTATCTGTTGTTTCAATTGGCTTTCATTAAGATACCCTGTTTAGGCGTGTTTATCTAGATTTACTACTCGTGGTGTGGGTGTTTATACCAGGCAGTGTGTTCCATGAGCTAAGGATTTTTTTTATATCCCTAGGGACTTTCGTCATGTGTACCCGTTGCAGCGTAGCTTCAGCTCTTCTTGTGCAGAATGGATACTCTACTGCTCTTTTATTTAATGCTCATCGTGAGATATCCAGGATGCTGGCGTGCTTGCTGCTGCGTATCGTACCCGGAGTTTAAGGGAGAAGAAACGCAGGGCACGTGTCTCTCTGATCCGGACTTCGGTCGACGTCAACGGAGATGGACTCGCTCTCCATCATCAGTTTCTTTTTCCCTGACCGATCTCTTCGCTTTGTCTCGCGTTTTCATTCGACTGTAGAGCTCCCGATGGCTACGAATACAGTTGCTGCCCCCTCTCCAGCCCAATTGGCCCTCGCGTTGGCTATCGTGAAGCTGAAGCCTGCGAATGTGGATATAAAGGGTCAGACAGCAGCCAACACGATCTAACTTATCTCCCGCTGAAACTTGTTATATTAACCATCATTGTCATTAGATCACATCCTCCAGATCCGCCAGCACATCAAAAGCGGACGAGATCCCCATCTCGCCTCCGCTCCGGAGAAGCACCTCGACAGCATTGCCTTCTGGCAGCAGGCGTACGAGAAGTCCGAGTCCGCCCAGAGCAAGCTGCTCGACCGCATCTATGAGCTGGAGCAGCGTAACGAGGCTCTGCTGGCCAGGATGAAACAGACATCTCCTGCGGAGAGAGAGGCACCGGTGCCAGCGTCGAAGAAGCGAAAGGCCAACGATGAAGCTGTTGGTACGACTCGGAAACGGGCCAAAACGAATCTTGGTGTGGCTGCCGGTGGAGGGCTTTTGGGAAAGAGCTACAATGTGCTGGATGGGTTTGAGTATCTGGAAGAGAGTGAGTTGAGAGCCATGGCATCTGCTGTGTCCATGCCATGTTAATTGCTATATCACAGCAACTGCTCCGTTCATGCGGCAGCTCCATGCGCTTCAACAGGCCCTACAAAGGAGACCAAGCCGCTCCGGCATCGTCTTGGCCGCAGTCGATCTGTGCAAGGTAGCAGAGAAGGCAGTGTTCGATGTTACCCGTGAAACTAAACCAGCTACGGGGCGGTCGAAGACGACTGCCGTGCTGCAGAAACACCAACCGGACTTGCAATCAGTGCTACATGCTCTGGAGCGCGCTCATAGGCTCCTCTACCAGGGGATAAACAAGCTCTCTGCTACTGATGAGGGCAGAAAGGATGTAGGACAGGTCACCTACCACCTGGTTTCCCTTTTCGAGATGATCTTAGATGCTCTGCAGCAGCATTGCAAGATCAAAGCCACGGAAGCAACCACGAAACCCAAGCCGAAGAAGAAGCAGAAGCAGGCCACCAAGTCGAAACTGTCGAAGACTACACCACTGTCTGACACATCTCTTTCGATGGACGACGATTCTGTGGCCATGCAGATAGCTCGCACACTAGCTACCATGATCCTTTCACTCAGCTCTTCTAAGACAGAACATAGGAACCTCCTCGATGGCTACCTCTTCGTCCTTCTCAACCGTGTGGGCAAGACCCTGTGCCTGTTCGTCTTCAGAGACTTACAGCTCAGACCTGACCTACGGACCGATGCGACGAAACTTCCGCTTCCTGCTGGCCTCAGAGTAGCCGGTCTGGACGACGCATCCTTACGGGTGGCAGAGTCTGAAGCGAAATATCTCGTATGGCTCCTGGAGAGAGCAGTGGCCTTCGTCGATACTTTCCCTGTGCCGTTGCCACCTGAGACGAGCGGTGGGGTTCAAAGCAGCGCTGGCAGTGCATCACTTCTATCCCGAGCCAAGGCAAAGCTACAGAACACACTCCTCAGGGCCGTCTTCGGGGAGGATGACCCGCTCTTCAAGGATCACCTTAATCCTCCTAAGCAACCTGATGTGGATAGGCTCGCGCATGTGTGGGCTTCTGTCCAGTGTCCTGAAAAGAGCGTTCCGGAGTGGTTCACGCAAGAGGTGTGGAGATTACTGGGGTGGGATGTGCTGGTGAAGAAGACCAGTGGATAAGTTTCAACCCCATTGCGTTTATCCTAATGCCTTTTTCTGCTTTTGTCTCTATCTCTTTTATAATATATTTGGTACCCATGTTTTTGCCTCCAAGGGCATCCGATGATATCTCCGGAAAGTATCCCAATATACATGTTCCCCCACTTCGCGATCCTCTTTTTCCATTCTATTGCTCCGTTACTACCCACACTTAAGTATATTTCATCGGATTTCGCCCTCATGATATTTATATTAGAGAATGGACTAGAAATAGTGAGTATCATTATTTCAGATCCAAAATGCGAACTGCGTTCCCTCCCAGGACGGCCGCCACGTCCTCGTCACCGAACGAGGAGTTAATGGCCTTATAATTGGTCGTGACACTAAGCCACTCCCCATCCTCCTTGCCGTCCAACGGGGGGAAGAAAGGGTGGTCGGTTCCTACAGGATGTCAGATACATGTATAGCCCTGGGTCATTGAACTCACCGAACAACAGCCGATCCGCACCCCCTGCCGCATGTACCGCCGCCTTCAGCCCTGCCTCGCCATACACGACAGCGTCGAGGAAGATGTTCGTCTTCAGGACATCCCACACGCTCCTCTGTGGACCTCGCGTATCTCCGCCGTTGGCGATGAACTTCCGCTCGTGCGCTATGCAGCTCTCGATTCGGCCAGCCAGAAACGGGAGTGTGCCTCCTGAATGCGCAAGCAGAATCTTCAACCGCGGGAACCGGTCAAACACGCCAGCCAGCAGCATACGGGTCACGGCGATGGTCGTCTCGAGCGGAAAGCCCAACGCCAGCGGAAGGACATGGCCGTAGCGGTCCGTCGCATCCGGACCACCAAAGGCTGCGTCGGGCAGGCCGTAGTGAGGATGCAGGAAGACAAGGGTTTCAGTGTCCGCTAAGGCGGCCCAGATGGGTTCCAAACCGGGATCATCCAGCCCTTTACCCAGCCCCGACGTGCCCATGATGACGCCCCGCATGTGTGGCAGCGTCTTCAGCCGCGCGATCTCCTTGGCGATAATGCCCGCGCTGGGCGCGCTGAGCGGGAGCGCTCCAAAGGCAAAGAGCGTCTCTTTCTCGTGCAGCGCTCGCGTGCCCTCGGGGTCCGCTTCGCGGTTGACCCGCGCGCACAACACCTCCAGGTCATCGTTGATCCGCTTTGCCCAGGTCTCGGCCTCGTCAGGAGCGAGGAAGTCCAGCCAGGGATTGGCGAGGGAGACGACGCTGGTGGTGATGCCGTGCCAGCGCATGAAGGCCAGCTTGACGGCGATATCAGAGTAGGAGGAGTCAACGGGGCGGCCGCGCTGGTCCAGCGGGATCGAGGGATTGTCATCGGAGGAGAGGATGATGAGGCGCGAGGCAGCCCCGGAGGGAGGATCGTGGACGTAGGGGACCGTCTTGCGGGCGCGCAGCATGTCCAAGTAGGACGGAGGATAGACGTGGGTGTGGATGTCCACGATGGGGCGCGGCATGTTGGGCATTGTCTTTCTTCCTATATTCCTCCCTTTTCTCTTTCTTTTATTTTCTCACTTAGGAGCAGTTCTGTCTCTTCTCCCGTTCTGTGCTTCTCCCACTTTTGTATTTGTGGACGGTCACCTGGACAGCACACCAGAGAAGGCGGGGAAGGAGAACAAGATGAGGGGCTGACAGCCAAGCGCCAGGGAGAAAAGAGACACAGATCCCCACGGAGCCATGCCATAAAAGAGCAAACAATAGAATTGCCCGAAGACAAGAAGGTTCACTCAATATCACTGCTGCCCGCTGTCTAATCAGCACCTTATCAGGCAGGTGTCTGCGGAGAGGGACTGTCAGCACAGATAGACTGAGATAAGGGTCGATAAGCAGGCAAGATGAGATCAGATCGTCCTACATACTCAGATATCATTGATATTTATATTTCAGGATTTCCCCAGTTGACTTGATTACTGCTTCTCATTTGTCTGGCGTCTTTGCAGACTCCATCAGGTTTCTGAGACCTCATTTTCCTGTTTTGTCAACTGTCAGCATAGATAACACTATCCATCTATAGACAGATACGTACATCCTTATGGCGGACAAGCTAGCATCCACGGCTGTCCAGAAGGATGACCTCGTCATTCCTGTGACTATATTCCACCCGTTCTTTATGTTATACATGTGCTCATGCTGACCCCAGCTCATCGACTTTGGTCCCTTCCTCAGCGGAACCCCGGCCGATAAGCACGCTGTCGCCGTCTCCATCACAAACGCCTTCAAGACTTCCGGCTTCTTCTATCTCAAGAACCACGGGATCCCACCCTCGGTCGTCTCCGAAGTCTTTGCCTCGTCTGCGCGCTTCTTCGCCCGCCTGCAGGCACAGAAAGACAGTCTGGGCTGGACAACACCGCAGTCCAACCGCGGCTACGTCGCTCGCGGTCGGGAAAAACTATCTCAGTCGGACGATATCGCTGGTATCTCAGCCATGCGCGCCGCCATTCCAGACCTCAAGGAGACGATGGAGATCGGGCGCGAGGGAGTCGAGGGCTTGCCGAACCGCTGGCCAGACCACTTCGACGACGAGGGAAAACATTTCAAGAAAGTGATGCAGGACTTCTTCGCGACGTGCAGGGACCTGCACATGCAGATCATGCACGCCATGGCCCTGGGCCTGGGCCTTCCAGACGAGCACTTCTTCGACGAGTTCACCGATGGCGGCGACAACAACCTCCGCCTCTTGCACTACCCACCCATCCCCAAAGCTGTCTTTCGCGACAATCCAGGCCAGGTCCGCGCCGGTGAACACAGCGACTACGGGTCCTTGACGTTGCTGTTCCAGGACTCGCGTGGTGGCTTGCAGGTTCGCAGTCCCCGTGACACCTTCGTCGACGCGACGCCCATCCCCGACACTATCGTCGTCAATGCCGGAGACCTGCTGGCGCGCTGGTCTAACGACACCATCAAAAGCACCCGTCACCGTGTCGTCGAGCCGCCGAGCGCGCCGGAGGAGGACGATGGCTCGGATATGTACCCAGCGCGGTACAGCGTGGCGTACTTCTGTAACCCGAACATGGACAAGCTCATCGAGGCCCTCCCAGGCACGTACGGTGAAGAGGTTGGCGTGGCGAAGAAATACCCCGGTATTAACTCGGGCGAGTATCTAGTGCAGCGGTTGACGGCGACGTTCTAGACTCGAGCGGAGCCCGGAACCTACTAAACAAGTACATGCATACAGGACTAACTTTCAGTGACGGTTATTGATATCAATCTGATTTTTTTGTACATACAGGTACTCATACCCAGGTGTATGTTTATCGCAAAGCTTAATAATATCGTTCCTTCTTAGCATCCGAACCATTAAAACACGTGCGTATGACCAATGATACTAGTCGTCCTGTTTAGCCGTACTGTATACACAGTCGTAACCCATCTCCTCCACCCCATACTTACCTAATTGAGAACCATCATGTGATCTTATCGTTTTTTCAGATGTTCGACAACTGGAAGTGAATTGAACACTCTTCTTGAGATTTTTTTCATCCATGCGTTCAGTGCAGGTTATTTTTTTATCAGGGTTACTATCCGACACCGTGTACATATGTATAGAGCACAAATGGAATAAAAGTAACAGCCAACGAACTGAACGACTACCTAACTGCTCCATTATCAGTTATCTCCGATTATCCCCGTGCGCACTGTACTTATAACACAACGTAGTGGCGTTTAGATTTTGTCTTCAGGGTTGCAAATCTCACTATGTACTCCACAAATTTGAGCCCGACCCAGCCATCTATTCCAGGGACCTGATACCCTGGCGTATATCTAAATCTAAGCCTTTCCATGCGCCGACTGTCAGCTGACTCAGGTACTTCCTAGCACACCATACTATATATGCTTAACTCGGATGGGTCTTGGTGTAAGCTTGTCCGTAAATTCCACACACACACACACACACAGACACACACAACTTAGCAGTTTTGCGGACTGAAAAAATTCATAATTGATCGGATATCGGTGACACAGGAATTGCAAATCCTTCTTGGGCTTCTGGGGAAATGAGATACGAACATGATGAAAGGACCACTCAAACGCTGGCTCATACAATTGCCTATCTAGGCAATGTGTGTTCTGATCGGCTATCTGGAGTATCCGAGAACAAAGCAACTGGCTGGATATTGGAAGAAACTGATATCTGCCAAGAGATGTATCTAATTCGTTTCATCTAGTAGTCCGGAATTGATCTCAAACGTCTCACAACACCGGCGCAGTAGATCAAAGCCGCGTCTCATTAGCAAAACAACACGTCACCGGGACATCATGTAGGTGCATCCATAGTATCTAGATAATCACATTCGAGACGGTCTTGGCAAGGACCGTTGGGAGTGTACAGATGCCGTGTCAAAGACGGCAACATCCCAATGGTGCAAAACGTGGAGATATCATAGGATAGGTGTCAATCAACTCGCATCATACGTCTGTGCGATCGCAAACTAAAGAAGCCAACCCAATTTCTAACAATATATTCCTTCTCCGGCTACATGCCTATGTAGGAATGTATATACAGATACCAACGACACACACCGCCGTTCTCCCGCCGGGAACGATCGGCCGAGCTTAAATCCCCAGGACCCGATTACTGCAATTCGATAATGTCGATGCCTGAGGTATATAACCACCATGCAAAGTATGCCATCGAACCCATGCATGATAGCGGAGACCCGGAATTGTAGTAGATTCGCGGGACCAAGAGTGGATATGGGTGCCATCCCCTTTTCGGGGTAAAAGATCCGGGGCAAAGAAAAAGGTGTTCTTGTCGATCAGGTATCCAGGGTATCTGGCTTGTACTTTCGATGTCACGATCGGCTGTCTAAAAGAATACCTATAATTAGGAAGCGCATCCGCTTTACTACCTAGATATCTAGGTACATATGCGGTACGACCTGGTGACCTCTCCATGGGCTAGTATAAACTAATAAGGTTATCAAGGGAGACAACTGTATATGACCTAACTTTTGAGTCTGGGATGGCTCTAGAACGGTCTATTGTAGTACATACATTTCGTGGCGGCCGTTGTCGGGATGGATGGGCCGGAGTAAGAGATATATAGATAATGGGATATCCCCTGTCTGGGCTGGTAGTACATCATCTATCCATCTCCTATTTCTTTTCCAGTGTATATGTTCTTATCAGAAACAGTCGTCGGCCATCCGTCCATCGCCGTTTCAACAACGACAATGACTATCATGACGACATCCACAATGACTACCACCACCACTACAACAACGACACCCCCAGGGACCATCCCGAGAGCTCCGCCAGAACGTTTCTTCGTACCCCCGACCGCTCACGCGCCCAACAGCCCGCTCCCGATCCTGCTGTACCGCGATGTCCTGCCGCGGCCGCACGGGGAAGCATCGGCGTCGGCGTTTCTGGAGAGGAACGGGTGGCAGAAGAGAGTAGGTTTTGATTGTTTTTTTGTTTTCTTGCTTCTTTGCCTTATCTTAGTCTTTTCCAAGCTGAGAGGCTTATTCCATCCTCCCTGCCTTACTATACATACTATGCTTCAACAGCATGGTGCTACACTACACAACACCACACCATACTCACTGTCCCCATGGAGATGAGGCAATAGATTAATGGTATCTATTGCTCTCCATGAGAAAAAGGGGCCCTTTTTCAGTTCAGATAAGGGCTGTGATGCTTTACTAGTTACTCAGCTAGTAAGGTATCTAAGTCTGTCTGTCCGTATGTGGATGAATTATATATATACACCTAGCCTAGTATATATAAAATCCTCATACTTTCCTACGCACCTAATCCCCCGAAGAGATAACTGACCATATACGATATCTATATACTCATATTCATGGATGCATGGGGCAGTATGTATACAATACATACGAAATAACTAACACAACCATCATCAGGGAACCTGGGGCGCCATCACGACTCGGCACTTCCATCCCAACACGCATGAATGCTACGGTTTGTATCTTCCCTTTTTCATACCCGTAACAGATACCTAACCACAGGACACGTATCACTACAGGAATCATATCCGGCTCTTCCACCCTCCTCCTCGGACTCGGCGGGAACGACACCGCCCCCAACCATGACGAAGACAACGACAAAGACAAAGACATCCCCTGCACCGTCGCATCCACATCATCGTCCCTCTGGGGCTGGAGCCTGGGATCGAAGATGCTGAAGGTCATGACGGACGTGATGATGGGGATTGTGAGGAATAAGACCACGAGCGTTTCCTCCGCAGCTGCCGGCAGCAGCAGCAGTACCGGAACTAATAATAATAATAACAATAATACCAATAACAATGGTGGAGGCTACGGACTCCGTCTGAAGGTCTCCGCCGGCGACGTGATCGTGCTTCCGGCGGGGACGGCGCACTGTTCCGTGGATAGCCAGGGCGGGTTCCGCTATGTGGGTGTTTATCCGGTTGTAAGTATCCTTTTCCCCCTATCTTTCCTTTTTAATAAAAAAAGGAAAATACTGATACAGTACAACTAGGGCTCCCCCCGCTGGCGCAACGAGTACGGCAAATCGCCCATCGACCTGGCCGCGTTCCAGGCCGAGATCGCGGGCGTCGCGACCCCCGTGCTGGACCCGGTGTACGGCGTCGAGGGCTACCTCCCGGCGCTGTGGAAGGAGAGTGCGCCTCCCATCATCCCGTCGTCCTTCCACATCCCGCCCACTGGCATCTCTTTCTCGAGAGGAAGTGATGAGGTGGACGAGCTCGATGAGCTCGATAAGCTGAATGAGTTGGAGGTTGTCGCGGTTGAGTTGAAGATATGATGATATGATTTTTTTCGTTTCTTGTTTCTCGTTTGGTGCTGCTGGGTTTTTCTCGTTCCGGTTTGGGTTGATTTGACTTGGTTTGAGCTTATGGGATATAGGTTTACTTGACTGCGTTTTATCATTTTTATCCCTGGTTTCTTTTTATTTAGCGTTGCGGTTTTGTTGGTCTTGGTCCTGGCCTTTTCTTGCTTGTGTATTTATCTCCATTCATGTGGCCAGACCAGACTGTCTACTCATTTTCTCGTCGATCGGTGTTTGCGTTGCTTTTGCTGTTCGATTCGACGTCTTCCGGTCTTTTAATCTTCTTGGTTGACACGGCTTCTTTTTTTTCTTCTTTTGCTTTGCTTGAATTCTTGGTTGATATGGTTTTTGCTTTTCTCTTTTACCTGCTTGATCTGATATGATCGATCTGCTTCTTCTTGATTACGAATGCAGCTACAGACGGCCCATTGATTTATTGGGCCATCTTTACCCCCTCTTCCAAAAGCGTTGGGAACTTCAGCTCTTTTCGAAAGTTTTACTCTATATATGTGGAGATTGGTCTTATTCGTAGAGCCTCATATGCTAGGATTTGGGATGGTGGATTGTATATAGGTAGGCAGGTAAGTAGGATTTGAAGGTTGAATCCAGATATAAGTGGCGGGGTAGGTAGGTGCTTACATGGATACGAAAAGAGAATAGGTAAGTGAAGCTGCTTCCGGGGATGTACTGCGTATATGCATAGAGGTTAATTAGGGTTGTCCTATCGTGTCTGTTGGAAGGTAACGGCTTTTGGTTGCCTGATTGCCTTGCTTGCAATGCATGTGGTTATTATTAGTACACGGTACTGTGCAGTACACGTGTATGTATCTATCTGATCGAACAATGAGAATTTTGTATTGAACAACGGTGATGATTCATGGAAGTGGAGGACAAAATTAAAGTGATAAGAAAAGCAGGATTGATACAGTATACATACAACACAAGACTCGATTCTATCAATATATCATAAAGCCATATTGGCTGGCGTGTTCTCTGGTTATCCATCATAATCGTCTCTATCTCAAATCTCTATGTCTATCTACGTATACAGACAACAGAAACAGATACCGTCTCAACTTAGTAAGTCGCAGGTACAGCACTTAGCCGTCCACCGTCGGACACGACGATGTTCCCATTCAGATAGCCGCCCGCGGCACCTGCCATCCACAGAATTATACCCGCAAGATCCTGATCGGATCCGCCCCTCGTGAGCGGGATGATGGTCTTCGGCATCGAGCCGTCGGAGATGCCCTTGCTGTCGACGCCGTGAGACGCGAACATCGGCGCCGCCATGTCCGTGTGGTAGAGACCCGGCGCGATGCCGTTGACGCGGATGTCGTACTGGATCAGCAGCGACGCGAGCACCTTGATCAGGTGGTTCACGCCTGCCTTGGACAGCGTGTACGCCGTCCCGAAGGTCGCGATGCGCGAGAAGCCCGCGATGGAGCTGGTGATGATGACCTGCGGCCGGGGCGGCGACAGGGTCCCCGGCACGGGGGCCGCCCGCTTCTCGTTCGCGGCCTGGAGGAGCGGCAGGAAGGCCAGCACGGTGTAGTAGGCGCCAGTCACGTTGACGTGCGACACTTGCGTGAAGTCCTCCATGGGCACCGACCAGAGGAGGTCGCGGAGTTCGGACAGCGTCGGTTTCGATTTGTCCGGCTTCGTCGGGTTCACGGGCCCCATGATGCCGCTGTTGGCGATCAGCAGGTCGACGTGGTCTGTCTTCGACGTGACCTCGTCGTAGGCGACCTGGAGGGACTCCTTGGATGTGACGTCCCCGACGATGGGGATGACGGTCCCGTTTGTGGCTGCAGCGGCGGTCTCTTTGAGTGTTTGCTCTCGACGGCCGATGATGAAGACTTTGGAGGCTTTGTTGGCGTCGAGGGCGAGTGCCATTGTGCGTCCTAGGCCTAGAAAGAGGTTTAGCACTTCGTGATATTCAGATTGCCTGGCAATTGGTAGTCTTCTTGGAGAATGGAAAAAGACACCGATTAGAAGAATTCAAGGGAATCGAAGTTGTCTTTATCCATGTCGAACGACACAGGAGAAGGGTTCACCAGAACATTGCAACCAAAGAGAACAGCTGTAGTACTTACCGCTTCCACCGCCGGTGATAACAGCGACTAGTCCCTCGACGGAGAAGAGCTTTGAAGATTCGAGATGCGCCATGATGGAGGCAGGGAATCTTTGAGAAGTTCGATTATAACAAATACCAAAAAAGACGGGAATTTGTCAGAAGAATGGAAAGCGATTGAAATCCAGATTATGAAGAGGTTTTAGAAAACCCCCGAGGTTGCGACTTGCATGGCATTATTCATGCAAGCCGGAGATACCCCCCCGAGCAGTGGGGTTGGAACCGCGCTGTCGCCATTTCCATTTAGAATCGACCGAGACGGTGTTGGCCCAGGGGACGCTCTGATATTTATTAATATCGCTGACGGTTAACGTAATCCACAAGCGAGCCGCGTACCCAAGCGAGCCGCGCACCTCCTACGCGTTCTCTCGTACTCAGTTGAATCGATTCAAACCACCACTATACCACCAGAAATGCCTCCTAAGTCAAGAAATTCTATTGAACAAGAAGGAAGGATCTTACTAGCAATTTCTGCATTACAAAAAAAAGAAATTTGCTATGTACGACAAGCAGCACGTGTTTATATGGTACCTGAATTGACTCTATGAGACCGGCTTCACGGCAGTGTTTATCGGGCTGAGCAACGCGCCAACTCACATAAGTTGACAAAAAATGAAGAGGAATCGCTTGTACAATGGATATTATCTCTGGATCGACGTGGAGCAGCTCCCCGACCGTCTCATGTTCAAGATATGGCCAATATTCTACTATCGAAGCGTGGTTCTGCAGATATCCAATCTGTTGGCAAGAACTGGGTGTACAACTTCATCAAACGGCATGATGATCTGAAAACCAGATATTCCAGACGATACAATCACCAGCGTGCTAAATGCGAGGATCCAAAGATTATCAAGGAGTGGTTTGACCGTGTACAAATCACTATCATGCAATATGGGATTGCATATGAGGATATCTACAACTTTGATGAGACAGGATATGCAATGGGCCTAGTTGCTACTGCTAAAGTAGTTACTAGAGCTGAGATGGTTGGCCGGCCCTTGCTTGTACAGCCAGGCAATTGGGAATGGGTTACTTCTATTGAGTGTATCAACTCTAGAGGATGGGTTCTACCACCTTGTATTATCTTCAAGGGGAAAGTCCATATCCAGGGTTGGTATGAAGATAAGGCCTTACCACACAACTGGAGGATTGAAGTCAGTGACAATGGATGGACTACTGATGATATTGGGCTACAGTGGCTGAAAAATGTCTTTATTCCTGCTACTGAGGCTTGTACAACTGGAAAATATCGCCTTTTAATTCTTGATGGCCATGGGAGTCATTTAACTCCTGAATTCAACCAGATATGCAGTGAGAACAACATTATACCAATCTGCATGCCAGCACATTCATCACATCTTTTGCAACCTCTTGATGTTGGCTGTTTTGCGCCTTTAAAGCGTGCATACGGGCGCTTGGTTGAGAATAAGATGCGGCTTGGTTTCAACCATATTGACAAATTTGACTTCCTTGAGGCATATCCACAAGCCCATACAGAGGTCTTTAGACCAGATACTATCAAGAATGCCTTTGCAGCTACTGGTCTGATTCCATTCAATCCAGAAAGGGTGCTTGGGCAGCTTAATATACAGCTTAAGACCCCTACACCACCAGGCAGTCGATCCACCAATTCTGCACCGAAAACTCCTTATAATCTCAACCAACTGCAGAAGCAGGCATCTACAATCAGGAAGCTTCTAAGGCATCGTACACAGAGTCCTCCAAGCCCGACAAATACTGCGTTGAACCAGCTTGTTAAGGGGTGTGAAATAGCAATGAATAGTGCTATTCTTCTTGCCAAAGAAAATCAGGATCTACGGGCTGCACATGAGAAACAACGGCAAAAAGGGAAACGATCTAATCGGCAGATAGCTCATACAGAGGGCCTTTCTATTCAGGAAGCCCAGGAGCTTATACAACATGAGAATGAGACCCAAGAGACCCAAGGGGCTCTACCAGTTGAATCAGCATCATCTACAGTTCAGCGCCCTGTACGAGCGCCACCACGATGCAGTGATTGTCATGTTATAGGACATAAAAGGTTGCAATGTCCTAATCGCAGTAGTAATTAGTTTTTATATAGAAATACATTTTTTTGTGTCAAAAAACAGGCCTACTTTCAGTCATGGCTAGAATCGCGTAGGAGGTGCGCGGCTCGCTTGTGGATTACGTTAGAATGCCGATCCACTTGGTCCCCTGTCAAGCTTGTCAACGGGCGGTGAATGGCCGGGGTCGGGACTTGCTTACCGATCACTGCATGTTGCCTTCCACATATTTCCCGATCGGGAATCTGAACGCAACCGCCAGGTGGCACGTAATCAGCAGAAAGAGCTGATGGTCCTTCCACAAGGTGGTTATTTGAGGAACAATTAAAAAGTATGCAATGACAATACCTGCTTTGCAACTCGAGATCGGTTGTTCGACACAGAAAGTCGAAGTCCAAGGTAGAAAATCCACGCCCCGCGTCCGGCCAAGAGTTTACCCACACTTAGACACCCGAAACGGCAAAGTCATCAAGTCCAGGAGTGGACTGTTCTCCTAATAATATAAGGTACAATGGTTAGAAAAACCTTCTTCACACGTCAAGATAAGCTCTGGGCAGAGGATCTAGATCTTTGGAGATGCTGCGGTATGAAGTGGAACTCAAGCTCGGGACGATGGAGACTGAGACAAGAACCGTTGTGATACGCAGGCAGCCAATCAAAATATAGATATGATCCCTTGTATGGAAGAATCATTCATTTTACTGGACCGCGAGTCGTGATATTCTTGTGTCAAGACTTCATTTGCACTAACATTGTGGTTGCGCGACAGGGGCTGCCCCTCATGTAGAATTAGTGCATCCTGCCGACCGTTAGTTAAACTGGTATGGACTGTGAGAGTAGTCATACAATGTCATTTGAGGCAACAATTTGGGAGAGAACAGAATCAAGTGCAACGTTCATATTCGATTTCGCACCTGTCTTGCTCTCCACGAAATGAATTTATCCCATTGATGGCTCTGACATTGCTGCCAAATCATATACAGCAGCAATTATAGGACGAGCGGCTGTGTAAAGATTATTATTATGATTTTATGGTAATGACATAACATGTCTGGCAGTTGGTCTTGTTCTTCAATAGTTATATGCAACAAAATTGTGAGAAGGGGAGACGCGCAGCCGGTGCAGGAAACTGTCAGTTTGAATCTAGATATGGTGAACTGACCCCATAGTTCATTATAATCGTTATCAATTGGAGTCGTTCAGTAAGATTGTATACATGGTTGAAATTATGGTGATTCAGTTACAGAGTGGTTTGTGGACAGCGGGGAAGGGCGGAACTGATGGATGATGGGTCGACGGAAGATCTACGCCAGTTCCCACCACGTTCGGCCATCAGATAAACAACCTTAGCACCACAATTGTGGGTTTGGACGAACACAAGCTCCTTGCAAATTATTCTAAGTGTTTCCTCCTAAACAAATAGGGGAATTTGTCAGTGTTACAGGTACTTTGACAAGAAATACCTAGCCAGTGTCGGTGCGTCGTCTCGTGACGTCCGGTGCGAACAGAAGAAACTGTCATCCTCCGTCGATCCCGACATCTTTCTCCACGTTCCATCCAGTCGATCCATGACGCTTGTTTGATGACGGCTTCTCTGGATCCGCTCGTCGCCGGCAAACCGTGGGAGGACGCGCTGCCGAACGTCACCGCCGGCTCTCCACACTTTTCGAGATCCCTCTCCATCCCCGTCCCCGGGTTCTCGCGCCCCTCGGAAAGGAGATGCGCACTTCAATTAACAGCCTGGAGCTGGTTCTGGTTCCTTTCCGACCGTTTTGTGACCCGTTAATATGAATGAGTTAAGCGCTTTTCCAGCTGCTCCCAACACCCCTTCCAGTGCGGGATGGAGATCAGTATTATTGGGATTCAGGGCGGGCGAAGAGGCCCAAGTGGTCTCTGGAATATCCTCTACAGTGCTTACGCATCCTCAGGTCGCCGTTTTCGCAGAGTCGACCACTCTTGATTATATAAAGATTATTAGGGTACTGAATAAGTTCGACTCAAGCTTGCGTATAGGACTGTCAGCACAGATCCCGCACTCTCGCCACCTCTCTACCGTCCGATCCGAGCCAGGTTACGCGGTCATTGGGAGCATTCTTCAACCCATCGCAGAATGCAATTAACCAATAATGGCTTTATGAGCTCTGGACACCTAAGAAAGCGTCAAGGTCTCCTCCCCGGTTCGATCCGGCAACGCGTGGGCAGGTCGATCCCTAAGCTTCTCCTGTAGACTTGCATTTCACCTGACGCCTGTCATGACCTCAACCTGTCGTGGTCGTCTCCGACGTCTGGCATCCCGGTCGACAGATATCTTCAGGGCCGAAACCGGACTGGAGTCCATCGTCTCTGCTGTTTCTCTGACTTCATCTCATAGGTCGTTGACCTCCGGATATTCTATCCGCGAGTACCCTTTGATGCTATGACATCGGGCCCGACGTCATGGCTCACATCCAATCACGATACCCTTCCTACCTCCCAGTCCCAATGCCAATGGAGAAGCCGGTCTTTCCTTGAGGCCATTGAGGACATTATGGATCAGTTGCGTCATCCTGGCTGGCTGTGAAGGCTGACAAAGAGCTGCTGCCGGAACCCATATTTGAGCGTATATGTACTGCTCGTCTGCAAGCTGTTGAAATTCAATCATCCAGGCATACATCCAATCTCAACTGGTCTTCCTGGAGCTAGTTTTCTATCATGCCTTCAACCAGTATGAGAGTCGCGGCCCTGCTGGCCTGCGCTCCGTTGGCCCTTGCAGCCCCGAAAACCACGGCTGCTAAGCAGGCTGCAGCGGCATCCAGTCCAGCACCACCGATTCGCAGCCACCCGACATCGATCTCGCATGGGCCTTACAGCGGAATTCCATTAGCTACTGGTGCTCTGAGCAACAGTATCGTTGGAACTGGCATTCCTAGCTTGCCTCCCAATCCCGCAGCTACCTCATACCCGAGCGATGGAAGGCTTCATGAGCCTCAGCCGGCTCCCTATGTGCCTGCAGGAGGAATGGGGACCAACGGGACGCCCCCAGTCTACAACGCCAAGAGCGACTTCGACTACGAGTCGCTGGTATGTCCCTCGTCATTAGCTCGTTTGTCAAAGGACTTTGCTAACTTGGTCAGGCTCTCGCTCTCTACCAAGAATGGATCGAACTGGACTTGTTCCATGATGGTCTCGCTCGCTTTTCGGAGCAAGATTTCACCGCTGCTGGTCTTACGGCGGAAGACCGTTATCTGATCCAGTTTATGGCCGAGCAAGAAGCCGGACATGCGACCATGATCAGCAACATTCTGGGTGCTCAAGCTCCTCAGCAGTGCACCTACAACTACCCGTACAGGACTGTCCGCGAATTCATCGACTTCTCTCAGAAGCTTACTCGCTTTGGAGAGTCTGGAGTCTACGGTTTCCTCCCCCATCTGGACTCGCGTGAAGCAGCCCAGCTTCTGCTTCAGTCCATCACCACAGAGGCCCGGCAGCAGATGATCTTACGTCAATTCGACGGGTTGTTCCCGGTCCCCGTCTGGTTCGAAGTCGGCGTGCCGCAGTCCTGGGCGTGGACTCTCCTTGCGCCGTTCATCAGCTCCTGCCCTGCAGGCCAGACCAGACTGGTGTGGCAGAACTTCCCAGCGTTGTGGATTCTCAACCAGCCGAACCCAGCACGGGTGAACGCTTCTGCAGGTTACAACGAGACAATCAGCGCAGGCATGAACACACTGAGCTCGGCCAACCTCACGACCTCTGAAGCGTGCGCCTATTCTAACAACACCTTGGACGACTGCAAGCCTGCCATCACCCAGAACCGAACCATCCCGTTGTCCTACCCCGGCCGCAGAGTCTTCTTGAGCTGGGAGACCCCGGGCAAGCCCGTTGGCCCCAACAACAGCTACGTGACCTCCTCTCAGGCCGGATCTCCCAAGTATGTCGCCTGGGTCACGCAGCTTAACGTGACTTACTCTAGCCTCGACGTCACGAACGCGACCTCCGGATCCACCGTCCAGCCCAATGTGGAGACCTACGCGGGCGACCCGGCTATCAACGGGACCATGTTCATCGCCATCACGGATGACGACCCATATCTTACTCCGTTCAACCTCAGCCTGATCAACCGCCACGTGGTTGCTGGACCGGCTCTGTACCAGGCCGGCTGAAGGGTTTGAGTGAAGGCATTGGAATGAACAGGCGTGGAGCGCCTCCAGCGCCTGCGACGCCTGCAGATAGTATGGGAAATGGGCTTGATGGAATGTACAGCAGGTAATATCGCTGCCAACTAAGAAATAATTTGTACAATAATTTAATAATAGCTGGGGTGATCGAACGACGAAGATTTTTCTTCTTCTAGCCTACATGCTGAATAACAGTTATGTAGAGACTTCTTCGCTAGGTGGGTAAAAACCTAGCATAAAATAAAACTCTAAGCTCCATGAGCTCATGAGTCGAGGTAAATTTTGCAGTCTGATCCGAAACTCCCGAAGAGAAATAAGAAGGACTGCAAAACACAATATATTGGAGAGAGACGTGGTAGGTTACATCTTCCACGGGACCCATGGGTCTTGGAGCAGGGCGACATGCGCGTTGGGCAATGGACGTTGTCGGTAGGGGTTATGATATCATACATTCTGGAGCATGGAGATAAGTAGGTACCTAGACTGCATGCAACCGTTTTCAGTCAATTATGCGAGTAGCAAATATAAAAAAAAGTCTCGTAGAGTGTGGAAGTTAGACCCTCTCTAACATGTAATAATCATATCGACTCCAAAGCAAAATATCGAACGTGCTGACAGTGTAGGAAGATGTACGTCCGGTACATAGCAAAGTCGCAGTCTTGGCACCGGCGGTCGGGATGTTCTCGACCTCCGCAGCGCGATGGACTCGACTCCAGCCTCTCAGCGCTGCAGCGTCAGCAGTCGGACACGCCTGGCACCAAGGAGGAAGAGCAGGAGGTCCCTCGCTGCCATCCTGATCCAGCTCCTTCCCGCGCGATGGACGTTCCCAGGAATCGAAAGCAGGGTCAAGCTGCAGCAGCTGCAGCGGCCGCATCCTCATCATTATCCAACCCGAATGAATCCTTCGATCCCTCCTCTATACCGCTTGCACGTCCGCCGCCCCCAGATACTTCCAAGAAGAATAGGACGAAGACGCTCTACGAGATAGCTGCGGAGCGACAGGAGGAGCTTCTGCGCCGCAAGGGAAAGTCTTCTGCCTCTGCTGCCTCTGGCTCGTCCTCAGCGCCGTCGTCCGAACCCCCCGAGGCTCAATTCTTTCAGATCTCCCCGGATGGAGAGGTTTCTCGCTTCAAGCCGTCAGACAATGCCACAGATACCACCTCTACCTCGGACAAGGTCAAGCGCAGCAAAGGTGCTGAGCCTGAACCCAACGAGGCTAACGACGATGTCTCCTCTATTCCGCCGTTCGTCGATACGATCATGCTGTCCCTACCCCTGGCAGCTGTACATTGCACGCTCGCCTTTCTCGCGGCGCACCAGTACGCGCAGGACATTCCCGTTCGATCTCTCATCCGCGAATCCGCCGTCGTTGCGTTCCCAGTCCTGACGTTCCTCATCCACCTTGCTCACGGGCACATCGTGTCCTTCGGTGGTGGAAGAAAGAACACGAAGAACAATGGCACCGAGACATCGGAACTCACCGCATCTTCCCTCCGAAGACTCCTTTTGAATCCCACCCCACGGACCATCTTTTTCCTCCCGCTCGCGGTCTATCTCGGCAGTTACTTAATTGCGCTCACGAACCAGGATCCCTACTACGCCGTCATGAAGCGGGCCCCGGCTATCGGCACATTGTGGGTGTGGTGCGTTCTAGAGATGTCAGCGGGCGCGGCGGCACTGGGGGTTTTGGTGCCCATTGGATGGGGCGTTTTGTGGAAAGGTTATGGCATTATCTAATGGCATAGACTAGGCGTTTTTGGTTTTGATTCCAGTTGCATATATCATGGCGTCTTCCGCATTCTACAGTACATGCATGGATAATATATTGGACAGTAAGGGCAATAGGGGATGTCTAGTTGTGATAATAATTGGACGCCCGCTGGAAGTAAAGGCCAAGATAGATAGTTTTGACCTTTTTGTTTTGTACGGAGTAGAGTGTTCAATTTTTCTTGGATATACTCTGCGGAATCTGCCAATGGACTGCCTCGACTTGCCTATCTACTGGCTCTCGGATGTATTCCCGCCCATCACAATGGTTGCCTCGATCTATACGGAAAACGATGAGCGGGAGGGATGTCGCACTTGTCAACTGACTCTGAACAACCTCTTGAATACCCGCATGGTCTCAGATCTTGAACTGACTGGTGTTGAAAGGGTGCGATGGCGCGGAATCGAGTCGACGGCCGGGTATATGGATCGGCCGGGCGCAAGGCAAGGCGCAAGAATGGCTTGCAGGTTTGCGGGGTCGATCAGGCTGTCTTGCGGGGTTCTGTCTCGGCAAGAAATTAAAAAAGGAAAGCAGATATAGAACAAGAGTATGGGGCTGTCGCTAGGGCCGAGATACGGGGCGAACTGATCAGATCATCCGGACTTTCCACGATCACAAGCCACAAACAAATGGCTTCGCTACTTGTTCGAACGACAGGAACCTGGTCGCCATGCGCAGCAGTGGGCCCTGGACAGCCCGGGAGATCGATCATATTTGTGGCTTTCTGGAGCCACGACACCATACTACGTATGTACGCTGGGTTATGGCTTATGCGCTCCTTGCAGCTGAGATGGCGGTCGCTGTTCTGATAGTGGAGACTTATGACATGACTTATGTCCTGCCATCTGGCCCAGTGGCAGCAGCCTATTACGATGGACCTCTATCCTCAAGATGAGTCCTCGGGCCTCCATCGCACAGGACTTAGAGCAGCTGCTATAATTCTCGTCCAGCGAATCCGAAGATCACCCGGCATCGTCGCATTGCCATGCCCGCTGGGCTGCGACCTATGAGGCTATGAACTGTGAAGAGAACGTGGTCTTTACTTTGTCTATCCTTCTTCTGCCCGTGTGCTCGGGCGGGCTTGGACTTGGACTGGGGCATACAACAACGACATCAGGATTTTGATGGCCGGGGAAGTACTTGCCAGTACCGATGCAGGTCGGCACGGACTACTCCGAGCTTCCATAAGAGGCATGTACCGATATAGTGTCTGTCGGTTATATCCTGCGGTTTCGGGCTGAAGACAATTTGGTACTGCAAGATGTAGCGACGGATGACGAGGCACAGCAGAGTGTTTCTGTCTGGCTAACGCGATTCAACATTACGAGATTGCTGGCTGTGGCTAGGGCCAAGGTGGATCTATTGGAATGGGGGCCCAGAGGGACCTTGCATTTGTCGGAGCCAAGATCTTGCCGATCTCTCCCCATCCGCCGTGTGCCCATGGAACTAGGATCACCCCAACTTCCAATACAATTTGTTCAGCTCGGGCCCATCTTCTTCCGCCGCGGGGCCAGTATCATTTTTCTTTTTCTATGCCATTTCACTGGTCTGGCCCATGTGACAGATCTCTACCTCAGCTTGATAGGATCTGGTTTTGCCAATGCAATTCGCAGACATTATTGCGGCTGAGTGCAAGGGATCCTCCAAATTACGGTTAAATCACTGGTGACTGAATAGAAAAATGGTACATATCCAGGAAAGCGGCCTATTATGATCCATGGCATTCTTGGGCTTTGGTCTCCAGCCTCACTCCCGGCGGGAATGAAGCTTCTGCCGTGGAATGTATACATCTCACCTGGGGGTTTCCCTTCCAGAGCCGAGCTGGTTGCGGGGGAAGTCCCCTGCGTCGATGCCTCTTCTGCTGGAAGGTAAACAGCAGTGAATTAGCGGCTTGGAAGTTCGTGGCAGGTCTTGGACATATGCGCCTTTTTGGCCGTGGGAGTGGGGATGTCCAACTAACTTCTCCACGTCTCGTCCTCTCATGATATGCTGTTTACTAGCTATTGACCCGTCCTGCCACGGCCTTAGACCCGCCATCCGTGCTCTCAAGATACGGACGCTGCTTCCATACAACCCCGGAAAGCGCAGATGTATGGTCTGAATGCATTACAATCCAAAAAAGTATGCAGACTACTACTGTTCCTGTGGGACGCTTGGCGGATATGCGAGGTGCAAATAGATAATCTAACTTTGTCTGCGGTTATTTCCCGCAAGCATAGCAAGATAACTCCCAGTGGATATTCCTAGAATTCATAACACCCGCTAGCGATGTTATAAAAGGGCCCTCGTCGTCCGCACCGCCCTGCGGCATCCTGTCCGACCTCCAGCCTCGCTTGTCATTGCGGAATTCCAAAGTTGCTGTCAGGAACGGGCCTCCTTACAGGTCTGGCTGGATTAACGGAGCAACAACTTCTCCGAGATGGCTCGTCTATCAAATAGCCTTATTTGCGGGCTTTTGTTCGCTGCCAGCCAGCTGGCGAGGTCGGTGGCCGGTCTGGACCTTACCGTGTCTACGTCCGGGGGCAATGAGTCCAGTCCGATCCTCTATGGTCTTATGTTTGAGGTAAATTCTCTCTTTTATTGGTTTATTATTTTTATTACGTGTTTTATTTAGCCTCTTATTTCACTTGTGTTTGCTTAGTATAGTACTGATAATTGCCAAGGACATCAACCATTCGGGAGATGGGGGTATCCACGGGCAGCTTCTGCGTAACAATGGCTTTCAGGGTCCTGATACAAGTCTCGACGCCTATGCTGCAATTGGCAACGTCAAGTTGAGTGTCGACACACAAAACCCGCTGACGGCTGCGATCCCGCGGTCCCTGAAGGTTGCCGTTCCCGAGGGCGTTTCCGGCCAAGTTGGTTTCTCGAACGCCGGATACTGGGGTATCCCGGTCAATGCTGATACCTATACAACTTCCTTTTATATCAAAGGAGATTACGTTGGCCCGATCACAGTACGCCTTGCAGGGGCGGCCAGCGGAATCGAGTATGCTGCGAAGACAATCAACGTCGTGAGCACTTCTGCGAAATATTCGCAGGTTGAGACGACTTTCCAGTCAAAGCAGGCACCGGATGGTAACAACATCTGGGCTTTGACCTTCGACGCTTCCAAGGTTGCCGGGCGTTCTCTGAACTTTGACTATATCCAGCTCTTCCCGCCTACATTTAATGGAAGGTCAGATCCGTTTTCTCTCCGGAGCCATTTACGGTATTGACATATTACAGGCCAAATGGATTGAAGCCGGCTCTAGCAAATGTGGTATCTGCTCTCAAGGGCTCTTTCCTTCGCTTCCCCGGAGGGAACAATCTGTACGTCCTACTCGTATTTAGAGTAAGCTGGTGGACTAGGCTGATCAATACAGTGAGGGAATGACTCCTGAAACGCGCTGGAAGTGGAATGAGACAATTGGACCATTGACTGACCGCCCAGGCCGTAACGGCACTTGGGGTTATCCCAACACGGATGCTCTGGGTAAGATACTCCCTTACGATGTTCGGATATATCATCCTAACTGGCTAAGGTCTGAACGAGTATTTCCTCTGGTGCAAGGATATGAACTTGAAGCCTATCCTTGTGGTCTGGGACGGGTTGTCCTTGGACGGACCAATCATCGCCGGGGACGCCCTGGAGCCATATATCGATGATGTTCTCAATGAACTGGAGGTAGGCTACATCTTGACTCAGCAAGCCAACTCTGGCTAATGGCCGCAGTACGTTCTCGGTGATGTGACCACGCAGTACGGTGCGCTCCGCGCATCTCACGGATTTCCAGACCCGTGGCCAGTGACACACGTGGGAATCGGCAACGAAGATCACCTCTGGGGTGGAGGACCTAGCTATGCGGAGCGATTTACGCGCTTCCACGATGCTATCAAGAAGGCATACCCTCAGCTCACCATCATTGCCAGTACCCCAGACTACCTTCCGGACCCGAAACCGGCGGGTATCTGGCTGGACTGGCACACGTACGACACAACAGACGAGATGGTCGGCAGATTCAACATGTTCGACAATGTCGACCGGGCCTTCCCGTACTTTGTTGGCGAGTTCGCCTGCGTTTCCAAGAACGATGGAGTTCATGTTCCCTTCCCGATCATGCAGACCTCGGTCGCAGAGGCTGTGTTCATGATTGGTGTCGAGAGGAACAGCGATGTCGTCAAGATGGCTGCGTACGCGCCGCTGCTGGAACATGCCGATGGCGATCAGTGGACAGTAAGTATTTTCGAGATAGATATCTGGATCCCCATTTGAGATTTAAGCAGTGAGGCTAACTGAGTGAGCCTAATTCGCAGCCGAACTTGATCCCCTTCAACAATAACCCGGATGGTGTCGTCCGCACCACTAGCTACTATGTGCAGCAGCTGTTCTCAGTGAACCGCGGCAAGACCATCCTGCCTGTCAAGGCAGACGGTCCTTTTGGCCCTGGTATGCAGCTCCAATCTCGTCAGAAGTTCAAGATGTACAACATCAACTAACTTCTCATCCAGTCTACTGGGTGGCCTCCCGAGCCGACAACAGCTTCTACGTCAAGTTCGCCAACTACGGTGACGCGCCGCAGAAGGTCACCGTCCACATTGATGGCCCGTCGCGCGCCAGGCTCACTACCCTCTCCGGGGGCCCGGACGCCACCAACAACTTCAGCGAGACCCAGGTTACCCCGAAGAGCACCGACATCAATGCTCAAGGAGGCACGTTCGCGATCGAACTGCCGGCCTGGTCCGTTGCAGTTTTGGTTGCTGAATAAATTCGGCAACTAAGCAAACAACCTCTTTACATTGAAGTACTCCTCTTCCGTCATGGAACGTCTTGGACCCCTTTATGAATGATGTGGATTTGGCACTTGCCATTCTTCGTTGATCTTTTATTTATATTCACATTTAACCCCCGCTCTTCTGATATATCATATTTCTTTTCTCTATATATACCCCAGCCAGATGTGGAGGGTGATATTCTTTTCTATATTGCTATTATTATTACAGCTTCTTACTTCTTACACATATATGTACCTAGTTGTGTGATCGATTGATCAGCAGTCAGTCTGCATTAGAGGTACATTAGTTAATCGCGACATTGATCAATCAAGACAGATTGTGAGCAACCTCTGATAGCTACCTTGTCTTGAAGGTTCATACTTCTGTTGCTGCATTGAAGGCTCTCTAGTGCAACGTGACCATGCTACTAAGGCGCTTAGGTGTGAGGATCAGAGATGCTGGTCAGCCTCATTCTGCAAGCATCCCTTGGGTCTGCTGGCCTCTGTCTACGTGCTGACAGGTTTAATTACACTTCGGATCGAATTTTATCATCTTGGACCTGGACCTGGACCTGCCTATAACCCCCCCCCCCCCCCCCCCCGACCTCTGTCCCTAGATCAAGTGTCAGATATTTATCTCTGAAGTGGGAGCGACAAGCCATTTGTTTTTATCTTTGTATACTAGACTGTATGAGCCTCTCTGGACTTGTCTCTTTCTTCGATTTCTCTGACTTTTTTCAAGACGGAGTTTCAGAGATTCGAGCGATCCCCGAACAGCTGTTGAACAAGACATCGCACCAGCTTCCCGTCAATTGAGGAACCTCGAGGCGCAATTCCATCTATAGAAAAGTCAGGGTGTCACTCCAAGGACAGACAGCACTATGATTATTCAGGCGCAACGGTCCCGCGATCATCGGAACTACAGAATTCTTCCAGTGGTGACAGGTGCAGCTAACTAAGATGCTCAGGATGGACTTCGTCTATCAAGAAGTCTAGCTCTCCTAAACAAGGGTGCTCCGTGGCTTCGTCCAGCGTTCAGAGCTCCCAAAGCCCGGAGAATGGATTTCAGGAGCACACAGATGGGGGCAGACGAGACAGACAGCGTCATCGCCTCACCCTGATTCAGGTGTCCGTTTCCTACACGCTGTATGGGACTTAGGGAGCGTCCGATCGGAGCCGGATAGATCAGGAATTCTGCTAAGAGATGGGAAGCCAACGGCTGGTCATTGGCCGGTAGAATCGATTGTACTCTGTATGGTATAACACGGGACGAGACCTCTATACAAAACGCTAGTCACAAAACCAGCTTCGGATTTAGCCCGGGGTCATGCCACCGTCGACCAGTCAGAGTCCTTGGAGGCCCGGACTTACAATCTCGAAAGCTGCCTCGAGAATCAGGACGCTTCTACGAGACGGACGATGGCCCATGATCGGGCGATTGTTGAGGCGCGAGGAGGCCCGTATGGGTAAGAGTGAATGATAACCTTAGCCAGATGCCCACCAGGCGTGGTACCTCAAATTTCAGCGTCTTCAGTTTGGGCCAACCCTTCTCCGATGGGAGTCCTGCACTCCACCAGGCCAAAAAGGTGATAACACGGGAAACGAAATGTGGAAGCTGATTTGAGTATGTATTTCTTCATATTTTAAGAAAAAAAAAGTAGACGACGGCCTGTTCAATTGCTTTACCGTCCGTTAATACCTACTTTGCTGATTTGCCTTGTGAAATCCCGCAATGTATGAAAGGCTTCAGTTTTGTTTTCTCCATGAACACGTCCGTGTACCACCGATACCTAGCTTATCGCCAAGATTTGCGAGTCTATCGATCCTCCGATTACCCAGCTTAACTGACACGTGGAGTTGAGGAATATTACCGAAACTATTCCAATCCCGTCCTGCAACAGTATTAGTAAGTGCTTAACAAACTTGCTGAAGAAAGGTAACGACGAACAGGACCAGGTTATAAGCGAAGCGTCCACGAACCGTGTTTCAGATGATCTCACGTCGCTTTCTTGTCTGACTGGCCATCGACGAACACCCCTGTCGTCCTGTCGTCCTGTCGTCTTGGTGGCAGCTTGCGGCCAGTTGTCTCAAGCCGCTGCCAATTCGATGGGACTCGGAAGCTCTTCCCCCCTTCCGGTGGGCCAGTAGTTCAGCGTAAAAGAACAAAGGCCTTCAAAGCATGGTCCGCTATGCGTCCAGTCGTCGACTTCTGGATCTCTGCACGGTCCTAGCCTTGTTATTATTATTATCGCCTGTCAACTTATCATCATCGTTGGAGCTAAGACTACTAAGTTAACCGAGACGGAGGCCACGTCCCGGAACCCTAGCTGACTCTAGCTGGCAGGGATCTACCGCTGACAGCGACTCAGTTGCGATCCGTCAATGCTTTGCCAAGCCATACGTCTAGATCTCTACTCGATTCTGGTGCTCAACTACTCTACTAGGTAATGCGCTACGGCCGCGGGCCGCGAGCCGTCCCGCGTCCCGCGTCGGAACCTGGCCCGATAGTTTGAACAACGTCCCTCACCCAATGCCTCGGCAAGACAGAAAAAAAAAAAGAACAAAAGTGAAAAAGTGAGACGACTAAAAGGAACAGGTACTGGATATCACATGCAGGCTTAGAAGGAGACAATCCAACGATTGGATCCTGAGGGCTAGGCCAAATGAATCGTTTTGCAAAAGCCATTAAATTAAGTAGGTAGTAGTTCGCGTAGAGCTCGGCTTACCACCCCATTTTGTCTGCGAGTATTACCGTCTTCGTTATTGTCCGTCAGTTCGATGATATCAGAGTCACCGCTTCTAGGCAGAATGCTGACACTGTGGTGAACAGTTTTCGTGATTCCTGCGTCTGACAATGGCTTGGACGAGATTCTATAGTTTCTGTCGTCTGAGGAGTTGGGATCGTTGGTGCTGCCGAAACAGGTAGGGAAGAAACGGCGCAGGACGGATCGGATTGAGGGCATGCATGTGCAGATAATGCTGATGAACGCTTCAAGCACACTCCAGTATGCGGTTGGAACGTTGTCCCCTTTTCGCTCAGTAAGTAAAAAAAGGTCCTTAGCTCGAAGTAGAGTCATGGAAAAAAAAGGCCTTACAAGTAGGATTTGTCGTATTGGCAAATCGAACCAGCGAACTGAGCCGGATGATACTGACAATCGTGATGCTTTTTTTTTTGTGAGGGCTAATGTTAGCTTCGGATGAACGCTGGGACAAGTTCGAGGACTATACTCACAAGAATCCAACGCAGAACATGAGCACCAAATGGACTTTCCTCCTTGTTCCTAGAGCGAGCCGTAAAAGCTGTGGAATGGGTAGGAGGATCACAAACAGATCCAGGATGATGTTCACAATAGCATGAGCCCACGCAAAGGCGTTGAAGTTGATGCAACGTCCCTCTGTCTCGCCGGTCCAGCCGGTCCACGTGTAGGATACCGGCAAGCAGTGAACTGTTGTAACCAGGACGAAGGTGATGATGTAGCAGATGCAGACGCCGATGGTGATATTCACGGTAAGCCGGAACGGCTTCGACGGAAAGACTCTCAGGTAGAGTGCAAGGATGGTAATCTTCGTGAATCCGGTTGCCGCCATATAGAATATCTCTGTTAACCATGTATACTAACTCATTAGGTTAGCAGTCAAAGTACTATACGCGAGAAAGGATGTCAAATACCTTGACTATCCGGGTAATGTTGTCAAACGGCAAGACCCAAATGTCTTTTCCGAACCCTTCTTTTGACACTGGAAGGAACTTGTCAGGATACGGCATGTCTTCTGGATAAGTGGCTTTGGGAGATAGAAGCGTACTAATAAATTCTAACACTGCCATAGGTATCGCCGAGATCTGTTATCGAGTATCAGCGGTCGCTCTCTTCCTACGGATCGACTCATTACTCACCAGTGAAATTATCGCGAAAGCATCACCCGGCTGGAAAGTGGTCCAGTCGGGCAGCATATCGACAATTCGCATTGCAACCGCGATCAAAGCAAGGCCGCCGGAAACCGCCGTGACCACAGACGTTACAACGGTATCATCTCGAACCGGCTGTCCGCAAAGAGTCGCCGTCGTGTTTTTAGCGGTTAGGCCTTCTTTGATGGTGCAGCTGCCCAGCACGCAAGTCTCGACGTTTCCCATCAGGGCGGTATCGGCGCATATGCACGCAAAGTCTGTCGCCGTGCATGAGGACTGCAGCAGGTATTTTCCTAGACAATTGGACTGATGAAGGTCTGTTTAGAATCTGGTTTTTTTTTTTTTGCATCTTATCAGATTGTTTGATCAAAATCAGCAGCTAGTACTCACCGCACACGTTGGCATTGCACTCTGGGCTTGAGTACCTAGGGCAAAAAGGCCCGCCGTCAGCGAAATCAACCAATTCACCTTCATCTCGCCCAATTGCACCGGTGTGCCAGACCTCTATCTCAAAGAGGGCACATGTCACAGAAGGTATATGTAGATCGGCTTGTGCAGCAGATATAGTAAATAGTAGGGCATAAAATCTCCGAGTCGCCTTTGCCCCCTGGTAAGCACCTCCATGCTTACTACGGGCGTCTCCCGAATACGAGAATTGGTTATACTACACGTTGTAACGAATCAGTGATTCTAGCACAATTAGCACAATAACCCCATGACACCTCAAACCGCCACAGTGGAGTCGGCCATGTTTGACAGCTCACTTAAAAAAAGCTAATACTTATTCCGCATCCACGTCGGCCCCACAAGCCGCCTTGCCCGTTTATCGTCGACATGTTAACGATTCCCAGAGTAGAAAATACGGCACAGTCGTTTCATGGGTTATTGTTCTTCATCCGTCGGCGCTGGTATGCAATAGGCTGTATATTCCGTAAGTCTGGGAAACCCCGGGTCAACGCGAGGACCGGGCCCAAGGTCCCGGTCTATATGCGTAACTATGTCCTAGAGTACTTGCATTAGCCTCGGCAGGATAAAACGCTGTAAAAGCGTGGATATGCCGGGAAAAAGGCCCGGTTCATGCGGGCGTTAGTACTGTTGCATGCTCCTCTCGTTTAGTTACTTGAGTCAGGAGCATGGCTTACACTACTATATCATATCTTTCACCACCTCTCCCCTGCTGCCCAGTGGGCTTGGCAGATTGCTATTTTATATATGGTAGGTCACAGGCCTTAGATAAAGCCAGCTCAGATCAAAATATAGCAGAAGTGGCAAGGTTTGTGGCTTGGACAGGGGGGGGACGGGGGGTGCCGAAAGATATGATAAAGTAGTGTATACCTGAGATCGTGCTTACAAGGGAGCATATCCGTGAGTGGACCTGTCTTGCACAGAGCACTAGACTCCACATGCTGAACGTTCGTTTTCATATATGGACCCTCCCTAATATTTTAAAAGAAAAATATCCCTCCTCAATGCCGAGATACACTCGAAACGCACCATGGCGCCACTCAAAAAATGCCGGCCCCCTTATCTAGACAGCCAATTGATCTACAAGCAAAGTGCTGAAGCAAAAGCAAAAGCAGACTACTGCTCAGACTACTGCGTATGCGGAGCATAATGAGAGACATGGCCGCATGGCGGTTCTTGAATAGGAACCGTGGTCTGTGGCCGTGTACATCTTAGTTCCAGTTTCCGTCAAACAGTCTGCAAGTGGATTTCTACTCTATCGGAGCTCCGAACCCCCCTTCCCCTGCCTGTGTATTATGATAGGTATAAAAACGAAAATGATTTCTCGTAAATGGCTGCTTTTCCATCTGGTATCTCTTTAGTCAGTCCTTCTTTTCTTCTCCCCTTCATGGAACCATTGGTTGTTCAATTTGTTTACCTAAGTACCTACCTAAATTCTTGAAGATGTCGTTTGCGGTGGCAACACTACACCTCTCCTTCTTCTCGTCTCTCGGCCTGTTATCTGCATCTTTCGCGGTGTACTGGATCCTCTGGATCATCTACGCCAGGACCTTCCACCCGTTAAGCAAGGTACCAGGCCCATGGCTGGCATCCGTCAGCCGAACATGGTACATGATCCAGATCGTGCGAGGGGACATGGAGCACACGCAGAGGCGTCTGCACGCCCAGCACGGCCCCCTCATCCGGATCGCGCCCAACGAGGTCGCGTGTGCCGCTCCGGACGCCATCAGGAAAATATACCGGACGGGCAAGGACGCGCTGGATAAGACCGACTTCTACCCCGTCTGGAGCAATCCGTCCTTCAGCAAGTACCCGGACCACTTTACGGGCGTCAAGGACAGGGTACATGCCGAGCGGAGGCGGATCGTCAATCACGTCTACTCCCTGTCGAACGTGCTGCAGTCGGAGCGGTATATCGATCGGTGTTCCCAGCTGTTTCTGCAGCGGATGGGTGAATATGCGGACGGGGCGAGGTCTTTTGATCTGGGGACGTGGCTGCAATGGTTTTCTTTTTCCCTTTTTTCCTTCGACAACAAATGCTATTGATAAGTTGACATACTAAACGGAGTCATCCAGGTACGCCTTCGACGTCATCGGGGAGCTCTACTTCGGCCGCATGTTCGGCTTCATGGAGAAGAGACACGACCACGGTGGATGGATCTACGCCCTGGAACTGCTCACGCCATTCCTGTGCGTGACGGCCGTCGGTCCGTCGTATCTTCGTCCCCTGATTCTCGGTTCTGCGATCGTGGTCCCCGGGTCTCTGAGGGCCTTGAAGGCCATCGACACCATCGCGGAGGCGGCCAAAAGCTGTGTAGCCAAGCGATTTGATGCATCGGACGAGACCGAGAAGCGGACCGATCTGCTGGAGCAGCTGTACTCGATCTACCGTGAGAAGGGCGAGAAGGTTGACTTTAAGATGGGTGAGATCGAGTTGGAGGCATATGTCGGTTTGTAAGTTTGTCATCTTTTCTTCTGGAAAATCAAGCATCACCACGGAACTGACAGGAATTTTATTATATAGGTTCGCCGGATCCGACACAACCGCCATCGCCTTCCGCGCCGTATTCTACTTCCTCATGAAGCACCCGGCCGTCTACGACGAACTCCTGCGGGAAATCGACCACGCCGCCGAAACCGGCCAGCTCAGCTTCCCGGTCAAGTACTCGGACGCCATCAAGCTCCCCTACCTCTGCGCCTGCATCAAGGAAGCCTTCCGCATGCACCCCAGCGTCGCGCTGACCATGGGCCGCATCGTGCCCCCCGAGGGCATGGAGCTCTGCGGCGTCTACATCCCGGGGGGTTACCGCGTCGGGATGAACGGCGCCGTCGTGCACTACGACAGATCGATCTTCGGCGACGACGCGGACCAGTTCAGGCCCGGCCGCTGGCTCGAAGGCGATGCGACGGAGATGGAGAAGCACATGTTGATCTTCGGCGCCGGGACGCGGACGTGCATCGGGAAGAATATCTCGCTGGCGGAGCTGCACAAGCTGGTTCCGCATGTGTTGAGGCATTATAGGCTCGAGCTGTGGGAGGACGGCAAGCAGTGGCATACCATCAATACGTGGTTCAACAAGCAGGAAGGGGTGGAGGTGCGGATCACTCGACGGAAGGTGGCCTGTTGATCCATTGATTCATCAGGCAAGGACCTTGTTACTTCGGGTTCTTTCTACAGTACAGATAGTAAGTACCCTGGAGAGTACTATATAAGTATTATTCATAGCTGCTTCCCATCGCAAGTGAAGCATAACATCCACTTTCTTTGAATGCGAGCTTTTCTTTTGTATATAGTATAGAGCATTATTGAACTTATATATAATACCTACTTATTTCTTGTCTACACATCTCCCTGACAAACCTCATCGTCATCTGTAAAGAACAGCCAAGAAAGGAAGGTATTCTCTACTTCAACAATGACAGACAGCCTCGTGTAGTACCTTAGTTGAAACGACACCGATCCGATTATCATATCACTTCTTGCAACCCTCAGTAAAGGATATCAAGCAGCATGCAACTAATTGCCCTGAACTGATTCTTACTTTCTCTCTACTTGCCAGTGAAATCCTATAGAAGCATATTCTATATCCTGTATCCTATCATAATTCATATAAATTCTTTTGAGATTTTTGACCTGATCTGACCTGCTTACCAGGAAGGATGGACCTGTCTCTAAGGCACTTTACTGAGGCAAGACTAAGAGAATCATTTTGACAATACAGTCTGACTGACTGACCAGATTAGATTAAGGGTAATATTAAACCTTGGCTACACATCATTTTTTTTCTTTCCCTACAATTGAGGTACATACTTCCCCTAACTTTCTAACGCTACTTTACTAACTAACCCCTTTCTGTTTAAGGCATATATATACATGTGGAGACCCGTAGTTCATAGTTAACAGCATCGACCTAGACACAATGTCCACACACCCGTTCTATCTGCTCTGCTGAAGACAGACAAACAGTCAAGATCATTAAGACTACGTTACGTCCATAATACTACCTAAGGAACTGCTAAATCCAGTACCTAACCTAACCTACTAACTGATTGGTGGTAGCACCACGACACTCAAGTAGTCAGATCAGATTCGAACCTGCATGCATGCAGATCATTCAGGGCATATCAGGCTCTTTAGTACCACGCAATGAATTGATCTCATCTCATTCTGCTAAACAGAATAAAAGGAATTTTTTTTGAAACTACAATATATTATTCCAAGAAAAAAAAAGAAAAAGGACTAAGAAGCACTTATAGATATAAACTAAATGCTTGATTTTCAACAACCACGCTCGCGCTCAATAATAAGACCAATAAAAGACAAAAACCAAATCCCTTTATTATTTACCAGATCCAATCCAATTCAATCCAACGTACGTATCTCTGTATACGTAGACTTTTGTACATACACACCGCGGCTCCAGATTCCAATAGACAGGATCTTGTACAATCATAGAATACCCCACGTAAGTAACAACACACACAAACACACTATCACCCTGAAAGGGACCCCACAAGCGGAATCTGTCCGAGTGGGATCGGATCCAAACCTGCATCCAGATCCGGAAAATACAAACCATCATTTATATTTGCTTTTCCATTTCCGTTCCGCGGAACGGAACCATACTCGTAATGATCAGACCCCTGTAGTGAAGGGTCCTGACTGCGCTGCTGTCGTTCCTGTCGCTGTCTTTGACGAATCCGCTCCTCAAGACTATTCGACAGCGCCCTTGCCGCCAGGAACGCCATGTCAGACTTTTTACTCAGGCACCAAAGCGCGTCGACGCACGAGATGCAGCGTGCCTTTATCCTGCTTTCGTCTTTTTCTGATGCTGTTGCTACTGCTGCTGCTGCTTCCTTTGAAGGGAACACAGTGGGTATGTTTTGCTGTACGGGTTTACTACCGTCCGTATCCAACAGGTCCACGAGGATATATCCCGCCCGGGCGAACGAACGGATCAGCACGGCGGTCCACGGCTCGGTGAGGAACGCGCGGCCATTGACGGCGTGGTGGAATTCGCGGGCCCGGGAGAACGAGGTGTCGTGGGTCTGCCCCTGCATCGAACGCCTTGCCAAATCCGCAACCGCAAAGGCGTTCTCCCTCTTCAGAGCAGCAACGAGCCGTGATGCCCTCCTCGCTTCGGACTTGGACTCCACCCCGATGCCTGCGTCGTCGATACCCTCGAGGACGTCCGCCATCAGCATCGCAGCGAGATGCCAATGTCCCGCCAGGATGACGTACCACGACTGCAGACGGGGCGGGAGGTCATCGTGGTGTGCGACGCAGTCAAGTATAAACAGACCGAACGTGCTGTTCCAATGCTGGTAGACGCGGAGCGTATCCTCGATGGCCTCCTCGATCTTGTCAGGGCCGGCACCGCGGTAGACGAGGGTCTGCAGGCGGGTTACCCGGCGGAAGAGGAGCACTTTGATGGGTGCTGCGTCGATGAGGGTCTCAGCAGCTTCGGGGTAGGAGCAGGGCCAGCGAGGGATTTTGCAATTGAGCCAGGGTTGTTGTTGGCCTCCGGGAACCCCTCTGCTGTTGTTGAGGAGGAGGAAGAGGTCTCCCCATAGATCCTGCTCCCGCGGCGTATTGGATGATTGAGACATGTTAGATGCAAGATTCCATCCGTCAAGATCGATCGCGTCCTCTTTCAGGTTATTGGGTTGGTGTTCTTCCTCTGGTATGGCGGAGGTGATGGCGCTATCCTCGTCCGAGACGACGAGAGGGCGCTGGTACATGGCTGCTGTGAGTGTGTCAAACATGACCCCCAGCCAGAAGAGGAGATGGAATGTCTCGTAGTCGTCTTGATTCAAGAGATTTGCCCTGGGCTCCGCTGGTTCTCGTCCACATTGAGGAGGAGGACTTGGCAGCGGGAAAATGCTACTACCGCTCATGTTGTACCCCTTCTTTGAGTCTCGTTTCGTTGCGATCTGTCGCTGGAGCCTTGTCAGCTTGTGACGATAGAAAAACATCTGCCGGACTGCAGTCTCGAGGAACAGTGGCGCTTTATCGGAGTCGAACAGCTCGTGCAACTCTGCCAGTCCCGCTGATGCTCTGTCGCTACAACGTTGACAGCCTGCATCCTGGTAACTGTAGTTGAGATCCTTTGTGTCACGCTGACAATTACAGCCGCGTCCGCGCCGGGCGTTCATGATCTCGAGATGCTGCGCTACATTCAGGGGCCGCTGTGTCAGGGAGAAGATGATATGGGCAAACACAACGCGGAACGACTCGATACCAGCCGCGTCGTTCAAGGCGTGAAACGCCTGGTTCCAAAGCGTCTCCTGGACGGAACGTTCCGAATCATTCGTGGACTGTGAGGGAATGCCATTCATGCCACTCAAATTGCTGCTGCCGTCTCGTCTCCTGCTGCGGTCACTTGCCTGCGCCCATTGCGTGGCGAACGCCATGATCGTCGTATGGAGGGCCCGAGAAACCGCGCGCTCCTCTGTGGCCGTCAGGTTCCGGCCCCGGATTGTCGAGTAAGCGCGGTCCAGCCGACAGACTCGAGTGCAGATCCGATTCGACCAGTTCGGGCCCCATTCGGCCTCCGGGGAAGTAGATATCTGCCGAAAGGATCTCGTCCCGCGGATGCTCTGACGGAGGACGCTGCTGTACGGACACGTCCTCTCCGTCAGCCAGCAGGACAGCGCGTTCTCCATGCTGTCGTGGTAGATACGGAGCAGGTTTTGGGTCAACGTGAACCGTGCGTAGTTCTGTGCAAGGTTCAAGTTCTGGGAAGAGATCGACGGTCGGTTCGCGTTCGAATCCTTTTGACGGGGCAGGCTGCCTGGGGAGAGAGACAGGGGAGGATGTATTTGCTCGTTGCTTCCAGCAAACCCGCCGCCGGACGGTGAGTACAGATTGAAATTGACGTTGTTGAGAGTCGACGACGCGTTCATCTTCGTTGCCATACCGGCGGGGATGCTGATATTGTTACTATGCTGTGGTATCCAGTCGAAAAGAACGTCTTGGGAATCCAGCAACCCATCAATATCCCCTAAAGCGGGTGCTCGAGGACGGCCCGGGATGTGTGCCTCCCATGGCGTTCCAGCGGACCCAGGTCCCAGATAGCTCCCTGCATTGCTCCCAAGATCTGAAAAGCCCTGCAGGTCCGGCACCTGCGACAGTAGCGTCCCGGAGGGATCACTCCCTCCCAGTGATAGGTCTCCGTTTCCTGGAAATTCGGCACCGGGCTGAGAAGAGGCGAGTCCGGCAGCAAGCGGCGGCTGGCTGCTCAAAGCAGCATGGGGAGAGGAGGCAGCCTCCATGCACTGTTTCTCTTTCTGGTTTTCAGCAACCTTGGCTTTCTTCCTGCGGCGCTGGACGGTCCTCGTCTGCACCGAACGGAGCCATTCAAAGGTGCACTCCCTCCTCCATCGAATGCAGTTGGAGCACGGGCCTACCGCAGAGACCGTACGTCCCGGAGAGCCACTGGCGTTGGAGCTCGGGGGAGACTCCAGGCCATGCGACTTCACGGTGATCTCTGCATCGCAGGCTCGCTTGCCCTTGCGACACTGGTCGCAGCTGCGGTGTTGGCGGCGACGGGGAGGCTCGGTGGCCCCCGCCAGGCGCGTCTTGCTATCAGTTGTTGTCGTCTGGCCGTCGTGATCGGGGGCGGGTTGCTGGAAGAGGCCATTGGGAGAAAGTCCTGGGATGTCGAGGTCCATACCGGATGGGTTGTGCTTCAGACGAGCATGGACGCACAGCCGTGGTCGAGAATCAGAGATAAACAAAAAGAGGCCAACATCGTCTTAAGGTCGGCGATGAGGGGGATCGCTGCGGGGGCCGCTAGAGCGACGGCCTGTGCCTAGCGCCCTCCCCCGCGGGCTCGCCTCGAGTCCGGAGAAAAATCTGGGGTGCATTTTATCACCCGGTTGTTCACGGATCGCTCTTGTTCCTCTGCTGGCGTCGATGTTGCTCGCGTCCGGTTGCGTGTGCTCCCCACATGGAAGCGTCCAGGGTGTCGCAAGGGCGAAAGGAACAGCGTTGATGGCTGCTGGTTCCGATGTCAGCCCGTGGGACGAAAAAAAAAGGACAACCACTCGATGTTTCCCGAAATTGACGCCTTGAACTCTGCTGATCCGACTAGTTTCGTCGAAGCGCACCGGGTCTCGCACGATCGCCTCACTGCAGGAGCTTATTAGGACGCCGGCTGGATACGTGCTGCTGATGTACCCCTACGGGCAGAACCGGAACTGAACAGAACAGATATCATATCATGTCATCTAAACCATACACTACTCATATACACTGTATATACTACGAACGCTGGTTTCTCACTACCCTAGTTCACCTTCCCAAGAGCCCTGTACACCTGGGTCTCCACGTCCGCCCACAGTCCCAGCACCTGCGCGTCCGCGAAGGGCAGGATCTGGGTACACACCATGCCTGCGACGCCGTTCTCCCGGTCACACCACCACCACGAGTTGGGCAGGCCAGCCCAGTGAGCCGTGCCTGGGGACCGGCCGGTGGCTCCTCCCGTCAGCATGAACGTCAAGCCCCAGCCCTGAGTACCGCCCTGAGGCGCCGGGTACAGGTTGGGGATCGGGTTGGTGAGATCTGGCTTCGAAGCAGGGATGCCTTGCGTGGCAAAGTTGGGGAACTCGGGGATCTGGTTGCGGAACATCTCGTCGACCGTCTCCTTGCGCAGCAGCGTCTTGCCAGTGGTCGGGGAGGTGCCGTTGTTGAGCAGGGTCGCCAGGATCTCTGAGCGATATCACGTTAGAGATAAAACTTCAAAGGTTGCCTAGTAGGAACTGGGGGCAAAACGTACGGCAGTAGTCCTGCGGCCTGGCGAAGCAACCAGCACCTCCGCTGTTGAAGCAGGACTTGATGTCGCTTTCGCTCTCGACGATCAGAGGCCGTCGCAGGACGTGGTCACGGCCCGACAGCTGGCCGTTGGGAGCCCGCTGGTTCATGTAGGCGAGTCTTGCCTTCATGGACGCTGTGGGAAACATGGAGATGTTCTTGAGGCCCAGAGGCTCGAAGATGTTCTGGTGGAGGTAGTCGTTCAAGGAGAGACCGGTGACGCGCTCAAGGCACACTCCAGCCCAGTCGATGCCCAACTGTTCACAAACAGAATGCATTAGACATCACACCACACGACGGGGTATTTTCCGCAATCGCATATCCGTGTTACTTACACCGTACTGCCAACCTTCTCCGGGCTGGAACACCAGAGGCTGCAACATGTCCGAGACATGGCCAGAGAACTCATCGTAGCCGATAGGCTTGCTGTAGTCTCTCAACTTCTCGTTGAAGAAGGTGTACCCAAATCCAGCTGGAGTCCCGTCAGTACTGATTTTCTCACATACAAAGCACATACAGCACGTTAAGACGCAGGTCCAACTCACCGGTATGAGACAGCAACATCCGCAGCGTGATCCCGCGCTTCTTCTCGACAAGCGTCCCATCATCCTGCAGAACCTTGAGGTCCTTGAGCTCCGGGCACAGGGACTCGACCTGTGCGGCATCGTCGAGGGCCAGCTTTCCCTGCTCGACAAGCTGCATGCACGCAACACCCACAACCATCTTGGTGCACGACGCGATCCAGAAGATGTTGTCCAGCGTCATGGGCTCCTTGCTGCCGTAGCCGCGCTTACCGGCCGCGTGCGCGAACAGCTCCCTGCCCTCGCGGTCGACCACGACGACGGCCGTGCCGGGGATGCCGGTCTCCTGGTTGGCGCAGGCGGCGTCCACGCGCTGCTGGAGTGCCTGGACGACTTCCGTAGGGAGGGGAGCCATCCTGGTTTCTAGCTAGGTGTGGAGGAGTACTTAATGGCGGGAGGGAATCGATATCGGTATCAGCCTTGGAAAGATGTGTCAGAAGTTCGTCGAGGGAAAGACAGTATTGGACAGTCGAATGGATTAAATACCAAGTTTGACGGGTCTGGGTATCAGAGGATGTATGCATTAAGTGAAAAGTTCGCCGAGGGAAGACGAATCCCTCACGCTCCCATTCATATGCTTATATAGCATCTGACCAGATCCCGATCGACCTCACTAGCGACCTCATGAACGGGGGAACATGTGGATCCGCACTGCACTATCCCTCCACATTCTCCATATCAATTAGTGAGGGGTAGAGAGGCAGGCTATTGTCGAACACATCATCTTTCATTCATCTGGGGGTCTCCAAGAATGTTATCGAAGGTAAGGCAGGGGCCATCGGATCCGCTTGGTTTACTAAGTTAGCAGGGACCCGGGAGACTGGTCTGGGAACGACGGCGACTTGGGATAAAACGCATTGTACAGATCTATACATTTCTTGGTATATCCCCCCTGCAGACCAGGACCAGGGTCCGGGTCAACGGAATCCAGCAGCAAGGGCCAGGATACTTTCCTCTGATCCGAGCTCCACAACTGGTTCAAGGGCGAGAAAAAGAAAGAAAGAAGAGGAAGTAGATTTACTTGTTTTGTGGCGTCCTCGCAGGAAGCCGTGGGATGCAGTCGAAGTCTCAGGAGACGACGCCGACATGCGGATCCGCACCAAACCCCGCAATCTGGATTCGCGGGGTCACGGGGTCTGCGGAGATCAGAGGTACGGGGTATTCACGTGAGCCTCCCGATCTCCCCGGCTTGGTCCGTCGCGTCCGTTTTCCACTGCTTTCTGGACAGTGCCAGCAGCGATCACTTTGGTTATGACATTATATTACATATATACATTTGTCTGGCCAACGGATCAAACATCCTCGTTATTGTCTTCTGCCCTCGTGCCGGAGGCTCTCAAACAGTGCCTTTAACGCCGACCCTTCACGCGCCAGGAGCATCTGTGGCGCGTCATACTCGACAACACGCCCCTTGTCCATGACGGCGACCTTGTCAAAGCTGAGGATGGTCTGCAGCTTGTGCACGATGGCGATGATGGTGCGGTCCTGGAATGTCGTCTGGATGATCTCCTGCATGAGCTTGTCCGTCTCGGAGTCCACCCTAGTTGGTCGTTAGCAAGTCGTCTATAACATTCCCTTAAGGTAAACATGGAGATGGACGGTCGACGCACCAGCTAGTAGCCTCATCCAGGAGGAGGATCGAAGCAGGTTTGCACATGGCCCGCGCCAGACAGAAGAGCTGCCGCTGCCCATGCGAGAGCAGATCCTCCGACATGGCCGCGTCCAGTCCGCCCTTGGAGCTGATAAAGCCCCAGAGCTGCACCGCCTTGAGTGCGGCAATGATGGTCTTGTCATTCTCGCTGCCACGCGGGTCGATGTTAAACCGCACGCTGCCGTGCAGGAAGAATGGCTCCTGGGGCAGCGTGCTTAGGCGGCCGCGGATGTCGTCTCGGGGTATTGTGGAGATGTCCACTTTGTCGATCATGATCGAGCCGCTGCTAAGGTCAAGGATCCGCAGGATAGCAGCGATGAAGGAGGACTTGCCACTGTGGTCGATTAAGTACCTAGTTTATCGCAGATACTGACTCCACAAGATGTCCAGACTTACCTGCCGGTTCTCCCGCAGAGGGCGATCTTTTCCCCTGGATGAACCACGAGGTTGACGCTCTTCAGCACTGGTTCCAGAGAGCTTCTATACGCGCGCGATGAGTAGATGTTAAAGTATAGGTGAGCATACAAAAAATTCCACTTACCCATATGACGCCGACACGTCGACAAACTCGATTCCTCCGTCCTTCGGCCAGTCCTTGGATATTATACTTGTCTCTGGCCCAGAACTCTCCGGCTTAGTCCGCATGACGTATGAACGGATCCTTGACACCGCCCCAATAGCGGTTTCCAGTCCGGTCCATTGCGTGATCAGCTGCTGCAAGGTACGACTGAATCCTACAATGTTGAATAATGCGACACCCAGGAATTCCGACGATCCCTTCCCTCGCAGTCCAGTAGCTATTCCGACGAGCATGACCGCTATGAGCGCGACCAGGATGTCAAGCACAAGGTTAAGCCATCGCTGAATGCAGAACAAAAGGTAATACGGTCGTTGGGAAGTGTCAAGAGCTTCCCTGTTGCGATGCCTGTACTCTTCCGTCCATCCGTAAGCTCGGATGCTTGCCACGCCGCTGAGGGCCTCGAGGAACTGCGAAAACAGAGGTGCTTTTGCTTCAATATCTAGCAACCTGAGTTGCCGTGATGTACGAAGATAGAACTTCTGCACCAGGAAAACCGCAACCAGAAACCCTGGCACAGCGGCCGCAAGATACGATGAGCCAACGAACACCAAGACTCCTTCTGCAATGCAGCTTAGAAACGCTACCATAGTCAGTTCAAACGTAGATGGGAGCTCCATATCAATCAGTTCAAGGTCCTGACTGAACCTGCAGAACTGTTCAGTCGGAATGACCCAAGATACGTCATAACGTGCACAAACCTGTTCGTTGTGTTCCCGATATCGGTTGAGGTTAGGAAGGAAGTAGTTGCGCTAGTAGATGCAATTCTTCGTCAGCATGGAAAATTCATAATTGTATGAACCTTTCGTTACCCCATAGTTGTGCACAGCAAAATCTCATGAAATCGCCTTGCCGTTCTTGGTACGATCATCATCAGAAAAAGCCTGTCATAATAGTGAGTCACGAGCAAACCAAGCCATTCACATTGGTCCATTACCAGTTTGAGAGCAGAGTAAGGAGGAACGTCAGGCCTCCGAAGGCGGCATACACTCCCAGCCAGAGGCCAATATTCTGATTAGGCCTCGTTTCGTTGGCTCTTGTCCACCACTGCAGCCATATCTCTACCCGTTATGGTCAACAAAGGCTTACAGACCAATGGATAAATGACAGCATACCGGGGAACGTGTGCGCAAACACGAAGGCCATGCTGCACAGACCAAAGAGACTCAAGAGTAAGAAGCCAATTGCCCGAGAATAATACAAATAGACGGTCAGATCTCCCGTTTGGCGGCTAAAGTCTTTGTCATCTTCCTCGGGGAGCTTGAACTCTTGAAAGATTTGGTCTGTCCGTTCTGTATCCCCTCCTCGTGCCGCTGCAGCAGCCCCAGCTTGCGGCTGGGATGTAATAAACCGTTCTATATAGCCTGCGGCAGATATCTCGTCAAATGAGCCTTGATCGACGATGTATCCATCCTCACCAAGGATGATAAGGTAATCAGCGTATGGCAGATGGTGAGCTGTTTCATGTCAGTCAGTCTGATTCGCAAATAAGAAAAGCTTGGTGGTTGAACTGAACCTGAATTGGTGGCAAGAATAGCTGTCCTCTCGATCTGTTTCAAAAGCCCTTGCCTGCTAAAGACAGACTCGAGGATATTTTGCTCTGTTATCTGGTCGAGACCGGTCAATACATCGTCAAATACCATGACAGGCTCCCTGGAATACAGAGCTCTTGCCAATGCCTGAAAGTGTTTCAGCAATGCTTCCGTACCATGACATCCTCTGTTAAGATATACTCACCACTCGTGTTTGCTGCCCACCGCTCAAGCGTGCTCCACGAGTACCGACTGTAGTCTGATCACCCTGAGGAAACTCCTGAAGATCAGGCTGCAAGGCACATGCCTGGATGACCGTGTTATACCAGTCCCTGTCCATCATCGATGCGCCCAGAATGTTTTGCTGGATGGTACCAAACGCGATCCATGGCGACTGGCTACAGTAGGCTGCCTGCGTGTATGTTGTCATGACCGACCCTGAAACCTCGGGCAGCTCCCCAAGCAAGAGCTTCAGGAGCGTGGATTTGCCGCAACCCACTGGGCCGATGATCATGGTGGTCTTACCGCGTCTGATATCAAAATTCAGCCCTTTCAGAACGGGTCCTTGCTTGCTCTGACTCATCCAACCGGCAGAGACATCTCTGACAGCTGCACAGAATAGCAATTCGTTTACTATTTCAACCTTCTCGTGGAAACCAGAACTGTCCGAGTCCCGTCTTACGAGTAAAACTGACTGTTTGAGGTCGAGACAGGGAGTCTGTCTATAGTCACGCCGCTCAGCGATCAAGAGATGCTCCTGGATTCTTCTGAAGCAGTTCACAACCATCATGGTCTGCTCGACTCCGTCGATCAAAGAGACCATGGGTCTGTCAAGTAACTCGAAAAGCGTCAATGCCGAGAACGCGATGCCATCCGTTAGTGTTTCGGAATTCTTTGCCTTTGCGTATAGAATGTAGAGTCCAAAGCCCCAAGCTGGGGCGAGAGCAGAGGAGGCGTAAGCTACAGACAGTCAGCCTCGAATGTCTTTATTCGGACGGAGCTGTATATACGCACATAAGGTGATGTTAAAGACAGTATACAGCCTAAAGAGTCCTGAGGCGCATATCTCCTGCTCCCTTAGAGCAGCGATAGTGGCCGATACCAAGTCAGTCAGTCCAATCATCTTGATTGCTTTCATGGCGCCCAACATCTTTGAGGTCACGGCAATCCGCTTCTCAATGGCCTCTAGCCACTTAGTCTGGGCGTTACCGGCAGCAACTGCAAGGGGAATACCCGCAAGAAGGCATACTATGACATCGATTAGGGCTTTAGATCACGATGGATTTTCTGTGCAGCCATACAAGTAACAAAGACAGTGGAAGCTGCCATTGCGAGCCCCAGCAATTCTTTGAGCAGCCACAATGCGAGTGCAAGTTCGATCCAGCTTGAATAGAGCTCATGGAGTTCACGTAATCCTGTCCCGATGCGGTCGATATCCGCGCTCATGAGGGTGAGGGCTGTGGCATCGGAGACAGCGGTTATGTTTAAACGAAGGGTCTTATCAAAAAGGAGTGCGACCAGACTGCCACGGAACATGGTGATGACTCGGTAGGTCTTGTGTCTGTAGACTGTGTATGAAATCTGCATCGTTTCAGCATAGAATTACCTAGGCTTCTACCGTATACATGGGATTTACTATGGCTGACATACCGCAATGCCAAGGTACACGAGGCCATAAGCTGCGATCAGACCATAGGCGATGTTTTTCGTATTTGGGTCCTCCGGTTCTTTCATATAGTGAAGCACCCTTTTGACGAGGAATGGCTGCGCAAAGCTGAATCCAGTACACGCCAGCCGAGGCAGGACACCTGCAAGGATACTCCATTTGTAATGGACTGCAAATGTCCACAGCAGAGCGTTGGACCTGGACTTGTCAGCTATGCAAAAAGTGAATGTTAGCAACAACTGTAGGTACTAAGGTATTTGAATCTCTTTGTCGGGACTTATTCACCTCTGTTCCATCTCTCGACCAGCTGCTGACTGGGTTCAGATGCCGATGTGATCTCATCATCGAGGGCCACTAGAGTGTCCACAGACAACAAGGACCTGAAACCCTTCCAGAATAGCCCATTCAGCCACAGGAAGAGACTCCTGTTGAGGACACCACTGGTGGCTTCGAGCCCACTGTTCCTATACGCCGGCTTCAACAGGGCTCGCTTCTCCGTGGCCTCCAGGATTAGGATGATACCCTTCAGCGCGAAAGTCACTGCGAATATCGCCGCAACCGGCTGGTTTCCAGGCATGTACCATAGTGTCCGGAGACGGGCGAGGTCGATAAGCAGCGAAACACCTAGGTAGATGTTCAGCAAGGTGGACGGACGCACTGAGCGAAAGTGCTCCAGGTGGGACAGGTAGAGGAACGAGAGAAATCCAACCACCGTCAATGCGGTGGTCGCGATGGTGGCCTTGCTCCTAGGAACGTTCAGGTTGCTCCATAGAGCCAAAAGAACGATATGCAGCACGACAAAGAGCGAGAGAGCGACCTGAAATTACGGCATTCCATCAGTACGTCTCTTTGGATTGAGCAGCTGGAGTGTATGCAGCCAGCTTGTCCTACCACTTTCAAGACATAGAGCCACGATGCATAGACCTTCACCGTGGCCTTCGAAAGAGCGCAGACCCGGAAGGGTAGTACCAGCAGAGCGATGCCCAACGGTGCGATGTTCAAGACGCTCTCCTCGAAGAGCAGCGTGAAGTCGAATCCGTGAAGGCAAGACGCTCCGACCTGAGGCCCAAAGGCATTCTCGTCGGCTGTCGAGCAGGGTGCCGTTGTGTTATACATGGCGAGGACGACTTAGGGCCGGCGCAGAGCACTTTCTGCTTCCCATCACATGAAAAAGAACGAACGCTCGGGACCGGGAGGAGCTTTTCGGCCTCTCAATTGGGCTTTTCGTGACGCTGAATCATGTCATATACCTTTTATTGTCGGGATTATGCATCCATGGGTACAGATACAAGTCTCACCAAAGTTTCGACGAGGACAGTCCGCCGGTGCCGTGTAGGTGTTGGGGAAATCGCAACGTAATTTGTCTCTCATTGCGGTATGTATGATATAAATTTTTGCTATAATTCTTGCAAAGTGTATAGAGCCTTAAGTCCAAAGGTATACAACCTAGGGATCTGGATAGTGGCTAGGGCTGAAGCCTATATACAGGACATTCAAACAACTTAAGAGCATCCATACAGCTGGTTTCACAGGAATCAATGGTAAAGTAGGCCGTTTCTAGGTAAAAGTTCATCGTATAAAATTGCGATGGCTGAATTCTCTATCAGAGCACACAACATGTCCTAGGTACTTGTCTAGGATGATCGTGACCGTTCAACACACTACCCGATCAGGTAACGACTCGCATGAACCCCAGACAAGAGCCATCGAAACCATCCCCGCAACCCAACCCGAAGCATCTCGGATTTATCCTCTTCTTCTTCTCTTGCTACACCAACAGAGTCGTCTCGATAATCCCTGCCCTCCCGACTCGGGCGAGACCGCCATGGTCATACGTACCTCTCCCAATGCGGATCCGCAGATATCCGCACTCCATCAACATCCCTGGTACACGCAGAGGTACCCCCGGAGGTTGCCTTACGACTCTTCAGGTTGCCTTTCTCCGCAGCGGATCCGCACTGGGGTCATCGAGACCGATACATGTGAATGAATCTCATGCACAGAGGGATTGAGTGTGATTTTTGATGAAGTACGTCGCCGTCGACACTTTTGCAACGCACGGCCAGATGTGGAACCACTGCAGCGAGCTCCAAGCTCAAAGTCAATCAAGCTCAACCTCCGCTCGACGACGTACATCATGCATCTCGTGCTATGGAATTTGCGGGGAAGTGAGGAGTTCAGATCTGGGGTCAGTTTCCTTCGGTCTCCGCCAGAAAGGAAAGGGTGAGAGGAAGGGAGGGATAAAGATGCTACTGACGAGGAACTCTCCTCGTCGTCGTCAACGCTTCGCATGCATGTTCAGATGCATCTCTGCGTTAGCGGGCTTCGATATTCGACTCCAATCTCCGCTTCTCTGCGGGGAAGGGGAGGGCGAAATCCGGGGTATGTCTTTTCAGATCGAAAGGTACTTAAAGCCTTCTTCTTTCATGGTTGAGAAAAGCAGACAGATCGAGTCTGTTTGTCCAGCATCATTTTCTTGACTACATCCGGCCTATATCCCAAGAACGAGCATCTTTGCTTAGCATACCACCATCATGGCATTCACCTCTCTCCTCTCCACAACCAGCAAGCCCCAACCCGAGTCCCATCCCCAAACCCACCCCGCCTCCCTCCCAGCCAACATGAAATCTGAACTCAGAGAATACGCCAACCGCTGCTCTACGACCGGCCCCTACGCGGATAACCTCGAAGTGGACGCCCTCGTCGTGGGCGGCGGCTTCGGCGGCGTCTACGTCTTCTACGAGCTACGCAAGCGAGGCTTCAAGACAGTCCTCTACGAGGCTGGAAATGACCTGGGCGGCACCTGGCGCTGGAACTGCTACCCCGGCGCGGGCGTCGACTCGGAGGTGCCCGAGTACCAGTACTCGATCCCGGAGACGTACAAAGACTGGAATTGGAGCACCAACTACCCGACGTACGCAGACCTGCGGGCGTATTTTGACCACGTCGACAAGGTGCTGGATATCAAGAAGGATTGCGCGTTCGGCAGTGTCGTGGTCGATGCGCAGTTTAATACTCAGGAAGGACGGTGGCATGTCAAGACGGAGGACGGGAGGACTGCAAAGGCGAAGTATTTTGTCGTTGCGGCGGGGTTCGCTGCCAAACGGTACATTCCGGACTTTGAAGGGATTGATAAGTTCAAGGGGATCATTCACCATTCATCCTTCTGGCCCGATGAGGGCGTGGATGTCCGGGGCAAACGCTGCGCCGTCATCGGGACGGGTGCCTCCGGCGTCCAGATCACGCAGGCCTGGGGCCCCGTCGCGGGAGAGCTGAAGGTGTTCCAGCGGACCCCCAATCTGGCGGTCCCCATGCGCAAGAGGCCCCTGACCGTCCAGGAGCAGGAGGAAGCGAAGAAGAACTACCCGGAGCTGTTCTCCCTGCGCGAGAAATGCTTCGGGGGCTTCCTCTACACGTTCTCGGAACGGAGCGTGTTCGAGGATAACGAGGAAGAGAGACAGGAATTCCTCGAGAAGCTCTGGCAGGAAGGCGGGTTCCGGTACTGGCTGGGGAACTACAAGGACTACCTCTTCGACGCCAAGGCGAACAGGGAGGTATACAACTTCTGGGCCAAGAAGGTCCGCGACCGCATCGGTGACCCCAAGCAGCGGGACCTGCTGGCGCCCCTGGAGCCTCCGCACCCCTTCGGCGTGAAGCGGCCCTGCCTCGAGTACAACTACTACGAGCAGTTCAACCGTCCGAACGTGGAGGCCATCGACATCAAGAACAACCCCATCGCGGGCTTCACCGAGACGGGCATCAAGCTGGCGGACGGCACGGTGCACGAGGTCGACGTGGTCTGCGTCGCGACCGGATTCGACATCACCACCGGCGGCATGACCAGCATGGGCCTGCGCAGCATCCACGGCACGACCCTCAAGGACGAGTGGAAGGCGGCCGCGTACACCTACCTGGGCACCACCGTCAGCGGCTACCCCAACATGTTCCACCTGTACGGACCACACGGGCCGACGCTGCTCAGCAACGGGCCCACGAGCGTCGAGGTCCAGGGCCGCTGGATCGTCGACGCGATCAAGCAGATCGAGAGGCAGGGCATCAAGTACATCGATCCGACGCCCGAGGCGTCCCAGGAGTGGAAGAAGCGCATCAACGCGCTCTCGGATATCTCGCTCTTCCCAACCACCAAGTCGACCTATATGGGTGGGAGCATGCCGGGCAAGGCCTTTGAGCAGGTCAACTATGCCGGTGGGCTGCCGGCCTATGCGCAGGAGATCAGGGCGGCGCTTCCAGAGTTCAAGGGATTTAACGTGGTCAAGAACTGATCTAATCATGGTTTTTTATGACGTGTTTGTTGGGGGGTAGTCCAACTTCTGGAAATGATTGCCATGTCTGTACGTACATACAGTACGGTACATACAGTACGGTAGGTATGTAGGTACTTAGCTAGGCGGGACATATTCATTTTTTTCCCCATGCTGGCCATGTTGTTACCTTTCTATATCTATCGATATATATATAAATAACCAGAGAGAAATTCGAGAAGCAACTTACCTGAGCACCAGAGACCAGAAGACATCAAAAGCCATTACTCAAGCAGATAAATAGATACCTGCCTAGTATCCATCGCTCATATCATATCATATCAACATCATAAGTGCTAAATAGTTATCAATCGATGTTTTGACTACTCAAAATATTTGTGAATCGTATATCTGCGTTCATAGCCATGAATTAGATTAAATTAAAAGGCCTAATGAATTAGCAATGGCTCTCAGCCGTAAACGGTAACTCTGTAGCTAAGGGTTCTTCCAAGTCCCATGAGTTGCATTTTTCGTCCTGTCCCAAGCAATTACCTGATCAGAAAAAAAACAAAAGCAAAGAAAGGGAATATGGCCTGAGCAGCAAGGGTAGTATCAAAAGATGTTGAATGAAAAGGGTATTAGCAGACGGGGAATCATCCGAAGGGGGATTGGTTCCTCGAAGAAAAATTGGAACCGTCATAGTTGAGTATGTACATGCAGCAGGCAGGGGTATAATACAGGAGTCTCTGATTGCGATAGTCAAAGAAAAGAAAAAGAGCTGGGAGATGCAATTCTGTACTTTTGGAGAGCGCCTCGAGGGGTCGGTCACTGGATAAAACGGCAGAGCTTTTGAGATGAACGGATGGATGCAAAGAAAACAAACGGAAGGACTCTCTCGTGGGTTGTTTGTCATGACACATGCACAATCCGTGGAGGAAGGGGGAAAGAAAAAATGAGATTAAGGTTAGGTAGTTCAAGCGTAAGAAAAGTTTTGACCGGGTGGTTGCTAAGCGAGTTTTTGGATTTCGACCATGGTGCTCTTATTCCCACAGATGGCGGGAACCTAAAAACCGGCGCTGCGAAGTCAAAGAGACAGAAAGCTGTTGGTATTCCGGCTGTTATGAGTCATAAAATTCGTAACGTCGTAAGCTTGAACAAGGCTGGCGATGGTTCTGCAGAGTAAAAAGAGAGAATGACATCACTGGACAAGACCCTGACCGAGATCAGGCGGAGCGGTCTCTTCCTCCGGAGCGGCCGCGCGTCTACACTCGAGTACCGGCGGTTCAGCAACGAGATCATCTGTTGTAAGCCGTGTCCGCTCGCGGGTGGGATGGTTCTGCTCCGAGTTGACAGATTCGGGCCGTGATCTGGTGGAGCCGTCGTCGAGCCTCAAGTATTCCAGTCTCTCCAGTTCCTCATAATTTGGCAGTGCCAATGGGGAACCGTGATAATCCTCCATCGAGCTTCCATGATCCAGCATCGTATACCCGGGTGGGCTGGCAGGGACATCATTGTAGACAGGAGGCATCTCCTCGTCCCAGCTGACGCCTAACCCACTCCGCTCCGTCACATGCAGGTGGAACTGCATTCTCAGAACGCGTGCGGCTCCAGTAGGGGTTATAAGCTTCGTATTTCGGTTCGAGCAGAATTCCTCTGCGACAATCAACTCGATAACGAGGTTGTGCTTGACCTCGAGCCCCCGAGGGGTGTCGAGATCGCACACTGGATTGCAGCCGGGATTGATGCTCGCCTCGAACTGCATCGTGATCTCACCTCCAGCAGTGTCGAAATCCGTCTTCCAACCACTTTTCTCTTCATTATGGCCAATGATCCGGGTCTCCTGGTGCAAGACTCCTTTCCCTTCACCGCCGATCTTGTGCGCATGCTTTGCACAGGCAGTCGAGACGATCTTCTGGTGTTCTTCAATCCGCCACATCATCTTGCGCAGGCGCCACCGAGTCAGACTGTCCTCACTCTTGTCTACAACCCCGCTCAGATTCATCTGAACAGGAAAGGAACCGATGGGGTGGACGACAGAAGGAAGCACAACCCGGCCGGTAAGATTAGTCGGGGGAAAGATTCGAATAGAGGCTTTGTCGTTACCAGGAAGGATCGCGCGCTGAATCTTGAGAGGTGTTTGCATTGTAAATTCTTCCCCTGTCGAGCTCACTGCCCGTGCTGAGAGCAAGTATTCGACGCCGCCCAGCGACCCATTGCAGGACGCTGGCAGGTGACCTGGAAATAAGTAGCTAAAAGGGAAGTCATGGCACCCGCTCTTGAGATGGAGTGGTTCTGTAATGAAGTTCCAGTTGGTCAACTCCTCCGTGCGAGTCGCGCAGCTAGGGCAGTCTCTGGAGATGGGCTTCTTCGTCGTGACGCTCAGAGTGAGGCGCATGTCGAACGTCTGCAGGGTAACTGCTCCTGCTAATTCGGCCACGGCGACGCGCAGGCGGCCGGAGAGCAACGCACCGCTCGAGTTTGCCGGAGTGCCGTAGAAGACCAGAGGGGGAGACTCAATTATCACGTCCATCCTTGCTGGCGCAGTGTGCGCATCATCCTTAGCACCCGAGCGCTCCTTGGAACGCGAGGAGCGTCCTAAGCTGCGGCGCTTCTCCTTGCTCTGGTCTCTGTGGGGACGGATGAGATGCTCCATGGAGAACGATAGACGACGTTCGGGAGAGGACTGCACGCGTGATGATATCTTACTCAACACAGCTGAATCGGGGATCTCATTGACTGACGATGAGGAGGACGAGGTGGAGCGTGGGAAAGCGGCGGCATGGTGCAGAGAGGCGGAGGAGCAGCGGACGATGTTGGAGAGCAGGCGGCCCGGCATGACTGGCGATGTCAGCGGGAGTTCCTCCTGGTCGAGGCTTGCCAAGCGGAAATCGAGCAACGGTAGATTCCCAGACGACGATGAGTGATATAGGCTATTTATGCGGTATGGGATAAGACAACCAGTTGCGGTGATGACGGTAAGTTTGTGTTACTCGTCCGCAGTGCTGAAGTATGCGGTATTTATCTCAGAGAAGCTGTGTGGTCCAGAGCTGTATATCACGGAGAAGCCTTCTTTATGATCGATGCGCTGCAGTAACAAAGCTCAGACGGGCGCCAGAGGCCCATTCATAGTCCAATCTTGCAATTGAACTGAAACACGACTGATTTCGCTCAAAGAGGGGACGAGGGGCGCGTGCGAGAACTCTTGAGCTACGAGGCGTCAAAGGCGCAAGGATCTGGTGACTCGCACAACGGTGAAGGCGGGGGACTGTGAAAGGACAAGAAGCTGTACAGGTACAGAAGCATGGTGGTCTACAGGTACAGGCGGCGGGCGCGCAGGCGTCTTTGTATCCGCAAGCAGCAGGCCAGGGGTCGACAGGGACGATCCGGTGGAGAGCATAGTCTCCGCCGCGCTGTCTTCCATGGAACGAGGTCTTCTCGTTCACTTCGTTCCTTCGAGGACGTTCTTCTTCTGCGCAGGCCTGGCCGGGCCTGATGCGCGGTGGGTCCTGCGGGAAGCCGTCACCGCTGCACCTTACGCTTACCTGACCGTACCGTATTACCGCCTTTGTGGCAGAGATCTTGCTGATCATACAATCCGGTTGACATATCCGTCACCCTGATTCCTGGCATAGAGAGCTCAGTCTTGCAACTCATGGAAGAGACCATATTGCAACAAGCTTATCTCGACTGTCTACAACTACCGTGTGCGTGCGTGTACAGCAGTCACCAGCGAGGGCAGTGGCTTGACAAAGGAACGAGGCCGCGGAGATCCATCTCCATCTCCCTTATGCCATGGCGGGCTGCTGTGACGGCATCAGACGACACGCTGCGCAACACGCCATAACCTGTGCAAGGCCTCGATCATTTTTTTTTTTGAAGGTAGCACATGATCACGATGAATCCTCCACAAGGTGGATTTTGAGCCCGTGCGCTGCTGCTGACCTCATGCATCGCCGGTCCCTGATTGCTACTTTTAGCCTCGCTTACGAACAGTCACGTGATGGCATGGGAGAGACTGCTTCGACCTGATGTTGTGAGAGAAACGTTGATGTCAACAGACGCGCACGGACAGACAGCACGCCATTATCCTCCTACGACGAGACATGACTCAACGGCGTTTCCCCGGGCTCGAGGCACCTGACGTGTCAAGTCCGGCGGTCATCTGCCGTCACCGCCGTCATCGGACCAGGAACGAGCAAGAAACAGCTGGTGCCATGCCGCTCTGCCGGCGGCGGTAGGCCGTATGCTTGCCATACGGCCTGTGACCGGGCGCATACGTGGCGATACATACGGTACGGGGCGCGGCGCAGCCCTATTTGGAGATCGTCTGGGCCGCCCATGACGCTCGCCTTGCGCTCCCCGGAAAACTCGAAGGCGGCCCCGTTGCTGCTGCTTCCCATGGCCGCCCCCCGGCCGCTGATTTGCCTACCCGCGGGCCCCTGCAGACCCAGCAAAATTTTTCCTTCCAGGCGCGCTCTCCTTTCTTCTACTCTTTGGGGAAAGGACCAAGATCCGAGTTGGGAAAAGCAGAAGTCCATGCAGACCCGTTCTACCCCGCACTCTGTGTCTCCTCCGGTCCGCGGGGCAGGAAAGACGCAAGAGGCTTTCTCTCGCATCCCCCAGCCTCCGGTCTCCTGCGGTCAGAGGGATGTCAAAATCAATCACATAACATCTAAAGCTTCCAGCCCAAGCTCCCTGCACTATTGCTGTCGCGAGCAGCTAGCCGGAGGCCAGAATGCGTCCAGTGCGCATTCTGGGGGTTTTGACAGCGCTGGACGACAAGTCAGACGGCAGCGCCCTCGCCACTCCGGCGAATCACTGCTCCCGTCCGGATACCCATTACCTAACTGCATCTCCGCTGAAGCACGCCAGCTCGGTCGCCTCGGCCACGTTGCTTTGGGATGCATCGTGGAGAGCCTCTGTTCTCCAGCGGTTTCTTGGTCTTGACTCCGCACGGTACGTCTAAAAGACATCTCTGGAACTCCATACCTTGACAGGCAGGCCCAGAGCTGGAGCTCCCAGCCATGCTGGCTCGTGCAGCTGTCAGAGTCGAGCTCTATAGACCGGGGCAAAGGCATCGGGGCCTAGACATGTCGATCTGCCACAAGAAGCTTCGACTATGCGTTCCAGCAGTAGCTAGCTGCAGGACGAGTCACATCGACTACTTTATTTTCTACATCCGCGGTATGCTTATTATTTTTCCGAGCTTACTTGTCCCTCTCCGCAGTACAGCTCTATTCAGAATGTTCCTGCTAGAAGACGCATTGCTTTACACTCTCAAACCTGGAAAGTCACGGTGGGATGGCAGAACGGCGAGCTTACATCAATCATATACTAATTGCATGCTGCAGTCGAGTTTTGGATCACTGGTCAGAGACATAGCATCTGATGGCTGTTTTTCAACCGAGCTTATAGTGTACGCCTCGTCTCACGCGGTCCCCATGGCCTCCATGACTCGCCAAAGCACACCATTCTTCCCGCGTCTGAGAGAATGCCTTTTCGCAAGCACTTGCGCAGGCAGTCGGGGAACCTGTTCCCGGGCTTCCTTTTCCAGTGCTGTATTTCAAGGTTCAAAGTCTGGGACTGGGTCCACCATCTGCACTTATATCGGCCAGGAACCTAGTTTAAATTTCAGCACTCATCTGCCATGCATCTCTACCTGTAGCTCTATTTTTAAATACATCGCGAATTGCGAACTGCAATGACGCTACCCGGAAAATTTGACCATGTCCACCACTAACCCGGGCGAGACTCCGGTTTCTCCTGCGTACCTGGATCCTAACGATCCACTATTGCAGCCTGAGCCCGCCATGAACCTTTCCGTTTCAGGGAAACTTTTGCGCGCGCGGGTACGATCTTGGCATCCAGAGATCCTCCGCCGATGTTAATCAAGCTGCCAAGCCACAAGATCGCCGTGCTACCAGCCATTGGCCATCAGATCTCACTTAAAAACCTTTGTCTGGAAACTCGGGCCGTTGAAACGAAACACGACTCTGACGCGACCGTCAGGTGGCGGTGTCCGCTCAGCGCCGTAGCTTATGCCCGTGCCTTCGGCCAGAACATCGGAGTTCCCCGAGGTCTCTCCCGTCGGGGCCGACCCGGCGCAGGCAGTCGAGTCAAGCAATCTCTGCAGCTGCAGGTCCACCTGTAACTGCCGTAGAACCCTGCATGGAAGATTGCTGGCGATCTTATTTTTACCAGATGGGCATGTTTCGGCGCCTTCCAAAATTTTATAGTCGTTTTTCCCGGGCCTCAGAATACGGGAGTGCTCCACATCAGTACCAGTGTTGCTATTCTGCCAAGACCAAGACTTGGAATATCGATTCTTAGGAAGATGGCAGAGTGGCCAATGTCTTGTCTGTCAGCTCTTTGAAACGCCTGTCCATCGAGACTCGGAGGGAAAGAAAATGCGATTCGAGATCCGGCGCTAATTTCACAGTAGCTACTGACTTAGAGGCTTTCAGCCTCCCACTGCTTGCAATAGACATGCTGGTAGGCGCATATCGCAGTATATCACTCCTATTAATCCACACAGTCTGTGTTAGCTTTCTGAAGCATCATTACTGGTGACATGCGAATAACTCAATTCAATTCGCATCCTACCAAATTAGCTGGCTGTTCCGTACCAACCAGGTACCACAATGGTATCAACGTTAGGACTTTCACAAACAGCCACAGCTTGTCTAGAAACTAAATGCTTATCAGTAATAACGAGGCGGAAAGTCCTGGTGGCGGGCTGATAAAACTCTTCCAATTGCCCAAACGAGCACACCGTGGGCCTGGCATCAAAATTGCTACCAAAAGCGGCGTGGCTGCCTCAGGCTGTGTCTCCGCAGTGCGGTCTGCAGCGTGGTACAGGGCTGGCCCTATCTCCTACCCCAGAGAGGATGTATATATTCACGTGACGATAAACACCCGCTATCTATACTGGGGAAAGCGCCCTCCCTGAGCCGCAGCGGCACGTGAGACGATGAGGCTCTCCGCCGGGAGCGGACCATATCAGATCTCCGGGCGTAGATCTCCGATTCCCCTGATGATGCCACGTTAAGCTCTCCTTGCCACTCTTCTCCAATTCCTCATTGCCGTTTGAATTCGGGCTCTGTAAGTGAGTCCGGCTTGATATCTGCCGTCGTGGTGCTGTGGAGGCACGGGCTAGGGTGTTGAATGCGCACTCCGCCCTGATAGATGTCCGTCCTCTCCACCGCCACTGTCCCCTCCGCGGCCGTATATCCCTCTGATAGCGACACATAACACCAGCGCACCAATTACGTCGAGATCTGTTTCTAAACTAGATACCAATTGACTCAATCGAGAACGGGACGAATTACTACCTGAAGCCTTCCTCTCCCCCGCGCACGCCGCGGTCTCTCCGTACCATACACATACATCCGCAACAATGACGACCCCGACATGGATGGCACTCGCCCTCATGATTCCGGTCATTTTCATCTTCTGGACCCTCTCCTCGACGTCCGCCTCGCCATTCGCGAACTCCTTCCCGCGGCTGTACAATAAGCGGATATGTCTGCTGATCGCGCACCCGGACGACGAGGCCATGTTCTTTGCGCCGACGCTGCTGGCGCTGACGAAGCCGGAGTTGGGGAATCATGTTAAGATTTTGTGTTTGAGTAGTGGTATGTGGCTTGGCTTTGGTGTAGTTTGGGTTGTTGAAGCTCTGGGACAAATTGCCTGACAGATATCGTCTACTACAGGCGACGCCGACGGCCTCGGCCACATCCGCAAGAAGGAACTCGAGAAGAGCGCAGTCCGTCTCGGCCTGCGCAACGAGTCGGACGTCTTCGTCGTCGACGACCCGTCCCGCTTCCCGGATAGCATGACGACCATGTGGTCCGCGAACGACATCTCCTCCCTCCTCGCGTCCGCCTTTGCCCCTGACCTCGCCTCTTCCATATCGTCCTCATCTTCTACCCCCGCTCCACCGTCGTCGCGCCGGAAACAACAGAACGGGGATCGCGGCAGCAACGGCGGTGCCCCGCACGCGACCATCGACGTCCTCCTGACCTTCGACCAGCACGGCATCAGCAACCACCCGAACCACCGCTCCCTCTACCACGGCGCCGTCACCTTCCTCCGGGCCCTGATGAAGGGCAAACCCGGCTACTCCTGCCCCGTGACCCTTTACACTCTCACCACGACCAATATCGTCCGGAAATACGCCGGCGTCCTCGACGCCCCGCTGACCATGATCTCCGGCGCATTGGGCAACATCAAGGATTCTCTAAGTTCAAGCTCTCCGGGCGCTACTGCTGCCAGGACGAAGTCGAAATCGAAGAAGGAAAAGACCCCGAATCGGCTCCTCTTCGTGAGTACCGTGAACGAGTGGATGAGGGCGCGGACGGCCATGGTCGAAGGCCACAAGAGCCAGATGGTTTGGTTCCGGTGGGGGTGGATCACTATCGGGAGGTACATGGTTGTTAATGATCTGAAGCGGGAAAGGATCTAATCAAATGTCTATCTATCTGTTCTCACTGATGAAATGGAGAAAGAGTGTGACGGGGATTGGATTGATGAGGTTCGGCTGTATCATAACTACCTAACTTTGTTCCATTTATCGATAACTCCTTGCATGCATGTGTGTACATTACAATGTATGTATGTATATATATATATATATATATATATATATACATAAGATCAAGATGCTCATCTAGATAAAATCCCCATCTTCCTCCATACCACCTACCCTACCCTACCATGAACGATCCGTTTAGATACGTACGTACCTACCTACATATGAAATACATATTTGTCAAAGGGCACGAAACACCACTACGCTACTCAGTAATGACGGACTGAAGGCTGAAGAACAAGTTACAGTACAAGTACAATATAACGGTGTACTCCGTGCAGAGTGCAGCAGATACAGTATTGACACCCACCGTTCCTGCCGGAAGAGAAGATAAAAACCACACAAGGGTATAAAGAAAAAATAGACCGGAAGGAATACGCAGATAGAAGAGATGACGAGTGGGTAAGGGAGGAAGTGATAAATCGTGAAGCAATGGAGAGTAGAATGGCAACTCGAACTCCGTGATTCTACTCATAGGCTAGGTGCCAGGCCACTCGGGCCCCATGTGCCGTAGTAGCTGTCCCTGTCCCGAGCGTCTTTTTCAAGACCCTTGGCAGCCTTTGACGAGTACCCCTGCTCCTGCTCGTCGGCTTCCATATCTCGAGTGACCTCCTCGTTGTTGCCGCCGCGACCACGCAAGCTAAGACGCTCCTCCAACGGAAGTTCATCCACCTTCCAAAACAACCGGTTGAGAGGGTGCAAGGTATCGAGATTGACCTTCGGATTCTGCGCCTGGAGCGTTTTCCGCAGCCGGTCCCAGAGGAAGTCATCGTCCATCTCGGGAGCTTCCTCTTCCTCTTCATTATTATGCTGGATGGGAGCGCCCGTCTCGTCGGTCGACAGCTGCCGACGGATGGGGATGTTTCTGTGAGGTCTGATGTTCCTCTGGTCCCATGTCGTAGGGCCCTCGAACCTGACGAGGCCGCCGCGGGTGTGGTAGATGAACGAGGTCGGGATGAAGTCTCGCCATTCTTCAATGGCGCGTGGCAGCAGCGTCCGCTCCCACCGGGGATTATCTCGACCCGTCCAGCGGTGATGGATCAGGAGCAGTTTCGCCAGGCGTTCCAGGATCAGGGTCTGCTGGGCTGTCACCAGCCGGAGGACGTCGTATGAGTCCACCGCATCTACGAATCCCTTCGACTGCAGCACGGATCCGTCCGGCAGTCGGGCTTGTCTTCGTATCCCCTCCCAGGAGACGGAAGAGAATGGCCGGCCCAGATATTCCTCCACTACCAGCCGCGCCATCTTCCGTTTCTGTCTCGTCTCCTTCAGCAACTCGTATCCGGCGCGCATGTAGAGTAGGAATTCGGACAACCGGACCCTGTCCCAGGCGGTCTTTGCGAGCATGCGGTAGATCTCCATGGTCGGGCGTGCGTTGTACCGATCTGATGTCATCGCTCGATACATGTTGGTCAGGAGGTCCCATGAAACATTTCCTTTTCCATCCCGCTCCGCATCTGGTCCAAATCTCCTCCGAGACAGCACGAATGCCCGCTCAAAGAGCTCAATCCAGACATTCTCGGTGACTCGAACATTGTACGAGCGCGAGATGAAACCCACCACGCGCAGTGCGGCGTGCAGCTCGTTGTTGGTGCCTAAAGCATGTGCGACTGCCCATAATAGACGTTCCGTAGGATACAACGAAGATGACCTCTCATACTTGGCGACTGGTGGCACCTTGCTATCATCACCCTTTTTCAACAGCAGGTCCACATCGATGTTCCATACGGTCTTCAGGACATTCTTAATGCCCCTCGTGTGACCGACACGGCTGGAAGCCAAAATCACATTCACATAGCTGGCCTCGTCGCCTTCGATACCTCGCCCCGTCATGTCCTTGAATATTTCTAGGACTTCTTTCCTGACACTCCGGCCGGCAGTTCCGAAGCCCTGCCACCCCTCGGGTGGGTATTCAAACCTTCTCTTTCGATATGCAAAGGGGCTAACTCGCAAGTGAAACTTCTCTCGCCCAACGTACGCATTGTCCCAGATCTTGGCTTGCATGTAATGGTTGTAGCATTGAACGTCGGGGATCACATAATCCTCTTTCATGTCCTCCCAGATAATATCTGCCATGAGGGCGTCGCCCATTGACCGCGCGCAGTCAAGAAGATGGGTGTACTCAGCGAGACCAAGAGCGTTGCCGGCCGCCCGTCTTACCCACACGATCTTCGCGAGGCTCTCTGCGAAGTCGTCAAAGACAGCATCAAGTGGCTTGTATCTCTTTAGTCTCGCGGAATTAGGGTGCACCGAGCGATGGACCGTCCGGTATGGTTCAATGAAGTAGGTTGGTGACAGCAGGTGCAGAGCTTCGACAAATGTGCTCGAAGGCAGCGAACCTACAAGATCGTGATATTGCGGGTCAAGCAATGCGTTCATCACCAGCTCCGGCTGGCCATCCTGGAGGATTCCATGAAGCGTAGCTCTTCTGGAGGCCAATTCCTGATCATTACGCCCGGCTTCAACATTCTGCGTTGCTGCAGGTCCGATTTCCAAGATACTCGTCGTGGTCAGCGACTGAGAAACGCGACTGCGAGCAAATCTGGTTGGCTTTCGAGCCTGTGGGATCGGCCATTGTATCTTCTCAGGGACTTGCTCCGGCGCAATAGCGGCCGTTCTCGTGGTGGAGAACCGTCTCGGGCGCAGTGGGGAATCTCTGAACGGGGCGAGTCGGGCATTATTGGCGCCGCGTTCGCCAGCGATATATCGACGACATGAGGGGCAAATCAAGTGAGAGCCTAGGGTCTCACGCCTCAGCACGATGACCCGCATCGATGCGTCGAGAGCGGCGGTCTGGATGTTCTGGGGTTGAGGACGAGGGCAGCGCTGGCTGACTGTTGATGGTTTTCTGTTCTGATGCTGCTGGTCTTGGCATCTCTCAAAACGAGATGCGCTAAGCTCGCCCGCCGTCCAGCTGCTGCGCTTCCACCGTCGAGACGTCCGCTCGCTTTCTGACCTCCCGGAATTCCCTGCGGAGTGTGCGTTTCTGAATCGCAGGTTCTCGTTTGTTCTCCGGGCATTTCCGTCGACCAGCCGCCCGAGATGGCCGAAGTAGAGGACGGGGGTGCGTCGTCCGTCTCCGAGCCCTTGGACCTCGTCCGCCTGTCGCTCGACGAGATCGTCTTTGTGAAGCTCCGTGGAGATCGCGAGCTCAAGGGTCGTCTTCATGTCAGCACAATTCCTATCCTACCTTCGCGTTTTCGAGTCGTCAACGCTGACTACTCCCGCAGGCCTACGACAGTCACTGCAACCTAGTTCTCGGCGAGGTGGAGGAGACGATCTACGTGGTAGAGGAGGACGAAAACGAGGAAGAGATGATCAGGGTGCGTACACTGCTCTGTGCTCCTACGGGAGAAGTCTGTTGCCGATTGCTTAGCTAATGATCTACTTCCCCAGACCATCAAGAAGCAGGAAGAGATGCTGTTTGTAAGAGGTGAGTCTCCAGGTATCCTTGTCCTCCTGTGGTCTACTACAGGGCTGACGGCGTATATGTCTATAGGTGACTCAGTCGTTTTGATCTCGCCTCAAGCATGAAACAATCGATCCGTAGGATGGCCACAGACGAAGGGACGATCATGTGGGATGGACTGCCGTTACGACGGAATAAGACCTAAGGAGATAGCTATTTTGGGCATAGGCATTGCCTAGCAGGATCATGATCCAGAAATGTCTTTGCTTTTACACAGAGGATACGGTTTTAGGACCGGCAACAGCAGCATGTTGCGTGGGATAGGCTTAGCTCCTTGATCACTGAATGGTAGCGCGGGGCAAGACTCATAGGTCTTTGCCAAGGCGAAAGAATATTGATGCACCTGGCCAGTAATAGCTCCCAATGTATGTCTGCGTCTCCTAGAGCAAATAGAGCAGCGTGCTGGATGTGACTCAGGATGCCAGGCATCCGTGGTCGCGGAAGCGGTCGAAGTCGAAGTATGACTCGGGCTCGCTATCGATAAAGCCTCCGGAACATCGCCATCACCGCACCTCTCCCGTTCCCCTTCTCCCCCGTCTCCCCCAGAACACGTCGCTGTCTACTCGTTCATCTCTCGTTCGTTATATCTGATCGCCTTATCCCTAGTTTCTTTACTATGATAATACGAATACACCTCTGAAGGCCCCTGAGGCGATTCCGCGAGTTCCACCTTTACCCACCTTAGTACAGTACAGTACCAACTACCCCAGACATCGTACCTGAACCATGCCGCAGGCCGGCCCCAAGCAGACGCCGGAAGACCGGCGCAGAGGCGAACTGGTACGGATACATCCATGATGCTGTAGGTATTGACTCGTCGTTTACTGACCTCGCGCAGGCGCTCAGCGAGTTCGCGGACTACGTCGCAAAGGAGCAGGCCCGCCGCTCCGCCTACGCCGCTGGCCTCGATGCCTCCGTCGCGCCGAGCGACAGCGGCTACTCGACAGCCAGCCGCGACACGATCACTGAAACCCATGCCGAACTCGATATCCTCGATCAGCTAGGCCTGTCAGACGCCCCCAGCAATGTCAAGTTGAAAGACCTGCTTCTGGGAACTTTCCAGGATGGCGAGAACAGTCTGCAGCTACTTGCTGGCGTCGTGCAGGCTCGCATCGATGAAGGCCATGGAGAGACACTGTTTGATCTGGGCCTGGAGGATAACGGGGAGTCGATGGGATTTGACGTTGCCCAGTGGAATACAGCACTCGAGCGGTTACGAGAGGCCGCTGAGACCATCCCAGCGCACTGTCGCGTCCTCCTCACTTACAACGTTGGTGGCCCAGAAGAGGCGCAGACCAAGAACGAGAGGATAAAGGATGCGTGCGGCAAGATCCTGATCCGGCAGGTGCCGGGGCGAGTGGAGGAAGTGATCGAGACCCGAATAGCGGTCGTGGGAAATGTCGATGCTGGCAAGAGTACCATGCTGGGAGTCCTTGTCAAGGGAAATCTCGACGATGGTCGTGGCAAGGCCCGGGTTAACCTGTTCCGCCACAAGCATGAGATCGAGAGCGGACGGACAAGCTCAGTCGGCATGGAGATCATGGGCTTCGACAGCTACGGTGAGATCGTTAGCAGTGGCCAGGGCCGCAAACTGTCTTGGGAGGAGATCGGGAAGCGATCTGCCAAGGTGATATCTTTCTCTGACCTGGCCGGTCATGAGCGCTACCTGCGTACCACCGTGTTTGGTATGCTGAGCAGCAGCCCGAACTACTGCCTGCTCATGGTGGCGGCCAACAACGGTCTGGTCGGGATGAGCAAAGAGCATCTGGGTATTGCTTTGGCTCTGAATGTGCCCGTCATGGTCGTGATCACCAAGATCGACATTTGCCCACCTCAGATTCTGGAGCAGACCATCACACAGCTGACCCGAATACTGAAATCACCTGGCGCCCGCAAGATCCCGATCTTCATCAAAGACATGGAGGGAACCATCAACACTGCCACCCAGTTCGTCAGCCAGCGCATCTGCCCAATCTTCCAGGTCTCGAACGTCACCGGTGAGAGCCTCGATCTGGTGCGAACGTTCCTCAACATCCTTCCTCACCACGGCCACTATGACCCACAGGCACCATTTGAGTTCCTGGTCAATGACACCTTTTCCGTACCCTTCGTGGGCACCGTGGTGTCTGGTGTAGTCAAGTCCGGGGTGGTGCATGCTGGCGATACGGTGCAGATCGGACCAGACTCTCTCGGTCAGTTCACCACCACGACAATCAAGTCCATTGAGCGCAAACGGATACCGGTCAACGTCTGCTCAGCAGGACAGTCAGGCTCCTTCGCCCTCAAGCGTGTCCGACGAAAAGAGGTCCGCAAGGGAATGGTTGTCCTGCCAAAACTGGAGCGTCCTCCCAAGGTATATAGGGAATTTGTCGCCGAAGGTAAGGACGTCAATCGGTCCCCACCTGCGTACAGGTTGCTAAATGTCAACATCTAGTGCTTATTCTCTCCCACGCTACCACCATCAAACCACGATATCAGGCCATGCTGCACGTGGGAGCCGTGAGTCAGACATGCGCTATCATTGACATTGACCGTGCCTTCATCCGGACCGGCGACCGTGCACTGGTTGCATTCCGTTTTGTCCAGCGCCCCGAGTTCCTCGCGCCTGGTGACCGAGTACTTTTCAGAGAGGGCCGGACGAAAGGTCTGGGCATTGTCAAGAGTGTCGGATACGACCCAGAGCACCCTCTGAATCCGGAGGCAAAGAAGGCCCGCGAGAGCCAGCAGCCGTCAGCTTCATGATATCCACTACAGCGTAACCGTCCCTTCCAGTGTTTACCATTTCTGTTTCTTCGTGACCTTTAATGTTTAGTCTTTTTCAGTGTTCCGAAACGGGAATTGTGTGGGCCACCCGGGCTTGACATTATTCCCATCCTCATGAAAATGCAGCATACGTGCATGAGTGCACACGAGACATGTGACAGGCGTTGTCTTCTGCTTTCCCGGAAGGATTCTTACCGTTCTTTTCAAGTTGTGACCTCTGTAGATTCGGTTGGTGTTGCGGGGTGTCATTGAGAGTGGAGCGTCCTGCATCGCATTGAGTTATGTGCAAAATGTTGATTGCATACATATATTTATTATCGTTTTTTCCCCTGTGTTTTTCTTCATTTTTTTTCATTCTGGCTTTCTTACTGTGGTTGAAAATTGCATTGTTGTGTTTGTACACGCGCCCACGTGACTAGCCGAAAATCTATCCACTCTGCTTCTTTCGCATCCAGCTTCTCCAAACCCGGCGTCTGTCTGCTGTGGCGACTCGTCCTTCGTCTGTTTGGAGGCTTGTGATCACGTGGTCTCATGTGGTCGGACAGTGACGTCAGGTCAACTTCGCTTCAAGCAGCGGCATGATGACACACGTCATGCCATTCAACTCTGTTGTTTACCTGGTTGACCTCCATTTAATGACGATGTTGCCGCTCATAGGCATACGCGTCCAGGGGTTCTGCCCGCTGGCTTGTGCAATGAGAGGACGTCAGCCCCGCTGACGTACATTGAAGCTTGTAATGAGGAGAAGCTCACAGCTTGGGGCGAGCAGTGCTCCTCTATAGCCCCTTAAGAAGCTATTCCCATGCGCTGGTGTAGTTCAGGTTATTGTCTTCCTAGCTTTCTGACTATTATGCCCCAGGGGAAACCCACAGCTACCGGCATCTTGATATACACCTTTACTTGGTAGTATATTTTGTTACAGCTACTGTTCTCTTGTTACTGACCTTGGTCACCTTTCTGACACCTATTCGCGTGGCGTGATAAAGTCTTCGAATATAGGCCTTATGGAGACTATCAACAAAGTCATGGGGGCAGCAGGCAGAGCCATCTGGGGAGCAGGAGAAAGCAACCAGGAGCAGAAGCAGCATGGCGAAGAGCCGTTATCTGGTGTCACTGGCAAGGGGACGGGAACGGATCCGTATGATGCTGGGAACCGTGATGGTAATGTTGCCTCCTTCTGACCCTGACTTTTGACCGTTTTGGTATCGACTTGATATGACATCACCGATGATCCGTGTTGACTGTGATTGCCTCTGTGATTATATTTCCAGTTTAAGATGCCTTGAATGAGTAGACTAACTCCTACGTTCACCAGTCCAACCGGATGCACCCTCTACCCAAGAAGGCGGCATCCCCGTACCGACATACGGCGTCGACAGAAACGACCAGCAAAGCAGCGGCGGCGGCAACAGCAATAGCAACAGCAGTAGCAACCCCGACGGATCATCTTCGTCAAATTCCACCCCATCCTCCGAGCAACCCCAGACCCCTTACCTATCAACCAGGACCAGACTCGGTTCCAACCCTGGATCCAGTGAGTCGCAGCAGCAGATAAATCCAGAACAAGGGGATCAAGGCGCCTGCGGTGAACCCCTAGCTCAGCATTCGTCTAGTGGACAAGGCGGTACGAGTGGTGGAAGCGACAGCTACTCCGAGAGCATGCAGCAGGCACAGCAGGAACAACAACCGGACCCGGAACGGGGAGACCAGGGCGCGTGCAGTCAGCCCCTAGCTCAACACTCAACCGGTGGACAGGCTGTCGGTTCGAGTGACCATATGAGTGGCCCGACCGAGCAGACTGAAGAGAATCTGGGGCAGCAGCAGGAGAATCCGGTACTGGCAACAGGACCGCAGAGTCAGAGCCATAGTCAAAGCCAGAGCCAGAGCGAGAGCCAGAACTCGGGAGGAGCAGGAGGCTCCCCCTCGCAGTCGCAGAGCTCAGGACAGAACCCGAGCCAGGGCCAGAATCAGAACCAGAATCTGAGCCAGGAACCCACCCAGGGACAGGGACAGCAGTCGGACGGATCCGAGGTCCAACCCCGCACGAGCGAGGAAGCCCGCAAAGGCCCTCAAGGCCCCTCGCCTCCAAAGCCCCCGGAAGAGGACCTTCCAAACAGCGCTGGCGGTAAAGACGTTCGTAAGTAGAACCCTTCCCCCTCCCCCTCTGCTCTCTCCCATCTCCGCTCCATACCTACCTAGGTCACTTTACCATTCCATTCCGTTTCCATTTCCATGTTTCATATTCACACCTCTATTCTACTCTAGCCCTACCTCTAGTTGTCATGACCGTCAATGATACCCTGGGTTGGAGCTAGCTAGAGCCGAGCTAACGTCCACCTTCACCACTACCACTTCCACAGCCATCCGCGAAGACATACCCGCTGGCGGAAGCAAGCCCGGCAGGGTAGACGAGCAAGGCGGCCAGCCCGGCGGGCCATTCTCCAAGCTGAAGGACAAGTTGCATCTGAGCGGGAAGACGAAGGCGATAGGGTCGTCGCCGAGTCGGTTGGGTCTTTAGATTAAGTTCGGTTATATAAGTACCTCCTAGGTACCTAGGTAGGTAGGTCTAGATGAGTATCCAACATTGATACTATGTACATGCTGCTCTGCTTGGATGCAGGTTTCTGGCTGCCTTCTTTTTGGGATGACGGATGATGGAAACATGGAGATTTATTTCATTGATCCATGAAACGAGAATATTTATGATGGGTTATTAGTACCAGATTGGCACGTCGCATGGCTTCCAATGGCTCTGTTTATTTACGGCTATGTTGTTATGACGTCATGTTTTTATGTTGACAATCCGCGCAGCTGTGATTCTAATTAATCGCCAAACGTGAAATTTGACAGTTTTTCTATTGAACTGATTCTAAATTTCTCATCGTCTTGTATTGTACATTACATTACATATATGTGCCTAAGGTAAGGTAGGTATGTATGCATTGGGTATGTGATGGCACCGTCGACGACGAGGTAAGTTATAGAAGAAGCTACCTTATAGATGTACCTGATACTCTATATATGTGCTTACCGCAATGGATCGTTAAGGGGGAAGGAGGTGGGGGGGGAGGGGGGTTCCGGTGTAAACAGTTAGGTCAGTCATTATTAACTATGTTACTGACGCGACACATTATCTAACCGATATTGATTAATTCATTGCTTGATCGTCGACAGCAAAAACAAGAACACCGTTCATAATAACCATCAGGACCTGGTATACGTACTGTACATGCAGCATATCCATGAATCAAAGACAAATAAATAGCTCCACCATATATGAATGGAATACAGAATACCTCCCAATTAATCCAAGGACCCGAAAAAAAAGATATGGGCATTAGTATATAGATAAATGCAGTGCTGCAGTACCAGCACCATCCCCAAGACCCATGCATCAATAGATGGACATAACCATCATCTCCATCTCCATCTCACCAAGAGTCAAGTCAAAAAAACCAACTCACTCAAACAACAACTTCAACTCCTCGACCCTCTCCTTCCTCCTCTCCTCCTCGCTCCCGTCCCCACCGACGCGCAACCCTAACGACCCCGCGATGTGCATCTTGCGCTCCTGCACCCGCAGCATCCGGCCCTCGATCGAGTCCTTGACCACAAACCGCGTCACCGACACGTCGCGCAGCTGGCCCATGCGGTGCACGCGGTCGATGGCCTGCGCCTCGACCGCGAAGCTCCACCACGGGTCCATGATGTAGACGTTGCTGGCGGCCGTGAGGTTGAGGCCGACGCCGCCGGCGCGGAGGCTGATCAGGAGGACGCTGGGGCGGGAGTTTGACGATGAAGGAGCCTGGGATTGGGGTTTCTTGCGGGGATGATTAGGCGTGTCTAAGTCGTCGTCTTCTACGTCTTCGACGTCTTCCTCGTCGAAGGTGTCCGTCTTGGTGAACTGCGCGAGAACCTCTGCACGCGCCTTTTGCGGCATGGTCCCGTCGAGACGGACGTGGGCGATACCGGCTTTGGTGAGCTGCGGGGAGATCAGGTCGAGGAAGGAGGTGAACTGAGAGAAGACGACGGACTTGGTGTTCGGAGGAAGGCGGGTGAGGTGCGTTAAGAGCGCGTGGATCTTGGCAGATGTTTTGGCGGAAGGGGAGTAAGGGTGGATCCGCCGTAGGGAGATCTTAGGAGCGGGCTGCGACGATGACGGCGGAGTGCTGCTGAGGATATCGCCTTCGTTGGGAGTCGAGTTGGACGACCCGTGACGGACGACTTCGAAGATATCCCGCGAGGTCACAGGCGCACGGCACGAGAAGCACCGTGGGAGGTCCCCCTTGTCCGTCTGATGGCGGATATAGTCCTCGAGACATTTCTTGCAAGCGCTGTGCCAGCACCCGGTGACGGCAGGCTCGATCATCGGCTCCTCAGAGCAGATAGGACACTCGCCGCTGGATTCGTTCTGAATCTGCCTCAACGCATGGGCAGTAAACCTCATCGTGGAACCCTGGTTCTGGTTCGAATCTGCCGACTCAGTTGAAGCAGTGAAGCGATCAATAAGCTCTTGCAGGTCCATGTCATCCTGGAGGTCGTTTGCCTGGTCAGCAGCGGCCGCGGCCTCCTCTTCATCGGCAACAATGGCTTTGTTGCGAGTGAGCACGGGGTGGCAGCAAGTCTGACGGAGACGAAGGATCTGCGCGAAGATAGTCGAGAAAGACTTGAGAAGCGTGCCGGCTTCGACGTTGTCATTAAACGTGCGTTTGGCCCGAGTGTAGATATAGTCATAGATCTCGCGTTCCTGCGGAGAGAGTTCCACTTCCTCGATCGTGATCGTCCGAGGAGGTAATGGAACCAGTGCTTCTCCGTCTGGCGTCTTCATCGTCTTGGTCCGTCTAAGGACGAGAGGCTCAAGGACTGTCTGCACGACATTGAGTGCGCGTACGAACTCTTTCGACTCGAAAGGCACCGTGATGAACGTCTTCCAGAACGAGAAATTGCTCCAGGGCTCAACTTTGAGGAACCGCACCAGACTAAAGAGGTCCTCCAGTCGGTTGACGATGGGTGTGCCGGTGAGAACCCATCTATGGACAGCCCTAAGCTCATAGCAAGCCCTCGCGGACTTGGAGCGTCTGTTCTTGATCAAGTGGGCTTCATCAAGGATCACCCGAAAGAACTCGACGGAGAACAAGCCACCTTGCGCCCCAGCTGATAACACGGACTGTGAAGCGACATGGCGGAACTCAGATAGCACAACGCCGTAACTCGTGATTATCAAGTTAGGGGCGGAAGCGGCGTTGCCTGCAGAGCAGAGATTTCTCAAGTTGATGTTCTTGTCAGCACCGTAGTAGACAAGGGTATTCATGGTCCCCGGTTCGGAAGCCTTGATGGCCTCGCTCTCCCATTGAGACAGGAGAGAAGTTGGAGCCACAACGAGAGTAGTGTAAGGTGCAGGTACCACCCCAGTCGACGTTCTAGGTACTCTCTGTAGTTGTCTGGTCCCCTGATCCGGAACGCTGGCTCTATGTGAGTGTACAAGACTGAGCATCTCGATCGTTTTCCCGAGACCCATTTCATCTGCCAATATGCCGCCCAGGCAATGCTGTTCTTGAACTGGAAATTCTAAGCTAAGCTCGCCAGAATACGGATTAACATAAAAGTGGTCTTGCTGATAAACACATGGAAGCACTTTGTCGTCGACATCTTTCAACGGCCATTTGTATTCCTCCCACAGCGGATGCATCGACGACTGTCTTTCTGGCTTGTTATCCCTCTCCTTTGAGAGCATCCAGTGCAAGGCTTGTTTCTGGTATTTTCGAAGATCCATCGTGAAGGTCGATGCAGGCTCAGCTTCCGGCGTGTTAAAATCAAACGACTGCGCCTTCTTATAGAGCGAGTCGAGCTGGTCCTCTTCGAGCTCCTGGGATTCGTCTTCATCCGAGGAGTTGTTAGGATCTTTGCCTTCTTTGGCCCTGTCCTTCTTGTTCTTGTCGTACTGCTCCGCAACCTCTGCGGCACGAAGTAAACCCTCTTTCTTGTGCTTTACAGTCGTCTCGTTGGTAGATGTCGGCAAGAGGTTGATCTCGTCGAACAGCTTAACGAGCGCGACCTGACGTAACCGTAGCTCCTTCTCCTCGGTACTCTCCTTTTCCTCGTATATCCCAGTCGATCTGTTGTCATCCTTCAAGCTGTTGAACGCTCTTGGCTGGAACGCTTCTTTCCGCAGGTAGCATCGTAGCTGTAGATAAATCGTGTCGTTCACTCTGATCCGGTCCGGGGCGTAGACGCAGGTGCCCTCGAACTTGCAGATGTTCTGGTCTATAAGAGTCGAGACCCATTCCGCCGTCTCTCGAGGCAACCGGCCAACCTCTTCACCCCGCGTATTGGTGAAGCGAGTCAAGACGTCTCCTTTCTGATTCGTGATGAGCTTTCCACCTCTGCCCTGTTTCATGACCGGCTGAGATCGTGCACGCTCGATACCCACGCGCTCGCCGTGGGAGACTAACCCAGTTCCACTTCTCGTAGCCCAGGCCCCGACTCCAAATGCACCAACGTATCTCAGCGGAGGCTGGGACATAAGCGTCTCTCCCGCACCCTCCGGGGGAGCCCAGCCACTCGTCCCGTTTGCAGACACACGCTGTTGCCCATCTTCGCCGACCGGAGCCGTCTCTTGAGTCTCTTCCACCACAGGAGTCGGCTGAGCCCGCTGTCGAACGACCACAGAAGCAATATTCCCACCGGATTTCCTCCACGATCCATCAAAATACATATTCACTGCCCTCTCCATATTGTTCCCCGCCGCAGCGCGAATCCTCTCGAGCGTATCTCGGGGCGTATCCTCTCCGACGATGCTGGTAAAAAGCTGGACATCGAATCCATCGCCGTTCTGCTGCTTTTGGCCTGCCGACGCGTCGGAAGTCTGTCCAGGCGCGGGCGCGGGGGGTTGTCGACCATTGCTCGAGACAACCTCATCCTCCTCTTCGACGAAAAAACGCCTCTTTTTGGCCGGACGCTGGTCAACATCCGCGTAGCTCATTTTTTTCACGGTCCGTTTGCTCGTATACCGCGAGGGGGGAAACGTGTGTTGTTATTTGCTGCCCGAACAGCGACGGATATGGATGCAGTTAAGGAAACGCGCCGGGAGACGCGACGCTCGTTCATCTCGGCCCGACGTCATCGGAGTAGAAATAAGCGCCGATCCAAGCGTGCGGAGTCGAACACCAGCTGCACAACAAACGCAGCCTATCATTTTCAAGATGTTACTCAAGTAGTTGATGGTTTGTGTTCTCGAACATCTTTAATTAACTTCACTTGTGACTAACCCAATTCCTGCAGACGCGCTCTCCTTCGCAACGTCTGGCGTAGGACCGCGATGAATCAGGAACCCCGCATACAACGTTCGGAGATCTCAAGATAGACTACATCTCCATGTCGCTACTCAGGGAAGCAGTCCGTCCGCGCTGCATGGGGAGAAAGATATGCCGTTTATATCGAGCGCGACAATGGCAGCGACCACAGGAGCGACATTTGTCCAGATCTGCTGCTGCTGCTGCTGCGCCGGTGACAGGGGCAGCTGAAGCTGAAGTCGAATCTGCGCTGAGATACTGTACTGACCTTCTTCGGTATGATATACATCTATACTTCATCATTGACAACATTTCATCTATCTAGTCTTATAACGGAAATAACTGACGAATTCCCCTATCAAAAAATACAGCAAATACGACCGCCCCTCCTACACCCTCAGCACCTTCATCCCGCGCCAAACCCAACCCTTCTACATCGCCCTGCGCGCGCTGAACGTCTCCCTCTCCACGATCGCAGACACCACCTCCTCCCACACTATCGGGCTCATGCGCCTGCAGTTCTGGCGCGACACGATAACCAAAACCCTCGCGGGATCCCCGCCAAAGGAACCCGTCGCGATCCTCCTCTCCTCCGCCATTAACGACCTGCACGCCCGCACACAGGGACAAGGACGCGCGCGGATCAGCAAGGGCTGGTTCCTCCGGATGATCAACGCGCGCGAGCAGTCCCTGACCAACGCGGCCTTCCCGACCCTCGCGGCGCTCGAGTCCTACGCCGAGAACACGTACTCGACGCTGCTGTACCTGACGCTGTCGGCGCTGCCGATGACGTCGCTGACGGCGGACCATCTGGCGTCGCATATCGGGAAGGCGGCGGGGATCGCGGCCGTGTTGAGGGGGTTGCCGTTGGTGGCTTTTCCGCCCCCGACGACGAGTCAGCAGGCTGGTCAGGCTGCTGCGCTTGGGGGTGCTGTCACAGGTGGGACGAAACAGGGTGCGATCATTCTGCCGTTGGATGTCATGGCGCAAGCCGGTGTCAAGGAGGAGGATGTGTTCCGACACGGCGCGGAGGCGCCCGGTCTTCGTGATGCCGTGTTTGCGGTCGCGACGAGAGCGAGCGATCACCTCATCACAGGGCAGCAGATGCTGAGCAATCTCCGCGTGGGGAGGGACGTTGGCCACGAGTTTGAGCACGAGGGTGAGGAGGGCCATGAGTATGGCGCCCCGAGGGGCCAGCCCTACGAGTCGCAGTGGGAGGAGGTGAAGCGCGCTTTTGGCGTCTTCATGCCGGCCGTGTCGACGCGGTTGTGGTTGGATAAGTTGGAAAAGGTGGATTTTGATATCTTCCAGCCGGAGCTGCTCACGTCCGACTGGAGACTGCCTTGGAAGGCATACCTTGCATTTCAACGCAAGAGCTTCTGAAAAGGGCAAGCTTTTTCTTCTTGCCCTTGCATTATGGGGTATATACCTATGTACATGACTGTACAATACATAAAATAACGATACTCGCCTCTATCAAGATATGCAAGCATCTATCTATCTTCTCTTCCTTTCCTTCCTCCGCTTCCTTGAGCTGGTGATCAGCCACTTCTGCGCCAGTTTCACCAAGTACCGCTGGATCATGTCGCGCCTGTGACACACCCCGAGTCAGCGTTAGCAAAAGAAATGAGACCAAAAACACTCACATTAGGAGTATTGTCGTTGCGAAAACGAAGGGTATGGCTATTTTCCAGAAATACCTACAGCAATCAGTCAGTCCAGATGAAACACAAACAGACCGAGAAAGGTAAATACGTACGAATCGCTGTGCCGGATACCAGCAAAGTCGTCGAAATTCATTCCGAAATATCCCTGTACAAGTAAGCATCCGAAACAAACGCGTTAGGTATAGCCGTTCAACGCACCGTCAAGAAAGTCAACGGAAGATACAGGCATGTCACGATAGTCAGCTGCCTCATGCTCTCGTTTTGATAGGCACCTGCACGTCGCAGAAATTTCTCGGTCAGTATGATTTCCACGGAAGTATCAGGTAAGGAAACTCGCCAATAGTATTGAATATCAAATCGATCATGTTATCGGCAGCGCGCCTCATCTGGTCGTATCCCTCAACGATAATGATACAATGATCCAGCACATCGCCCAGATAAGTGTGGCACATAGGGCTAATTGTAACTGTAGAGCCGCCTATACTCTTCAAGTTCGGGGCGGCAGGGCCTATATGTACCGAGTTCTCTGCAGCCGTCTGCGGGAAGAAAGAGTTGCTGGAACTAGAGGACTTCATGGTACCCAGCCCCGGCGTGCTGACTGGATCTGATCGGTGATCGCGCAATGCGTTTATGACAGCTACTATAGGCTGCATGGTGTTCCGCAGAACTGCGATTTCCGACGTCAGAACGTAGAGGCTTTTTGACTGGTCGATGTCCGGGTCAGTCAGGACCGCCAGCTCCAAATCGCCCATGGCATCCTGGTAGGCCGTGGTGACAGGAATCGCAAGGTCAATGATCGCATCCAGGATGGCCTGCAGGAGCATGCTAGCATCGCAGGACTGGCGCAGGATTGTCTCCGGTGAATTGAGCCGTTTGATGATTGGTGCCTCGATGTCGTCGGCGCTCGCTTCGAAGAAGGACGTCACGGTGTTGTCTGCACTCAGAAACATGGAGACCTGCTCCAGGACGACACCAAGCCCCTTCGACGCTAGAACGGCATGGCGCTCCATGAATTCGATCCGGTCTTCGTTTGGACCGCCTCTGTACCTCTGAAGACTACGAGCTTGCTTTGAAGCGACAGGGATATCTCCAAGATGAGACGTCTGGTTTGACGCTACTCTACCAACGGGAGTGCGCATGCCAGAGTTGCGGAAGCGCTTCTTCTTCTTGTCTTTCCGTTTCTGTGACCTGAGAAGATCGGACAGCGCTGTGAGAATGACTCCGTGTTTTCTCTTCCTGTTCGGAGAACTCGATCTCTTCTCGGTCACCGAACCCCTTCTATCCACGCGCTCGTAAGACCCACGTTTCCACTCATCCTCGAATTCAGAATCGCTGTCTTCCTCCTGTAGCTGGACCAGCTTCTGCAGAGCAACCACGACGTAGGCGTGATCTGAATACCAATCCACCTTGGTCCGATTCGTAGTATGCATCAGATCCTCGATCGCCAGCCTGTGCAGTCCCTTGTGGTTACCCAAGATCCGAATGACATCCCAGCTCAACCCGTTGACATTGATCCATCTGCACTGGACCCAGGGCTCTTTCTCCCGCTCGAGGAACTGCTCAAGGGTATCATTGTCCAGCTCATACTGTCGCATTTCATGCTGCGAAAAGTCCACCACGGTTATCTCGCATCTCCGGTATAGATCCGTAGGCGGGGACGTGGCCCAGTCCGAACCGTATGGGGGCAGTGGTACGTTCGGGTCGATCCCCGGTTCAGTTCCCGGCTGCCAGTTCGGATCGTGGCTCAGGCCATCGCGGTGGTATGAGCGGGCGGTATTTGAGCGCTTGACGCGACGTCTGACCGTGTCGTGGGAGTTGATCTTGGTAGGGCTCGCGAAAGTATCTGGGGAGACCGCTTCTTCCTCCACGGTTGTGTTGAGCTGAGACGGCGATCGCGGTTGCGCTTCGATATCAATGCGATCAGGCGAAGGAGGTACTGTCTCTCCAGCCCCCGGGGCATAGTCATGAGAGTGGACGCTCATTCCGGCAGCGGCGCAAGGGTGATGTTCGAAAAGGCCACGTTCTCGCGGATTAGAAGTCAATCGCAAAGTATGAGCTTCGAATTTCGAGGGTAAGGCTCTTGTCAATGCCCCGATTACCCGAGAACTGTAAACGCCATTGTCGTATCGATCAAGTAGACAGCCATTAGCATACTTGGGAAGGTATTCGTTTACTGTTGAGATATATCGGGGGAGGCATGCGATGCGCTTGGTGGAGATGCTATCGCGAAGACTGACGTCTGTGATCAGCCAACGGAACAAGACTCAAGCGCATTGCTCCACAACCAAGACATGTGGACTAAGGTAAGAGGGGCGTATTGCGGAAGGACAAAGGAAAGATCTATGTTTAAAAGGGAGAGGATTCAGGGATCGTTTTGAGCCTTTCCCCGCGTAGTTGTAGCTTGGCGGTCGGGTCGCAACCGTCGCATGAAGATGATACAGGGCCCGCCTTGACGAGCTCCATCGCCGAGGTCTCGACTCTCGACCCCGGCGTCGTATTCGTATCCAACAGTGCTCACAGCATATCCGATAACTCGTGTATTTACATTTTATTTTTCAAATATGTACATGAAGAGAGTATAGAATAGCTATACATATAGCCGTCATTGCCGATACATGCACATGGACACATATAGTACACTCCAAGTCCAAACCGGGCGCCGTCCCAATGCATCCAAGCCCAGTTTTTGGATCACAAGACATGATGAGACGTAAAACACATGAAAGGAAATACTTCACGTGGTTCAAATATCAGGTAGGGAATACAGAGCAAGAAGAGAAAATGGGTAAAGACCGTGAATTATATCCCAGCAGATGGTCGCGATTTCGGGACGTCTTTGTGAAGGGGGAAACTGTGCTGTTTGCTCCGCTGTGACTGGTTTCGGAAGTCCGGATAGAGACCAGACTGAATAAGGATCGCTTTCTGCGGTTCTGCAGCGACCGGTTGGACAGGGGCTTTGGTGGTCGGTTTCCGAGAGCGTGCCGCGGAAGATCCAGAGGTCGAGTTGGATCTGAATGCTTCTTTGATGATTTCATGGAGCTCCTTATCGTCACTCGTGATCTGCGCCTTGATGAATGCGGGATTGTGGGAGGTCTGTAGCGACGACATGACGGACTTTCGCGGTGTGTAGGAGTATTTATCAGGAGCCGGTGGCGAGATTGGTATGATATCCGGATCCAGGAAGGCCTCTGGGCCTTTGTCCAGAAGCGTGTTGATATCCAGGCTTTCTCCATGTGGAATCTTACGTGGGTGAGAAGGGGTGACACAGTCCATGTTCACCTCCTTTCGCAGAACGTGGTCGATATCGACTGCTGAGAAATAGGCGCATGACTGGGGGAGATCATCGATCCCCACTTGTTGCGAAAACATGGCCCGCGTCCATACATTTGCAATCTGCAGGGCCAGGGCTGCACGATATTTGTCCTCATCTTTGACGAGGTACCTGATCTCGTCGTGCACCGTAATGGCCAAGCGAGCCTTAATGTTGAACTGACGAATAAGGTAGTCCATAGATATGATCAAGAGATGGAGATAGTCGACACCAGAAGACTGAATAGCCCAGTTGATTCGAGAAGTCATAAAACTGCCTTTGTTGATGAAACGACGCATGAGTGCTTCCGTAATCCCAGCGCCGAGGACAGGTGTCCGGGGTCTCTCTTGCTCTGCAAACTCTTCGAGCTTGTTGAAAACGAAAGACTCGGTACCACCCCGCCAGAAGGGACCATCACTCAGTATCTTTCGTGTCGTCCGTGCGCCCTTGGTCTCCTTGTAGAGCTTGGATGCAATCTCGGTTGTCTCTTTTTCCGTCATGGACGGGTTGAACTGACGAAGTAGAGTTGCTGCGAACCTAAGGCCTGCTCCGTATATACGCCCATAGTTGAAGACTTTGGCATCATTCCGTGAAATGCCCAGAATCTTGGCTGTTCGCGAGTGCATATCGGTTCCAGCAGCCTTGGAGCCTTCCAAGGTCATGAAACCAATAGCATTGCCTCCATGTAGCTGAAACTGAGCGTCTCCGACAAGGCTGGCGATCCACAGTTCTTGAGAGTCAACGTCCGCTCCGACGAAGACATAGCCTGGTGGAGCCTTGATCATAGCTTTGAGCTCGGAGCCAACACGGTTTTCTTTGGCATTACTTGCCGTGAGCCACGTGTTTTCGACGGCTCGGCGAGTGATAGTTCCCATAGGGATAACCTGTGGTAGAATGAATCCCAGTTTCTTCTTAGGCGTGCCATTCTTCTTGGTATCTCGTACGTCATCTTCATAGACAACCATTTGGCTCATAATTCTGTCCCGCGCGCTGATCCAATATGAACACGAGGCGTTCATCTCGAGAGCCTCCTTGGCCAAAGCATACTGCGAAGACAAGGTTCCGCGTTCAAAATACTGCAGATACCCCTTTGCCAACGGGTTTACGCATCTAGCTTGAGGCCCATCCTTGTGTGGTAGTTTAAAGTAGACATGTTTTCTGTCGTCTCGAAGCTCAAGATTCGTCTCTTCGGACATATCGCAACGGGCGACGGGCTGATTTTCATATTGCTTGACCTGGTCAAGAGGAACTTTAAATGTCCAGCCAAATTTATCGGACCAGATGAGAGGATGACCATCCCAAGATAACTTCAGAAGGATGGGTGCGATCCGTGTCCGAACAGTCAGATTGATATCTGAAGTGCTCGTGGGAAAAAGATCTTTGTACCACTTGGGCATTCCTGGCTTCTTCTGCCGGGCCGCAGGTCTAGGCGGGTCTCCCTTTTTCTTGCCTTTCACCATCTTGATCTCTTGACCGGACCAGTCCAGCTGCCGTAACCAGGGATCATTATTATAAACATCGGGGTCGTCCTTGACCTTCAAAGCCACTTCGCATAGCTCGACCAGCCTCCGTTGAACGTCGTCCAGTCGTTTATGATATGTCGCCTCAGCACTGGCAAGATACTCCTCCCATGACTTATCGACCGGAAGGATTACCGAAGAGAGGTGTCGCAGGGCTCCAAAGCTTACCGGGTGAGGGCACACCTCGAGAAAATTTGGAAATACCTTCTTATACACACGATGGGTGATTGCGACATCTGCAGCGCAGTAGTCCAGAAGTTCTTCCAGCCTTTCCAGGATTCCTTCCCTGTCAAGTTCCCCAAAGTAGTCCCTCTGCGCCTTGTCAATGGTAACGTCGCAGTGAAATTTGGCCACATCTCGAAGCGAATTGATAGAGCTTCTCCCTACCCACAACTCCTCCTCTTCTTCGCTAAGCATCTTGTTCTCCAACAGCGCAGCTAGTTCGATAGAGTTACTGTCGCTGGCAATCTTGTCCCTCATGTCTCGATTCTTCTTGTGTCTCATCCATGTAGGGCGCTGCTGCGAACACATTCCATTCACGGCGACGTGGAAAGACATGGTATCGAGGAAGAAGTTGCGCGACTGCTTAAGATCATATTCCTCAAGGACTCGTGCCCGGTCATACCCGATGTTATGACCAACGATGATTCGGGGCCGCGATGGGTCGCCCAACGGTACCAGATGGCGATCACTCTTCGACTCTCCTAGCAGCCAGGGAGACAACCACGCATACCATGCCGTTGGACTGACGGCGCAAGCCATAACCGCGAACGATGTCTCCCGGAACAAAACCTCGGTGTCAAACGTCAGCATTGACTCGTTTGGAGCATCTACGGGCTCCCAAGTGCCATCGCTGTTGTATTTCGTCCACCCGCTTCTCTTAACCCACTTTCGCGGCTTTGGGGGCGCGTTGACTGCAGTGTACGATTTCGCGTAGGTCAGATATGGCTCGGACGAGTCCATGCCCAACTTGTAAAAATGTTCATCCAGTGTCTCGCCTCTGAGACGCGGTAATTTGAACGCAATGGGCTCGGCGGCCTCCTGGGATTTACCCAAGAGGTCATGTCGCGAAAGGTGATCCTTTGATAAGGCGACCAGTTCAGGGTCAGGAGGCGTAGGTTTGTTCCGAAATATTTGCGAGTGAACAACATCGCTGACCTGCTGTACACCGATCTCATTGAACCTCGCCCTGGAAGGGACTAAAAATTCTCTGTGTTAGCTTCCTGTAACTCCATGGATGGAGGTTAGAATAAAATAACAGGAAAAATACCTAATAGCGTCCGAGGCAGCGACTTCTCTCCAGCACTATCTCCCGACACTTGAGCGGCATAGAATCTCACAAGTGGTAGGGGCCGCGAACGGAGATACAGTGGCGAGCGCAATCTGTGTGTCCCAGATCGCACCACGCCCCTCGAACAGGGGGTATAGGCGGGGTTCCAGAGCATCCTGGAGCATCGAAATGGATGGCTTAGGGTAGTAGCATGGTAGCTCTGGGTTGAATACGCCAGATGAGCTCCGAGATAGAGGAGGCCGCTCTCCAGCGTATATTTTGCGACGACCAGACGGAAGAAGACTTATCGATTGCTGATATCTTCGATGCCTGAGGTGTCTGTGCGGCGGGACGGACAAACGTCCTGCTCCGCGCCGCTCACCGCCTTCCGGATGGGTGCGGCCGAGCGTCTCCAGACCCCGCCACCGCCAGAAGGCCCAGAACGGCCTCCTGTATATGCTGATCTAGCTGGGGATTCATGCTGTTACTCAACTCTGAGCAGTTGCTAGTTCTCTGTTGCTTAAAGCGTAGCTTTGTGTTCTGATCTCTCACTCATTAGCTGCGAGCATCACGGCCGACCAAGCTCTCCGCCCCAACGCCCTCTGATGACATTGTTCGTGCAGCTCGATCCTCTTCCGCCAGCTGACACATCTGGATCAACGTGCAAGTGCAATTAGCCAGTTTCCTGCGATGTCACGAGTATTTCTAGCATTTTCCTCCGATGATATCCGTCGAGCAGCAAAGAAACGACATTGCAAGGTCACGGAATAATCAGCTCCGTCCGCTTCGAACAGGCAGTCTATTCGATTCAGCGCAATAAGATTCCTTTATTGTCTGTACAACAGGACCATACTCTTAATTCGTCGCTTTTGAGGTCTTGCTAGTTTTGATCGTCGCCTATTTGAATGTGCGGCAACAATAGCGACATTCCTATCATAACGTTTCTCACATCGGTATCTTACACGGGCATTGCGTCGTTGCTCTTTGAATTGAAGAAACATCTTTGACCTCCGGTCTCCAGCTGCCTCTTCTGTGCAATTGTCTGAGTGCATTGTCTGGAGAGCTCCACTTTGTGGGACAGCCTGTCCATTCACCTGTGTCTTTAGCGGCTAAGGCAGGTTAGAAGGGCTATTGGTAGCTCTCTCAATACTCCACCAATATTGGTGCCCGATATGGATGGCAGCTCTCCCTCAGTCGTCGACCTGGCTGCTGGCTCAGCACGTCCGTTGTCTAGCTCTCCACCCGCAATGAATTCCTCCCGTCCAACTGGTCAACCATCCTCCCGATCGAACCAAGAACCGCGCGGCACCAAGCGTCGACGTCTGAGTGATCCTGATCTGTCTACGGAATCATCATCCTCTTCCACCGCACCTCCGGACCGAGTGGATGAGGAAAATATCGAATCAGTCGACTTGACAGAGGTGGACAATGATTCGACTCTCTCAAAAGCACTGGCAAAACAACGTGAGGATGCAGTCAAGGCTCAGACATACCCGGGCGGCGGCAAGGGACGTTCGATCCTGACCTCGTATAAGTGCCCCGTCTGTATGGACACTCCTGTCGACGCAACGACAACGATATGCGGTATGTTTCTTCGTTGAGTGAGGACCAGAAATGAGGCCCCCCATGCCTAAGTATCAAGTCAATGAGCATCCAGACTAATCGGCCGCGTTTTCTTTCTTTCCAGGACACCTCTTCTGTCACAAATGTATCATCGACACCCTCAAGTTCGGCGAAGAACAGAGGTCCGACTCCTCTGGGAAAGGGCCCCGCGGCAACTGCCCAGTCTGTCGAAAACCACTCTCTCGCAACGACGCTTCAGGACCGAGGAGGAACCTCGTTCCATTGCAATTGAAGCTAGCTACGAAGAAAAGAGATTCGGCCAAGGCTGATGAAGCGCAGGCCAATAAGACGGAGAATCGACATTAGATCTATCGCACATCTTGTCTTATTGTTGGTTGTTTTTGATGGCGTCCTGGGCTCTCAGTGGAACGTTGAAATGGATGAATAGATACCAATGTTGCCTCCGGGCTGTTAATTATTAAAATTGCATAATAAACAGATGTAGACGAGGGGAGGTCATTATTTCCCTGTATTTGGAGTGTTACACCTACAATACATAGCCATGCGCTCTAGATCTCTATCTCTAGGTAGTCTCAACCATAGATATATGCTGAAGACGTATCCACCGCAGCATGCCACGTCTGCTTCACCGTGCCTCCCTTCTCCCTGGATTCTCCAGGGTATTCCTCCTACTCACGTCCCTTACCATAGCATCGCCCTTCTTCCCCAACACCATCTCGAGCGCCTGCACGAGTGCGGTCGAATCATACCGCATCCCAAGCACGGTCTCCCCTTCCCCTTCCCCTGACGTGATCTTCCGCCCGTACAGACGCAGTGTCTCGATCCCCATCTCGGAGAGACGATCACGGTCCACCTTGGGTGTACCGGGCCCCTCGAGGTGCAGGATATGGGTGACGTACGAGGAGTAAGGGAGGGAGACCTCGGGGGCCGGAGGCGGGGTCGGTGTCGTGGACGGGGAGATGGGCGAAGAGGACGCGGCGGACGTGGCGTCCGTGCGACGATCACGACCACGGCCGCGGCTCTCCTCGCCCGCGCGGGCGATGGCCTCGACGAAATCGACGGCCGTGAAGGGCTCGGAGGGGGGTCCCGTCTCGCGGTCCAGCGAGCCGTTGAGGATCAGGATCTTGTGCCGCGCGGGGCTGGAGACGATGGCCTCCCCGATGCCGCGAAGGATCAGGGACGGGATGATGGATGTGTAGAGGGAGCCGATGCTGTAGACGATGGCCTGCGCGTCGCGGAGGGCCTCGAGGACGCGCGGGTTCGCTGGCGGTCGGATCTCCTGGCCGTACGGGTTGATGTACCAGATGCGGGAGATGCGGGAGGGGAGGTCCTCGGTCCCGGTCTTGCTGAAGGTGATGTTCTTGTTGCGGAGCGTGGGGAGGGAGCCCGGGAGGTAGTCCTCCTCATAGGCGTCCGAGGCGGAAGATCCGTCCTCTTCGCCTTCGCCGTCGGCGAGGAGTAGGCTGGGGCGTCTCCCGTTGGGGTCTGGTTGCAGGGCCGTGGCCTCGCTCGGGTGGGAGATGCTGTTCTGTCCGACGATGACGGTTCCGTCGGCCAGGGAGGCGGAGATGTGATGGGAGAAGTTCGAGTTGATGGCCGGGATCACGCGGACCAGGTCTGATGGGACGCCGCAGATGCTTCCCAGGAGATAGATGGCGCTCTCGAAGCTGCCGCTGAAGAGACGTGCGCCTGTCAGGAACAGGTTGCCAACGCTGGCGGACGTGAAGTCGAACGTCGACGTTGGCGGACGCGCCCGCTTCAGGATCTCGAGGTTCAGCAGGTTGAAGAACGAACGGATCAGTTCCTTCTTCGCGGGTGAGATTGACTTCCAGAGCACGGATGTACCATCGACGATGGACTGCCATTCAGCATGGGCAGCGGTTGCATCGGGATGGAGTCGATGGTTGAAGAGGGACTTGATCGCTGCCCGTTCTGAATTGGGCGGCGACTCAGGGATCAAGCGGACGAGTCGACCTGTTCTATTCAGTTAGCAAAGAAGCTACACAACCCAGAAACCCCCCTGTGCTTAAATATAGGGACATACTCCGAACATCTCCAATTCCCGGGCCTCCGAACACCCGTATCAGCTCGGACGATGAGCCGCCATTGTCACTGATCGGGATGATGTAGCTGAGCGGACAATGCTTGCTCTCTCTCACTGCACTGAAGACATCAACAAGACTGTTCGCAGCGCTTCCTCCCGAGAATACCACGATCCCTCGGTTAGGGGCCGGTGAGCTCGTCGTCATCGTTTGTTACCTTCGAAGTCCGCCCAATTAGGGGCTGGATCAACGGATTAAAAAGAACAAAATCGAAAAATATTAAGTAATAAAATGATGATAATATAAGAAGTTATCAGAATAAAATAAACAAAACGCAAGCAACAGAACTAACTGCGAAAGGAGTCTCTAATGAGTCAGGGGCCCGATGACACACTTCTCTTGAAGAGGCCACCAGCGAAAACGCCAAAAAACAAAGAACACAACCCTAGGTACTGGTACAGAACTAGAAAGCTGACAAAAAGAAGCTTCTCGAGTAAGAGGCAAAATGAATACAAGCTGTTAAAGAGGCAGAAAGGACCATAGGTGGTGTTGTGCCCTTAGTGGCAAGGGTCAAATAGGTTGAAGCCAAGATACCAGAGAACAACGAACGCGAAATGCGGCCCGCGCCGCCCAGAAGTCTAGAACCTATCCCACTCGCAGTCCTAGAATAGCACCTAGGTTTCAGATTAGTCCATATGTAAAATAAGCAATAAAATCTCCGAACCCAGCTGTCCATTGAGGATCTTCTGTCTTAAACATAGCGTAAGTATTTCGTCTTTGGCGCTCCGCATAATTTCCCAGCTGCACCCCATCTTACCTGGGAACTCCAATATGCCGCACACTACCCTTGTATATCCAGCTATTTTAGATGATGAATTGAAACCTTCGAGGTCTCAAATGACAATTTATATTGTTTCTATACCATTAAGGAGGCTAGTGATGTTCGTAGTCCCAACTTCATCCGCTATATATATAAAAACAGTGGGACACTGGTTCCACAGAACTGTGCCCTCATATATTCATCAGACCATGCGAGGAATATTAAGTAGCAGAGCTATAGGTTCAAGGATATATCGCTTTGCAAAGAGTGGCAACGTTATTACATCCCACAGACACACCGTTCCTAGCAAGTGTACAGAATCACGACTGGCAAACCTCCTTCACCAACTCAACAGCCCTCTCCGCCAACAGCGCAGTATCTGGAGGAAATCTGCCGCTGATATAGTTGTATTTCTCATCTTCGTGGATAAATCTGGGATATAATTAGCTTCTCGCAGAAGACATGCTGTCTGGATCTGAGAAGGAGACACACGGGCCCGGTCCAAGTCTATTGACATATTGTTTCGGATCATTTAACCTTTTCTTGACCTACGAAGTGAGGTAGCGGACTTAGAACACATTGATAAGGAGATATCTTGCCCAAGACTTACAATCGTCTGCACATTATCAGTCCCCTTACCATACGTCTTATAGTAATCCCCCAGAAACGGCCTGGTCAACCAGTAGATGGACGACTCCATTGCACCCGGCAGAGCGGTGCTCGTCACATCATGGAGGACGCTCTTCCCATCGGGCAGACAGGCTGCGGAGATGGTCTGGACACCGTGACATATCGCCACCACGGCCTTTCTGCTTGGCTTCCGAGTCTGCGGGAAATACTCTGCGATGTGCCTGTGCAGAGACCCTGAGTCGATGATCTGCTGCATAGACTTTTCATGGCCCCCGGGGAAATAAAGGAGGTCGAATGGGAGTAGGGAGAAGTTCGGATCGGACCATGAGAGCGGCTTCTCTGCAGCGGGGTCTTTGGTCATGTTGTGGTATTGCTCGACGACGTTTTTGTTAGCTCCCTATTAGAAGGAATAAAGAAAAAGCATTAGACGTCTGGGTTAGTTTGATTTTTTTTCTTTAGATCCGGCAGGGATAGGCAATAGGGATGTCTACCAGTATTTTCCCTGTCACTCCGTACAGCATGCGATCATCACATCTCGGTGGCTTCCCTGTCTCTGTCGCGAATTGGACATCAAATCCAGCCTTTTTGAATATGGTAAACGCTACAGCAGTTTCTAGAATCAAGAACGGATCATAGCTTCAGCGTACGGCTCTTATCAAAATGGGTGGTTCCCGCCCGTCCCAACTTACCGGTGGGATCATGGCCGTAGTCGGCCATGAGGATCAGAGTCTTGGGAGCCGAGGCCATTTTCATATATATGCTTTGGGTAGGCCGTGATCTCAGAAATAGAATAGAACAAGAGAAAGAGAGATGGTGGTTTCGTGCACACTATGAGGCCCCCAGCGTCCCGTGACGTCGTTCGAGGCTCACATGCTATCTGCAAGTAAGCTTAGCAACCAACACTACATACGCTCACGATCTAACATGGCACGCCACTGGTCCACGGGCTTGCTGAGAATGCCTATCCAGTATGCTGGCAGTGGCCATGTCCCAGTACTTAGATGAATAACTACGTGTTCCTAATTCCGAAGATATCGAAGACATCGCTAGTTTACTGCAGTACGTGATATATCCTTCCAAGCCCCAATCCTTATCACGAAACGACGCCCCAAAGAAAAATAACACCATATGTTCAACTCAAGTGGTCTGTTAAATATCGCGAAAGTCAATTACAGTCCCGTAGCAAGGAAATTCTAGTATTTATGCGTAAGCAGCCCATCCTGATAAATGCATTAGTCCCCACTATCGTTTAAGAAACAGGACGGGGGTTAGAAACATACCGCAATAGAGAACAGCAAGATTCCTCTCATCCGTCGCTTGCTGGATGAGTTCGTTTACTGTCGCTGCAACACTCAACGTCTTGCTCAATTTCTTCGCAACGACTGTCAACGCTCTGTCGGCCTCACTGGGTTCATTGGCAGCACTCTTTCCATCAGGGTTAGGAAGGACCGGGGGCCCACCGCCAGCCTCTTGCGTTTCTTGCATCTTTCTCATTCGCAGAGGCGACACAGTCCAGCTGTACAAGGGGTCGTATCGAAGAACGTCGAGGATCGTCATGATGCTGTAGGACTCCTGTCGCAGTGCTTCAAGGGTAAATTCGCAGCAGCGTCGGAAGACTCCCTCTGTTTTTGTGATACCCATTCCGTCCACAAGATCACGGGTTAAACGGAATGGCACCACTTCCGGAACAGGCAACACTCGGCCTTGTTCAAAGGCCACACCAAGATCTATATGAACCACTTCTCCAGTCTTCTCATCAAGAAGGATATTGTGGCCATGCCTATCTCCGAGACCGAGCACATGGCCCAGTATCGAAATCGCAGCGGTGCTTCGGGTGTATGCAAGTCGTTTGCCAAACCAATCGTCGGGGTTGTTGAATTTTTCCATAAAGAAGTACCTCATGACAGGATGGAAGTGATCCGTCACCTGGCGGTAAGTCCTTACTCGCTGTTCAAACGACCTCGTCTGCACGTCACTGATATGTTTTCGGCAGGCATTGGGCTTCATATCCTTGGGGAAGTACCTCTGATGCGCGGGCATCAGGTAATCATGTAATGGGATAGTATTCGGAACGAATTCAATTATTCCTGCATTAGAGGTTAAGGGAAGGACTTTATACGTCCGGATCCCTAGATTGCGCTGCTGTGTGGCTCGATGGTCTTTCAAAAGATTGCTGACTTGCTCAAAGACTTGCTCCATTATGGCGTCTTGCCTGAGGTCGTCGTTTCCACCCTTGAACTGGGATGTGTTAGCCTAGTAGTTCTACGAGAAGCTAAATGCGCCTTACCAGTTGTTTATAGCGTAAACCGTCCGTGGCGACGGCGGTCACGATTTTAGGCGCACTGACTCCTGAAGCGACGGTAAACTCGGGATGAAAGCGGACAATCTTAGGAACATTGCTGTAATTGCAATCGACGCGAAGCTCAATTTTCATTGTGGGTGGTGGTAACTTTTGGTTCGTCGCTTCCTGCTCCAAGCGCACGCCAGTAGCCAATTTCTTCAGTGGCACCTTTGCACCGCTCTTCACTTTCTCGCCCAACCTATCAGCAGCGAATTTCACGTAACTGATGTTCGTATTGTGGATAGCAACCCAAGTTGGCCCTGCATGCCTGTCGTTCTTCAGTTTCTCCGCCAACTTGTTTGCTGCCTGGTGACGCGCCGAAGATGCTTTGTCTTTGCCACCTTTGGACTTGCTGCTAGAAAATATTTGGTACATTCCGTGATATGGATGCTCAACGCATATGCGGAATATAAGTGCAAAAAGTTGAGTCTGGAATTCATCAGGGACGTCGAGTAAGCGCGAGGATAATTGGTTCATCAACGTAGCGAATTTTCGACTCGGCACTTGAGAAATGTACCTGGACACGGCATTATTCGCGATCTCGCTGTCCGACTTGTCCAGCCATAGAGCACAGAAGCGAAGAGCGGCATTATTGTATGTGTCGCAGGCTTTAAGACAGAGAAGATAGTTTTCCAAACATTGCTGTAGAAATGCGTCTCGACTCCGCCTTAGCCTTTGGTATTCACGATCATCAAGATCGAACCACTGTTTAGCTTTCGTTCTGTGCATCTTGAGAGTGTCTCTCTCCTTTCCTTCAGCTGTTTTCATCATCTTCTCAAGGGCAATGACTTCCTTCTCCTTGCGGTCACGGAGTTGTTCAATACGTCGAAAGTCCTCTAATCCATCAGGGTTCTGTAGCTGCTGGTCACAAAACATCGCAAATCCGTGGAAAACGCGTCCAGCCTCTTCCCCTTCCGAATTACCCTTGAGCTCCTTTACTGCTGGGACCAGGTATTCTTGTATTATGGCCTCAGGTTTCTCCAAGCGCGCCTCCGCAACATGATGACCCTTCCAGGAGTTAGACTTGGAGCCAAAAGAGATTCTTTAAAGATCCGGTAACTTACCAGGCTGGCAAGAACCTCAGCACGGCTTACAGGGATAGCTTGCTTGTGCAGGTCGTTCTGTTCATTTAGCTGTTGAAGCATCCTGATTGACGTTGTCATTTCCCCTTGATCCCACAGAACGTTGGCCAAATCGAATTTCGCTGCCCCACCGATATTGATTCCAAGAGAAGCACAAGGCTGTGCGAGCTTCGAGAAGGAAATAGCTGATTTCAGTGACGCCTGGGGAACCTCATGATCCCTACTAATCTTGAGAGACTCCCGGATAACTTTCACTTCCAATAGCTGCGCGTTACGAGAGTTCAGCTTGATAGCTGACTTCAAATGATCTTTGCGGTTTATTGATGAGAAAAGCGCCTCATGACAGTATAGTATCTGAGCAACATCGTGGAAGCTAGATACTCGTTAAGATCTGTAATGAGACTCTTGACAATGGGACATCACAATGGACATACCTTTCGTTTTTAAGCCAGACGTCTCTTGACCTAATCTTTTTCCACTCCTCTTCAATTTGTTCAGACGACGTGGAATACAAAGCCTCATCGATTTCGGTCAATATTCCAAGAGCTCTCATTGAAGCTCGCAACGATGTCGCAGGTTGGTTAGCCTCGACGAGCTGATCTAAAATCGTGGTAAAGCATTCGTCAAGGGATTCCAAAACCTGCGTTCCGTTACTTGACATATTTAAGCTCTGAAATGCTCTGAAAAGAACCCCTGGTGCAGAGGGTGCCAAGGAAGGAACGGGAATATCCCATTGCTGCAGACTCATAGCGGTTTCAAGCATACTTTCAAGAGGAGCAGTTGCCCCCTTTGAGTTGCTAGGGGCAGAAAACATAGAGCTGGCAATTCCCTGGAGATTGGTTGCGTTGAGCGCCTTGATGATTCCATATGCGTTGACGTCTCCTGCCGTTTGTATGTCGCTATCGTACTGGGCACTTTGGAAGAGAAGATTCTTGATCCCCGCACTCTCATAATTAAGTTTTTCCATTACGGAATCCAGCGAAGGTTCTTGTTGAATCCCGTAGAAGAAATCTGGGTCATCAATATTCCTGAATATGTCATGGAGTAAACCGGAAGGAGGTATGTATTTAGCAATTGATGACCGTCGAGATACGCTGACCGCCCGCGAAGCCTGGATCTCGACAAGGAGCAGTGATGTCTTATACATCCGACATCTACTGGCCGCTGCAGCTGCTTCCCCATAGTCAATATCAAGCCATTCTTCGCGCTGGACTATTGTCGACTCGTGCGGCCTTGGCTGGTTCCGCAGATACAAAATGGAATTAATAATTAATCGTGCATGGGGAATAGTCTCTTCGTTAACGTCGCGCAAAGCCTGCCGAAAAACGTCCGAAACTTTCTGACGAGATGTTGCGTCTCCTTCAATTTCTGACAGCAGGACGTCGTGGAGGACGTATGGTAATAGCCGCACAGCAAGGCCGGGGATTGCATATAGAATCTTACTCAAGGGTCCGATGACAGGGTCGTCTTTGGCTGCAATCGACAGGGAGACCGTAATATTTCGAGCCCAGTGAGATGCAGAAAGTTTGGGATCCCAGATTACTGAACTTTCAAACCCACTGGCTTCCGAAGGTGAGAGAGATACGTTAGGACAATGGTACGGGTTCCATATAAGTGCCTTCATCAGAGAGGGAGGTATGGCCTGCCCGCACTGTTCAAGTTCGGGGTATCCGACCAGTTTGCTTATAATAAGCTGCAATGTTCGTTCGATGAGACCCACCTCCAGACGATTGCTGCTAAGCAGCATATCACAGAGCACTTGGAGGATAGCAACCTTGGACGCAGAGTAAGGACTCGAACGCTGTACGACCTCATGATTCTTGAACAGAGCAGGATCTTGCTCTCTGAGTAGTACCTCGCTGATTTTGCCAGTCGCAGCATAGGCTCGTCCAATAACTCTAGCGGCCCATAATCGATATTCAGCTTCAGGGCTACCATCTTGAATAGTTTGCCACACAGCCACTGCGTTGGCAGCAGCAGCTTCATCTTCACCAAGAATGTCATTGCGAAAATCTGGTGGCTTCTGAAAGCCAGAACAAAGAAGGGAAAGAACAAGGTCTGAAATTGGCTTGCTTAAAAGGTTCCGACCGGAGCTTCTATCTTGCAGTAATTCAAGGAGAAGTTCGCTTTCATAAGTTCCCTTTGTTGCATTTCCCGCTGTGCACATTCTTTGCGAGGACTTGGTCATACGTCGGAAAGATTCCTCGGTTTCCTCGCCCATGTTCGGAGATTTATAGTTATCCAGAAACACTGCAAACCAGTCGAGAAACTTCTGAGCTTTTGATACTGCCACTCGGAACTGACTTTCTTGCGTAGCATTTTCAGGTGATGAGGTTAGAAAGCTTCTCAGAGATGTGAGCGTTGAGACTGCGATTCCTGCAGTGAAGCCCGGATTCTCTAGCAGATAAGGGTTTCCTGCTTCAAGCAGATACCAAAAGATACCAAGTGCGTCTTCAGAGCAATGGACATCTGTAAGAAATGGGCGAAGTGCATGCAGAAGCTGTTCAAGTGGATAATCTTGGAGCATGACGGGGCCTGCCACACACACTAGAATTCTGATTTTCCGCAATACAGAGCAGGCATGGAGCGACCCAAGGGCATGGTGAATGCACTCTAGGAGCGTCCGACAAACGAACGATACTAACGCAGGAGTCCAGATCGTCTCTAATTCATAGCCCGTTCGTCTGCAAAGAAATTCAATTTCATCCAGGAGGTAGCGTGCTCTGAACGACGGCTGCTGGTTAGCTGGAAGGATGACGGTTGAAGCACTTTTAGCAGTAATGTGCTTCAGAATTTCGAGAGCAGAGCGGAAGTTGGGACGTTTCAGAAAAGCTCTCTCGATCTGCTCTTCCTGGTCAAGGGACTTGAAGAGTGCTGCAACAATCTGAGGGAAATAGTCCTCGGCCAGACGTAAAAATCGATCAGCTCCCAGCTGCTTTTTCATTCGATTTTCCGCCCCTTTAGGCTGACTGTCTTGAGAAGGCGGAATGCTAATATCGCGAGCGATACTATACGCCTCAGCCTTGTAGAATGAGTCACTTAGCAAATCGATGAACGGAGTGTTGAGGCATGCAGAGAGTTCTTCTGCTTCGTGGTCGTCTGCGCGCATCATAATTTGGCCGACAACTTCGTCTCGTACATCGGTCAGCATATCTTTCAGACTGGAGTATCCAAAAATGCTGAATGGCATCGAGGAAATAGATTGCGTTTCGGTCCACGTGTATAGTATCTGAGAAGAGAAGAGCCGGAATATCTCCTTGGCGTCGTTTAGGCCAAGGGCATTGGAGACGTCTTGCAGACATTTCTCCGCGTATCGAACTGACTGTGGCACTTGACCCGGAGTCTCAAACATGTGATAGATACTTCTGCGGAGCAAAGTGTGCCACCGGGAGGCTAATTGAGCCAGTACATACAATCGGAGAGCAATTCCTTCGCTCCAATCTGGATCCCGGGGCAGGCTATCGAGAACATCATCGAATATAGCATCATGGTCTTTAAGTATGAAGCGGCCGAATATCTTGGGTACCAACTTCGCCACGCTGAATTTCACCGAGACATCACCATCCTGAAGAATGTTGAAAAAGCTGGTGCGTGGTGATGGACTTGACTCGGTCCTTGAATACATCGGATTTGAGCTGAGGACAGCCTCCATAAGCTCGGCGAGAGCTATAAGTACTCTGGGGGAAGCTTTTCTTCTTGCCAGCAACACATCGACGAACCATGAGTATAAATCTGAAGCAGAATCATAGAGATCGTCGCCTTCTCCTGTTGTCCATAGATCAACGAAACTGGCCATCATATAGACGCAAAGACACAAAGAACTTTCGCATCGCTCGAGATGATATGACTGCAAACATTTCTCGCCGAAGTATTCAAGGACATCAAGAGCATCAGCTCGGGTCATACCAGAACACGCAGAGAACGCCTTGGGCAAAATACTGTAAGCGGATAAGATATCAGCCTCGTCCAGCGTTGTCATATATTCGATAAGTGTCGAATTGGTGGATCCCTCATTTCCTTCAACAGGCTTTCCTTTATGGAATATCGAGAGCTGTACGGCCATGCAACGTTGAAAAGTCGAGTTATCGGTGAAGAAGGGCAAAGCTTCTCGATTGAGATTAACGATGGACTGCTGCACCGCTAGATGGTCGTCGTGAGCTGGAAATGGATCATCGAGATCCATTGATTCCTCGTCAACTGACAATGATTCCATTTGTTGCGCACGCCGCTGTTGTTCAAGGACCTCAATCAATGGAGGTGCAAGCGTGTCAAGAGCTCTTGAAATGACATCGCCAGAATCGCACAAGGATGGCGCCGAGGAGACCACAGGGGATAATACCTCCAAGCACGCCTGGATAAAATCGACGTCCCGAAACGACAAGAAGGAACACATTTCCTTCCACAGACGCTGGCTACTTTTTCGCAACTCTTGTAATCGGAAGCCATGTGATTGCGGGAGACACTCAACAATCATGGCAGTCACTATACACAGGGTTGCAATTATCTGCACGACATCCACAGTGACATGATGGGACTTGTCACCACAGAGCGCTTGCCACGCCTGAGAGAATGCGTCCGTTTTTGATTGCAGCAGCTCTACAACGACGAGATCGTTTGGATCTTGTCGAGTAGACGATTCTACACGCAAGACAATCTCCTCTGCGTTCCACGGGTCATTAGAACCGGGTCTTCCATCGACAGAGAAGAGATAATCAGTCAAGAATCGGTTCTGCCGATAGCGGGACCAACTTTTCGCGATGAAACCTGTGGGACCTCGATATTGAACCCAGGTAGGCGAAGGCCATCTATTGGTGCACGCCAGTAATAAGTCCAGCATATTGAAAGGACGTGCAAACGCCGCTATTTGAGCGGCCTGAATTCTATCGGTAATTGTGCCTATTCACGACGTTAGAAAATATTCTTCTGATCTCAAACATGGGTAAACTGTACCAATAGTCCAAGCCCCCCGCAGCCATCCACAAGTCTGTTTCGCTGCATCTAGTCCCAGACTTGGATTAACATGCATATGCATCTTCATGATTATCGCCCAGATGGCCAAGGACGAGTCACAAAGCATGGAAGGGCCGTTTAGATCGACAGATGACAACATTGATCGAATGGTCTCAGTAATTTCTGAGAAGTCTAAGAGTTCATTCTGGAGGATGACACTCATTAAATTGCAAGCTGCTCTTGATGTAGCTTGAGCAACAGAAGCTCGCGAAGCGAGATCCCAAATCTGTCGCCAATGCGGTTTCAGCAGAGGCGACTTCGCATCGCTACTACTGGCAACGCTGTTCGTGCACCCGATCAGCCTCGAGAAATCGCTAGAATTGTCAGAGATAAGACACAAACCTTGAAATAGCCACTATGGTCCACGAAGCCAATGATCCATTATCATCCAGTATGTTGACGGTCAACCGCTCAAGCAATGAGGATTTTGATTCAGCACTGATTTGATTTCTGATAAGAAAGGGTATAAGCTGCAAGGCGCAGGCTTTCCTCGTTCCCGAGGATGAGAAAGAGTCACGAAATACGTCCTCAATCCTCGACAGAAAACGCTGCTTCTTACTCGGCACTTCGTCGGCAGGTGAAGGCATTGCCAATCGGGCATTTATATCATCTGACACTGCGAGCAGGCTCGCTAACACCCAAATGACTGCACAGTTGTGTTCTGATTTGGAATTACCTAGACGAGGGCCGAAAAATTGCGTACCTAGCGGCAGTGAACAAGTATTTCGATAGAAGATTATATCGTCGATTTGCAGAATCTCCTTCTCAGGACGTTTTAGATACTCTGAATGAAGAACATCCGCCAATCCCTCAACTAGTTCCGCCAATGATTCCGAGGGCGAGCGTCGAGAGGTGTTCGCCAAAAGATCCATGCAAAGCATAATAGTGACCAGAATTTCATCCTTCAAAGCACTCAGCTTTGTGGTCCATAACCGTCGAATTACAGGTATGATATCCAGGATAAATCCTCGGATGAGATCGGATTGGTCACACAAAACTTTGAGAATAACTGTATTTATGGTACTAAAAGCAGCTTGGTGAGCATTACCAGCATGGGGAAATGATATCAAAAAGTCTGTAAGCCCAGTCAATATTTTCCTAGCCGCCCTTTGAACAGGAGCATTGGAAGTCTCGGTGAGCAGCTTAAGACAGACTGCAGCATTTTCGACAATCCCTGTGTTGCTCTTGCCATCAGATTGTCCCGACCTGCCAGCCTGGCTCTGCGTTATTCTCACTGGGGTTGAGCGACTACTGCTGACATCAAAACCTTCTGATGGGGCACGATGACTATTTCGAATGCTCAACTGGCTTCCGCCGCTTTCAACATGGCCAAGATTGCGGAGACAGAAACTCACGAGGTCCTGCCATTCACACTCCCCTAAATGCTCAACATGAGGCGGGTATTGCAGTAGCGTCCGCAGACATTTCATGTAATCGCTCCCGAGAGGCTCCCATAGTCCCTCCCCAGGTGCGGGTATAGTCTGAATGATATGATCAACGACAGCATGGACCGACTTCGTTCGCAGGTTGCGCAGAGACGCCTCTACAGCAACTCGGAGGACAGACGCACATGTCGACAAGCGGGTTATAGATGGAGCTTTGGAGCTTGATTTGTTCGCCCGATTGTAGATGGATCTCTCGACCGAAACAAATCGGAAAAGGGCTTCGAATATCTTGTGGCATGCTTTGTCGCTCAAGGCATCACTAAAGCAGACGGCACGTGTCAGCTACTTTCCCCGATCTCTGGCAAGGCAAAGGGGGAGTGAAGGATCCTCTTACAGCCTTGAACTCTGCTTATTCTTCTGGAGAATGTGCTTCAGATCTAGCAGCAATTAGTCGACGGTCTGCAGATCTGAAAGTATCCTCATACCTCCCAAACCATCAGTGCGTTCCTTCAGCTTATCAGAAGCTAAAAGCGCTATTGCTTTATCGAGAGTGACTTCTTCCATTGTTCTCTGATGAAGAGACTCTGTTCGAACTGAGTTTTGGACTGGGGCACAGTCAGCATCTGGAAACCATCAGTCATTGGCACCTAGGGTCCATAGTCTGTAGCAGTGCGGAGGTGAAAGAGACACCTTTCCGCTGCTATACAGACAGAATAATGAAGTTCATCTCAGAGCTCTGCGGATGGTGACGAGCTGTGAACTTCGTGGTTGTGGGCATTCCTTGTAGCTCTCAGCCTTGTCTTTTAGTGGCTCCGGTGTGGACGAGCTCCGCCAGGTGCGTCGGAGTTTTGACGTCGCGATCTCCGTCCCTGTGATTTTTTGGTCCGCGTCAACAAAGCTCAAGAGCTCCGTTCGCCCACTGTTTCCCCCATGTTAGTTGCCAACCAGCTCTGAGAGCATGGACGACAACGATATCCTGGGCGGCCTGCGTGGCCTGTTCCAGGATCTCTCCACACTTTCAGAGTCGTCCATCCCGAACATTGACCGTCTATGTGTCGAGCTGGAGGCCCATATTCAGGACTTCCGAAAGCTACTCGACAAACCCGCAAAGAACAATGCAAGCCGACAAGCTGTCCTTTCTGGTAAGACGGTTTGTAGTTATTCATAGAACTTGGAGGTTTACAATGGTTTTCCTTTGGATCCTGGGCTAACCATCTTGCGCGCCCTCTAGGAAAAATCACAATTGGTGAAGTTGAATATGCCATCAACGAGGACTTTAAGCAGGGAGCCCTCCAGCTAGCGGATGCTCTGAATATCGATGAGTTGGAAGCAGCGGCGCTGTTTATGGCAGCCCAAGAAGACGCGCAGCAGCTGGACCGGACGCCGCTCATCACAGCGATTATGCGATTCCATGAGCGCAGACACTTCCTGCTCGAATGTTTGCGCCTTATCCTGCGAGAATCGTTTGAGGTGGAAAGGGAGTTGACACAAGAGCTCATGCAGGAAACTGTGGCTCACATCCTCGAAATCAAAGATGGCCCTCTACGAAATGGATCTTTGTACGCAAGGAAGGTCATGAACTCAATGGGGGATATAGAGAAGTGGCTCTCGCTTCTTGGTGAACAGGTGCATAAGGCCTCCGTCGTTGGGCAGACGGAGGATCCCGATGTTATGGAAGCCATAGAATACCAACGCGCCAGTCTGAGGCAGCAACATGAGTCACTGGGTGCAATTCTCTGCTACCTTTTCAAACGCAACTTCACGAGTTCCGAGGACCTTCGACTTCTTCTGGACAGATTGCGGAAGTTTGAGCGTCTTGATATGTTGCTCGTTCATCATTTACCTGCAATCATTGCCGCATTCGTTCAGTATGGTTCGCCTGAGGGTTCTGGTTCGCTCCGAGAAGCAAGAAGCCTCCATCCAGTGGTCACCGTTTCCAAAGACAACCAAACTTGGATCTTGCCAAACTTCCATGCTACTGTCGTTGCACTGTGGCTGGCAGTATACAGCGGATGGTATTTCGATTCTGGCCCGGCCTCGCCGCTGCAAGGTATTGACCTTGACAAGGAGTCAGAGGAGCGCTCGAAAATGTTAATGACAGCATTGGATGATGGTGCTCTGGAATTTATGCTTGCGATTTGTTCAGGGGTTGGCAATGATGACTGGCGTGACCCTGCTAGAAGCGAATTGGTTGCGCTCTTGTTGAAGGAAAGCGCTGCATCCATGCTGGAGCCGGAATCCTGCTCTGACTATTTGAGGACTCTTTTAATGGAGCATTTTGAGATATTTACCGAGTCCTGCATCGCCAACATGCCTGATGCAGTTCGGATGCTAAAATCCGAGGAGGACCTGCAGAGGTTGAACCAAATCACCGCTCTTAGAGATGGGCTTACCTCGAGCCTACACCGTGGCCTAGTGGAAGCTCGCACTCACCTCGAGTCATTTCTCATGATCATGGCTTTCGCTTTCGAACATCGACACGAGGCTGCGCAGGAATTCTGGGCTGATCAGGATGGTAACCTATACGGATTCCTCCAGTGGGCTTCAAAGCGACAGACTGTTCCCCGGGTCAGTGCCTTCTGTGAGATGCTGTGTTCGATATCAGAAGGGGAGGAAAACGCCACTGCAGCTCACAGGTTCCTCTCGGAAGAAGACAAGTATACTTCAGCCAAGTTCAGGCGGTCCGCTTCTATGAACTGGACTCAAATGTTCGCAGAACTTCAGCTGTATGCAACTAAAGTCACAGAAAAGCCATCGACCTCACAAGCAATTCTGCATACCCGAAAGTCTGAGCCGGCTGAGATGAACGAACCAGAGAGTCCTGTGATGTTGACCTGTTACCTCCGCCTGATGGGACATTTGTGCGGCCAAAGCGGGACTATAAGAGATTGGATGCTACATCATCCATCTTTCAATGTCGTCAACACGTTATTGACATTGTGCAGTGGCTCAATTCCTACCCATCTAAGGGCCAGCGCATTTAATACGCTTAAGGCCTTGATGACCGGACGAACATCAGTCCATGGAAATGAGATGTGGCTCTCAATTGACCAATGGATCTCCGGGGCAACCGTGAACGTTTCAGGTCTTGCTAAGGTGCCCATGGTCTCGAATCCCCCAGTGTGGCACGAGCGACATGCGTTTCAGAAGATTGGGGAGAGTTTTGATCAGACAAATGCATTCGTTGCTTTAATACACACTTTGGTCTCCCCGAGTTCCGATTCAGCCGGTCTGCAATTGTCGTTGCCCTTTCCCGAGTCGCTAGGCGCTTCTTATCGGATGCCTGGAATCGAACCTTATGTCGACTTCATCCTAGGACAGGCCTTCGCCAGAAAAGTCCCAGATCTAAATGAGAATCAGAGCCGCTTGCTGACTTGGAACTGTTTGAGCTTCGCTGCCACATGCCTGGGGACCTTTAACGAAAATCTTGTCGCCATTGCCAATCAACCCTCGGTATCCCCTGATTCTGTCCTGAAGTCCTCATCATTGATCACGTATATTCGTCTTCATCCCTTTGCGCGCGTTGCAGAGTGGCTATTTAATGAGGACGTACTTAAAGTCCTATTTGCAGCGTCACACCAGGACGTGTCGGAAGTCGCTAAAGCCTCTTCTGATTCTACACTGGTCCTTTCATTACTCAAAAGTATCGAAGTGATGAATTTAATCTTGGACCTTCAGTCAACATACCTGAACATTGTCCGTCCACTGATCAAATCACAACCAGCTGGGACTAGAAGCAATGTTGCAAACTCATCACTGGCTTCGTTCGAAGACAGTATTTTGAACAATCTCGGTCTTATCCCAGACTTGTGTCTGTATTGTGGAACCGGGCACCAGCAACTCACGATTACCTCAATGGCTCTATTGGAGAAATTGTCCAGCTCCAGGAAACTCAACAAAATGTCCACGCCCGACTTTTCTAGATGGAGATCTCCAAACAAGATAGTGGAGGTGATGACCACAGACGTCGAAGTCGACAGCGTCGCACGTCCACTTGTATCTCAGATGCAGCCTGATTTGAGAGAGTTAGAGTTTGGCCCAGAATCCTCTGGTTATCTCATTAGAGATGGCCTGCTCGCGCTTCTGAACAGTTGTCTTAGTATGATCACGGATCGACCCACAGTGGCTCATCTTTTGCTTGGGTTTTCATGTGTGGGCTCTGTTCTCGATGTGGCTCCAGATGGCCTGTTCGCAAACAGGATGTCTCTGCTTCATGCCATTATAGAATTCACACAACGTTACCCCGACGAGCTCGATGGGAATATCATTTCGTGGATGGTACATCTAAAGCGCATGGCTTTTGAGGTCCTGAGACACCTTTGGTCCTCCAAATTATCTTCCTCTTTTACTCTTTTGGAGCTCCGCACAAGCCGCTTTCTTTTCAGCTTGTTTGCGAGCCAGCCTGTTATCGGCCCCAATACTCTTTGGGACGGGTTTCCAATTATGGCCCAGGAGTTCTGGCTCTCCGAGTCCGCGACATCATTATCCGAATTCCTTATCTACAGAAGCCATCTATATGACTATGCAGTGACTGAGATTCGCTCGGCTTCCAAACTGGGCTCACCGAGCCTGCAAATGGACATCCTGTCCACCCTATTTGGAACTTCGTCCGTCGAAACGGGTGAGACAGTATCCAATCCAACTGTTTTTGACCTTTTTGATTTCGTAGATTTGGATATTCCAGGGGAGTTCAATCCACCTAGGTTGAACCTACTCGGTGATATCGATTTTGGGCTATGTGCAAAGTCCCAGGCGGATGATTCTCTGGTCCTTTATGACTTGGAAGCTGTCCAAGAGCTGATTCAGCTCAGAAAGGAAGAAATTGTCAAGGATAACCAGTTGAGACCACAGGAAGAACTATTCCAGGCTGAGGCTGATGAGCTTGTGACGTTCCTGCGCGTAACAAATCAAGGCCGGCAAATCCGATTCAACCGCCACCTGGCCCTTCGATCATGGACTGAACTGGCCACTGTCATGATTACTTCCTGCGAAATGGATAGTGGACGCCGAACGACCTTTATTCTGCATTCGATTCAGTTGATTCTGCCCAAACTCGAGGTTGCCATCGCTGAGAACATTCCTGAAGCCATCGAGTTAGCTCGGCTAGCCGAGACATTGATCAACAGACTCGATTCCACCACCACAAGCCACCCTAGCCGGGGGGGAGACGTCATAGATGAGAAGCTGCACCAGCTATTCCAAATTTGCATTCACGGTATCACTCTGGCGATTGGGAATGTTAGTCTGAGGGAATACTTCTATAATATCTGTTCACAGTACCTTTCGCGCATAACTGTCCCAGGACCAGCCCATGAGAGTTTGAGGCGCCAGAGTCAACAGACCGTGAAGACGTCCGGTCCCCCTCTCGTTGAGATGATCTGCGATGATGCATATGCTGGCCAAGAGACCTGCAGAGTTTCTGCCCTTCTGCTCCTGAACCTTCTGGCTGCTCTGGATAGTCAAGAAAACTCCTTCCTCCTGGCAGATTCTATCTCTCAGTCGAATTATCTCAGCATGTTCCTGGATTCTATCAGAGCGCTGCCTGAGGAGTTCCGCAATGCTCAAGCTAGCGGTGCGTTTATTAACCCTGGTTCTTTGAGTAAAAACGACTAATCGAAATTCATCCAGATACCCCGCTATTGTTGTCATACTACGAAGCACTGCTGTCTTTACTCCAGCAACTCTCGCAAACCAAGGTCGGAGCGATACACGTTCTCAATGCAGGCCTGTTCCAGGCAGTGAGAGAGTCTCAGCTGTTCGCTGCTGACCCCGATATCGGCATTGGTTGGTTGTTGTCATTCCACGAAGTTCCGGACTTGAGCTAACTGTTGTAGACATCGACAATCCAGATGCTCTTCGGAAGTACTACGATCTGCTGTTATCTGTGACCCGAGTCATTGTATCCGCCGTTTTCGTTCGCGGGCTGCACAATGAGCAGATGCTGGAGCAGACTCGAGCCTTCCTGGCTGAGAACCGGCAGAGCATGATCGGCATATTCAAACGGTTTGCGAAAATCGGAGTGACCACACCGGAGAGTAGCGAAACGCTGAATGACCTGGTCAAGTCCTATGTCGCACTTATCGCTGCTACCGACTTTGTAGAGGTGAGCTTTACCCGCGTTGCCATCCCCTTTCGACACACTCACTGACTTTAGCAGTTTGAGGATAAGGAAGCAAAACCAAAGTCGGGACGGAAATTCTTTTCTTAGACTGGAGTAACGAAACGCGTCGCTGGTGTTGAGGACATCGTGACCCCGGGCATAGTACAGGCGCGGAGGGGTATACCGTAGGTCTTAAGAGTGAATATGTGTGGCTGTTCTTGTTCTCCTAGAGTCGGATAATTTTTGATCTGGTTATGGACATCTTAATTGCCTTCTAGTACCCCACTTCCCTATCCATACGTTCTGAATACCCCTGGGCTGGTAGCTGTAGTAAGCCAAAAGCATGACAGTTTAGCCAATCAACGGATTATATTCTCAATTTCCCGTATGTAGAGAGGGGCGCATCAGTTGGCAGCTTGTGTCCATGCTGTGCCCTGCCACCACCGAAAGGAAGAAAAGACAACAGAAAAGAGCGTAACGAGGAGAAGACAAAAATATAGAATGATAGCTCGACGGCTCCTAGAGGCGCATGGCTCGCAGGGTGATCTGTCGCTGGATCCGGGAGCGCGGACGTATTATCTTATCTCCGCCAGCTCGTCACTCTCCTCACCAACAACATCGCTGCTCGGCATCGTCCTATCCATCGCTTTTCGCACTCGCGCCGCCCCTCAGACGTCGACAGAACAAGCTACATTGCCATGACCTGAACATTCACGACCTCTCTCTGGACCCGCCGACCCCGAGGAATCCCATCGTCCAATCACCGTCTTGGACAGCAGAAACAGGTAGATGCAGCACTCGAGAGCCACCGAACTGAGCGGCAAGCGCAAGTCAATCGGCAAGAGGAAACTCTCCGATCAAGAGACGGACGGAATCGAAGCGCCACAGCAGAGGACCATCTCGGAGCTCCTTTCGAAGAACCACAATACCCCGCAGCAGCACAACTCATCCCCGACGAGCAAGCGACAACGATCCTCGCCCCCCTCTTCTAGCGCCCGGCTACAAGATCTCATCTCCCCGGAAAGGATGTACAACTTCTCGAATTCGGAGCCCCAGGCGAACCGGGCGTTTGGGCAGAAGATAGCTGGCCTGGATGCCAGCCCGGCAACGATGAGGGCCCGAGCCAACAACGCCGCGCCGCGCCAGAGCAACTTCACCCCGCACACGGGGGCAAAGAAGCTCGTGGTAAAGAATCTACGGGCAGGGCCACGGTTAAATCAGGATACCTACTTTGAGAAGGTTTGGGCACAGCTCGACGCGGCGCTGGTGGCAATCTTCGAACGTGGAAAGCCCGAGGCGTCGTTGGAGGAACTCTACAAGGGGGCGGAGAATGTCTGTCGTCAAGGGCGAGCGGCTATGTTGGCCAAGGAGCTACAGGAAAAGTGCAGAGAATATATATCCGGGAACTTGCGAGAAAGCTTGGTGGACAGGACCAGTGAAGGAAATGATGTGGATGCACTACGAGCTGTGGTCGATGCATGGACAACGTGGAACTCGAAATTGGTACGTGCTAGTTGTCCACCTGGAATGGGATATGCTTGTTATGGTAAAGTACTTACAAAGTTCAGGTTGCCATCCGCTGGATCTTCTACTACCTGGACCAGTCGTTCCTGTTGCACTCCAAGGACTTTTCTGTCATTCATGAGATGGGACTGATTCAATTCCGGTCGCATATATTCTCTGACCCGGCGCTGAAGCCTAAGATTCTACAGGGTGTTTGCGATCTAATCGAAGCGGATCGCAAGGACGACAAGGGCGCTCTCGTTGATTCCACCCTCCTTAGACAGGCAATAGGGCTGTTCCATGACCTCAGCGTCTACACGAGCGATTTTGAGCCGCGGATGCTCACCGAATCAGAGGCTTTCTTCGCATCGTGGGCTGAAAAGGAGGCTGCGGACCAGTATCTTGCTACATATGCTGAGAACAGCCATCGCCTGATCGAGAACGAGGTAAACAGATGCGACCTCTATTCTCTCAACAGGAATACGAGGCAAAAATTGTCCGACCTTTTAGACCAAAACCTGGTCATGAAACAGGAGAGTGTGCTTCTGTCACATGCTGATGTCCTTGGTCTAATGCGGACCAGCAACAAAATTGCCCTGGAACGGCTCTATTCCTTACTCGAGCGGAGGAGCCTCGGATCAAAGCTCAAGACTGCATTTGGCACTTACATAGTTGAGGAAGGTTCCGGAATTGTATTCGACGAAGAGAGGGAATCCGAGATGGTGACGCGCCTGTTAGAGTTCAAGAAGCAGCTTGATGACACATGGAGAGATTCGTTCCACAAGAACGAGGTGCTAGGCCATACTCTCCGTGAGTCTTTCGAGACGTTCATGAACAAGGGCAAGAAATCCGAATCCAGCCGGGGAACCGATAATCCCAAGACGGGCGAAATGATCGCCAAATACGTTGATATGCTGCTAAAGGGCGGCTGGAAAGTGCTGCCCGGAAGGAAACCGGAGGATGCCACTCTGGCGGATGAAGATGCTGAGATTAACAGGCAACTGGATCAGGTGCTGGATCTCTTCCGCTTCGTCCACGGAAAGGCTGTCTTCGAGGCATTCTACAAGAATGATCTCGCGAGGCGTCTATTGATGGGCAGAAGTGCCAGCGATGACGCTGAGAAGAGCATGTTGGCGAGATTGAAGACAGGTAAGCTCGACTGCTATTGGAGACTGAAAGTTCACTACTGACATTGGTTCCTAGAATGTGGTTCCAGCTTCACACACAACTTGGAATCCATGTTCAAAGACATGGACTTGGCCCGTGATGAGATGGCATCTTATAACTCACTGCTACGCGAACGGAAAGAAAAACCATTGTTGGATCTCAACGTGAATGTTCTCTCGTCCGCAGCGTGGCCAACCTACCCTGATGTGCCTGTGCGGATACCGCCAGACATCGCCAAGGCAATCAACGACTTCGAGCAATTCTACCATAACAAATACAATGGAAGGAAGCTCAGCTGGAAGCATTCCTTGGCGCACTGCCAACTGCGGGCGAGATTCCCCAAGGGTGACAAGGAGATAGTTGTCAGCTCCTTCCAGGCGATTGTGCTGCTACTGTTCAACGATGTCCCGGAGGGCGGAACCCTGAGCTATCCTGAGATCCAGGAGGCAACAGGACTTTGTAAGTACTGTCTTGAATTGCCTATACCGTATACATCGCTAACGCTTTCCCACAGCCGACCCGGAACTGAAACGGACGCTGCAGTCCCTGGCGTGCGCTAAGTATAGGGTGCTGACGAAGAAGCCCAAGGGCAAAGATATCAACCCGACTGACGTGTTTGCGTACAACGCGGCATTCTCGGACCCGAAGATGCGCATCAAGATCAACCAGATCCAGTTGAAGGAGACCAAGGAGGAGAACAGGACTACGCACGAGCGGGTCGCCGCAGACCGACACTACGAGACGCAGGCGGCGATCGTGCGGATCATGAAAAGCCGCAAGGTCATCACACATGCGGAGCTGGTGGCAGAGGTCATCAAGGCCACGCGCAGCCGAGGCGTTCTGGAGCCGGCGGAAATCAAGAAGAACATTGAGAAGTTCGTGTCCCCCAAACCCTTTTCTCCCTTCTATGTCAAGCAGTTACTGACAGAACATTTTCAACAGGTTAATTGAGAAGGACTACATGGAACGTGAAGAGGGCAACCGGTACAAGTACCTGGCGTAGAAGTCAACTGTTCAAACATCTCAAGTCGCCAGATTCTACATTTTGAGTTCATCGCAAGGGAGAGGGAAGTCACGAGTCACCGTTAGAACGTATATGGAGCTTTTCCCGGCGTAATGGCATCTACCCTTGTAGAGATGTAGGTGGCTTGGAGGAGCGGTATATCTAGGCAATGGGACGGAGTTCAGGTCGGTTTTTGGGGACCGGGGCCCGGGACCCGGTGAGGTTCCTGGTTTTCCACTGTCAATGCTAAGGCTGTGGAATGTCGAAGGTACATCTAATCGTTGGTCTTTACTTTTATGTTGTTGTCGTGTCATGCATGCACTTCTCTCTCTGCACTTGACATAGAATCGGGAAATGCATGGGCATGAGGAAGGAATACTAGGTCAGCAGCACGCCTCCATTTCCTTTTTCTCTTCCGGAGCTGCTAAGCCCAGTATCGTACAGCGTAAAATCGTGCACCAACTCGTTGCTATACTATCACATCCACTACAGTACCTGTATGCGTCGATCGGCCTGCATAACAAGGCCCTATCGCCGCTTCTCCGCACGACAACATAGCATTATCGGACTCCTCATTGGGTACTATTGCTACACCCCGTATGTCGGTTCGGTGGAGAAGCATAGACCACTAATATATGTCGAATGCCGTTACCTCCCCCTTCCCGTGAGTTGGGAAGGCTCTCAAATCGAATTCAGCTAGCAGACGGCACTGGGGGAGCCCATGGTGTCACGAAACATGGAGCTCAATTTGATCACACCAATCCTCGAGGATCTAAATAGTTCCTCCCAACATTACTGGAACTTGAATCAAAAAAAAGGTGACAGCGCACGTCACTTCTGATGAACCGGGCTCCTTCGCTCTGTCAGGTGTGTACTTGCTTTCTCTGGTGGTAAGTCTCGTCGGTTGCTACACTCAATGCCAATAATATGGTTGGACAGTGATGGTTGACATCCCTTGACATCCAATCAAGACGCTGCTATATGGATTCACTGTTATCGTTTACAACCTCTTCGTTCATAAGCTTGCTGGGTTCCCTGGACCGTTACTAGCGAGATCTACCCTGGTAAGTTGGACTATAATCCATTGCTGATTCGACATAATTGATCTGAAATCCAACGCTATGTTTTTTAACAGATATGGAGATTTTATCATTTCATGAGTTGCAGTTTCCACACAGAGACTGCACCTCAAATATGGTATGTTTGTCTCTTCCTAAATCTCACAGAACTTCAAGATGTAGACCATAATCTCATGTTTCTTAAAGGCCCCGTCGTGCGCGTATCGCCAAACGAATTATCTTTCGCCTCCGTCGAGTCCTGGAAGGCCATCTACGGCAAGAAGCCCCCCGGAACTCCGACCGCCAACAAGAATGACTTCTACGGCATCTACGCGGCTGGCTTCGAGTCCGGTGCGTCAACAGCGAGCGCGACCCCAAGAGGCACAGCCAGCGGAAGATGCTCAACCCGGCATTCTCGACCAAGGCCCTGGTGGAGCAGGAGGCCATCACCGCACAGGTGGTGGATGACTTCATCACGAGGATCGGTCAACTTGGAGGACCGAGCTCCAGGGGGCTGAGTATGACCAAGTGGTATGAGATGCTGGCTTTTGATATTCTGGGGGAGATGGCGTTCGGGGAGACGGTTTCATTGCATTGAGACGGGTTAGTACGAGCATATTCCACCTTTGCTTTGGCACTTTTTATATAAGACCCGTGAAGCGTAAGAGAGCAAGGAATGATTGACTACGAACCTGCTTGAATATTAGGAAAGCCGCACTTTTGGTCCGAACTGATTGAGCACCACGCCTACTTTCTCGCGTTGGCTGGAAATCTTCGCCGCTTTCCTCTTATTCCGACCCTTACCAAGTTGCTGTTCGCTTCGACGCTTGCCGCACGCAACAAGCACTCGGAATACAGCCGGCAGCAGGTTTCAAAGTACAGATTTTTTTTCTCCCGCGCCTTCAGAGAAATATGCCGCTGATTTTCTGTAGACGACTGACCAAGAACTCGACCCGGAATGACTTCCTTTCTACTGCGGTTAAGAACTATGAAGCGGGAACGGTTGGCAAAGTCGAAATGGCCGCGCATGTCTCTACACTTGCGTAAGTAACTCACCAGCCATATTTTTTTTAATCCTGTTTATCAGATATGATATTTACTCAAAACAGTAATAGCCTCGCCGGAGGCGAGACTGTGTCGACTTTTCTCGCAGCCACCACATATTACCTCCTCCAAAACCCAGAATGCTACAAAAAGCTCCAGCACGAGATCCGCAATCATTTCTCGTCGTATGATGAGATCGACGCGACGTCCGTGCGACAACTCCCATACCTGCAAGCCGTGATCACTCAGGATATATCCGCCCGGACCGCAAGGGTTTCCTAGGGAGTCACCCGGTATGTTTGTTGGGGAATATTGGGTTCCTGCCGGAGTAAGTATTAAATATCTTCTAATTATATCTTGTTTCTTGAATACGGAAAGAAAAAAAACATGTTTATTTGCTATTTACTAATAATGCCATAATTTTCTCCCAGGCCGAGGTTTACACAAGCACCTGGACCGTGAGTCGCAGTGAAAAGTACTTTGCCGAACCGGCCGTCTTCAACCCGAGCGCTGGCTCGATCCCGAGTCAAAAGATGTCAAGGAAGCGAGCCAGCTGTTTGCCGTGGGCCCACAGTCATGTCTGGGACAGAAGTGAGTCAATTGTTTTTTATTCGTCTACATATTGATCTTTTTGGTTCTGAAGAAGGCCCTTCTAACGAGCTGCGTATTTAAAAACCAGTTTTTCCTGGATGGAAATGAACCTGATTCTTTCCAAGGTGCTTTGGAAATACGACCTGGAGCTGCTCGATCGGGAGCTGGACTGGGAGACGCAGAGCCGTATGCATATGATGTGGTGGAAGCCGGAACTGAATGTTCGTTTCAAGGAGAGGACAGAGGCTCAAAGGTTTATGTCTTGACACTTATGCATTATTTTCTCTGGTCCTTTTTTTCGCTATTGCACCCGTGGAAACAGACTGTATACGATCATATAACCCACCGATGATATAGCTAGAGGTACTTGCTATAGACCGTAGCTAGACAAGACAATGTACTAGAAGCAATCCGTTGCATAGCTTCTGTTATATACCTAACAAATCAATATGATGAGTGTTTAAACTAGTTTGTAACTTTTCATCGTAGATAAAAAAATCCCATGAGATGACTGTTTTCATGTGATTAATGAGCGACGAACATTAATTCGACTAGATTCAGAGACCATGAAATCATCATTACCTTAAAGCGTCTTGCTTCTCTAGTTATCCGATCTTGAAAATGATGGAACCTACCCAGACACACCACGGTTCGGATCGTTGTGCACATGATATTCTCAGCTCACCAGCACTCTTATTCCCTTACTCCCCGCCTTTGGAACAGGAATAAATATATCGCGATGCATCACTACATCCTCAGTTGTAGTTTCGTACAGTTGTAAACGATCACCAAATCTCCGAACAACCGCAGCGAGGGTCATGTATAACTCTGCATAGGCAAGACTAGATATAGATAGATCAATGGTGGATCAGTACAGCAACCCACGGAAAGAAAGGAAGAATCGATAACGCAGTAGACAAATTTCTAGCATTAAAACATACTTTATACCGAGACACTGCCTGGACCCCTTAGAAAAGGAGAGGATGCAGCCCTCCAAATCATGCCGTCTTTTTCCATTCTCGTCGATCCAGCGCTCCGGGATGAAGGCTTTTGAGTTCGGGAACAAAGCCGGGTGGTGGTGCATGAGCGCCGAAGTCATTCCGACCGGGGTTCCAGGAGGGATCACCCACTCAACGGTTTTGGAATTTTGGCTACTGGAAACGGAGTTGAATTGAGACGAGTCGCTTGGTTTGAAGACAAGCGGTTCGTGAGGGGCTATACGCGGTAATCGCATACTGACGGGATGGGATAAGCGGAGTCCCTCCAAGATTACTGCGGTGTGAATACAGTATGAGGTTAGCCTCACTGACATTATAGTTAAGGGAGCAGGGAGACATATCAGATACGGAAGCTGTTCCAAGCCTGTCAGTGGTGGAAGCGTGGAGGGATCTGGAATCGCAGCCTCCAGCTCTTGTCGTAGCTTGAAGAGAACATGCGTGTTCGAGAGGAGATAGAAGACGATTACCGATAATGCTACAAGAAAGATAAGCCTTAGTAATAAAACCCCAGCAATCAGTCAAGGGAAAAGAAAGACAATACTCCATGCGGTAGTCTCCGTTCCTGCCCCTATAACAACCTGGCCCTCTTGCCAGAGCCGTTCAACAGTCTTCTCTCGCTTTGGAAGGACTTTACTATTGAGCAGCTCATGGAAGATCGTGGTACCAGCGATCCCACTTTTGGGAGCTTTGCCTTCCTTAACCTCGCGAAGCTGAGCTTTCAGACCCTAACAGGTCATGTTAGCACGGAGTTAGAGTACCAACGCACTTGATATGGTTTTGTCCACCTTCTGGTATGAGATGTATAGCCTCGCGCTGGCGTTCAGGGCGTCCAAAAGTCGTCTGTTTGTTTATATCAGCTCCTACTCCCATAAACGGAGGTTTAGAAGCCTTATACTCTGGAATTGCGTGCAAAACCTTAAAAAGCCAAGGGAAAGGTTTCAAGAACATAGCCACCTCTTGTCCGGCCATGATAGCATCGTGAAGATTCGTATTGAAGTCAGGGTTATCAAGGAAGCCAGCACTTTTCGCAAATGCGTACTCGGACACCACCTCGGTCGTCATGCAACTGAAGGCCAGGGAGATGGTCACCGGTCGACCTGACCCGGCGTGCCTGTCTATCTGAGTGCATAGCTTCTGAATTATCTTCGCAATGACTGGTTCTAGGTTCAGGGCGGCTGCTCTGGAGAAAAACCGGCTCAACGCACTTCGACGTAAGCGGTGGAGATCATGCGGTGCGGTAGAAAAGATGCTCTGCGATTTGCAATGATATATCGGCGGTCAGTACAGATCTTGACGGGGATTCTACCCCGCGAGCGAGAAAAAGCAGTGTTCATCACCTCTGGTACGCTGGAACAAAGTTAATATGAGAGGTCAAAGAATTAGGGAGCTCTTTTCAAACGGACCCAAATTGCCCAGTAAAGTACGGATCCTTGTCCCTACGCTTGCCGCCACCAGCGTAAAGAACGTCGATGAATGCAGGATCATTGACATGAAGCTCGTTGGGGTTGATGCGAACAATCGGTCCTGTCCAGGTGGTTCTAATTCAGCTCATTGCATCTTCAAGCGCCAGATACCATGATAGACGCACCGTATTTTTCGTGCATACGTCGAATCTCGAAAGTATACTGGCCGCTCTTGATAGCATCGTAATAGAACTCGTACCATGTCGTGACGGCTGCCAATTTAGGCCCGGGAAATTTGGCCAGAGGATGCAAGAACAGACGGTAGAAGATAAGACAAAGAATAGAGCCAGTAAAGAAAACGCTCAAGGTAGTGACCCAGCTAAGAGGCAATGATTGTACAGAAAGGGTCAGAGCGGACAAAGCCATTTTCACAAAGAGACTTCAAGTCATGAAACTCGAACGGATGAAAGCAAAGCCTTGATCACACAAGCTTCTGGTATTTGTACGCCCGTTCTTTACTACAGTACAGTAATTGAAAATGGGTACTTAACCTGGTATTCCACTGGCTTGCAATTGATAACTCACAGGCTGTGCATGAAGTGCAGAACAGAACTAATGAGATATTTGTTCTAATGCCTTGATACAAGAGTTTTGCTTTATAAAAAACGAGGAATAGATCAAGTCAAAAACATCTTGGAGATATCAACTGCCCATCTATATAGAAGTGGGGTACCTAGCATACGGAGTTTCCAAATACGGTAACTGCGGACTATTCCTGTCCAGTTATCAATTTCTTAATCCAAAGCAGTAAGTCCACAGGCATTTCCTTTCTCGGCACTTTCCGAGAAGTCCACCATCAACTGCTTAATCTTGATCTTGTTATTAGTCTATCGTGTGCATATATTCCTGTACTATTTACCTAGAATGCCCGACACAGTATGCACAGATGGCCACAGAAAGAAATATATTTATCATCACTATCATCCATTGAATATGTGTCTATATCTATATCTAATGTCTATATTCTACCTTCACTCTAGAGGCACTCGCAATTGACTGTCTTCCACCAATCTCTGCATGGGCTCCGCATCCAAATACACAGAGACATCAATTCCACCATCCTCCACCCCAGCGTCCATTACCTGGAGACAGCCGTCCATCTTCGGCATGACCGCATGCACGTATCGCGGGGTCTGTCCACGTCCATCAGATTCGACCTGACACAGATGCAACCACAGCCACGACGTCACAAGAGTATGCTGGGTGCCCAGAAAAGCCTGCCACAGCGTTGCGGCGCCATTTCATGCGCCGCGTCATGGAGCATTGCCCCCACCTTCTCCGGTGTGAAGAGCTTGATGGTTTCGCGGATCTTGGCCGCTGTTTCTCCGCTGCTGATATCTGATCCCGCGGTCCGGATATGGGTGAGAAAGATCGGCGAGCCGGTAAAGGACGCAGGCAGGCGGGGTGAGACCCGAGGTCGGGCACCGAGAGTGATATTTAAGAACACATCGTCCGCGGACTGTAAATGGCGGCGCGCACGGTTGATGGCCGCCCAGATGTGGGCGAGAAGCACGTCGAGTCGCGATATATCAGGACGGCCTCGTGGGTCAGCGCCGTTACAGTGCAGTAGCGCGTGTGTAACAGGCCGGTGAAGTCCCAGGTGTGCCAGGGACCGGGAGTCGAAAGCGAGAGCACAGCCATCGCCAGCTGGTCTGCAGGGGGGCTTCGAGGCCTCGGTGGTGGGGGATGAGAACATCGGGATACCCAGGGTCGGTTGTCCCCCACCAGTTGAAGCGATGCACGGGGAGCAGCTTACGGGCGGCAGCACTGAGGGCAGGATCAGCCACTGATGTATCGATATCCCCCGCAGCGCGTAAGTCCAGCTGCGACGGATCAAAAACAGGAGGATCCATGAGAGATACCATCGCATGACCGTATTGCGCACGACTGGCAGCGGCCCAGTTGTGAACAAACATCATCAGGGCCTGAGCATCGGCCAGAGGATGTGCCATCTTGATACCGATTGCATACCCGCCGCCGGCGAAGAGGTTGATCTACACCAGCATGCCCGGAAGACCCTCATAATCCCGTAGATTGTACAGTGCCAACGAGGTCTGGGAGAGCAGCACCTCCTGAGGAAAGTTGGCTACGATCCAAAAATGCCCGATCCTGATGCGCGTTCGGCCGGTGCAGGAGCCAACGATGTCACTGGAAATGAGTGTCTAACGACAGCCCATTCGACTCCGGGATCTGACTCCGTGCCATATACAATCCGTAGCCGATGGAAGCGCTCTGTGTGGCCTCCGTCGGGACGAACAGGTGCCCACTGGAGTTGGCCAGCCCATTGTGGGAGCGAGTTCAGGGCGGTGATAAACGACGACTGCAGACGGTCGAGGAACGCGTCCTCTGCAACACCATCCGGGGTGGTGTCAAAGATAAAGATAACTCTGGTTGCGGAGAAACGACGAGCGACAGCGTCGTCGAGGATGGAGGGTGTGGTAGAAATCGGTCCTTTTAAACGAGGACTGGGGTAGAGACGAGTCGTCTTGAGGTACCTCCTCGGCAGCCATTCTCATCCAGACAATTTCATAGATCAAATCTTGCCGTGCAAAGCGTAAAGGGCAGAGAAAAGGATAAGGAACCGACCAGACACTCCCCTCAAAGGGGCGCAATATAATGGAATCGCATATTGATCCTGATTCACACCGTATACTGTATGATGGCGTATGATCCTGATTAGATCCTAGGGTCTACTAAGGCGGGGGCTGCCACTCATACCCGTGGACGTTAGAGACTTGGTGAAATGGCAATTATAATCAAATACCACCTAGAGGTGGTCTATCAAAACAATCTATTTTATTTCTTTCCCAAATAGGTTCATCTGCTTCCTTTTTGACTAATAGTGAGTCGTTGTGGCGCAGTCCTCGTCAATGTTACCAAGAGCCTTCCGTTGCACGCAAAAGCCCGCAGGGTCGTATCTGATGTCGTCAGAAACAGTAAGGAGTATTGATGCTGGCTGACAAAGGCAATCTATTGTCATAGCTGGATGATATTTCAAGTTTATCAGATTATCACCATTAAGATCTACCAGTCTATCAGAAATCTTGTTATTTGCAATGAGGATTTAATATACTCTGGTTGCAAGATCTCCTCCTGATGGCCGATAAAGACCTTGAGCTCGGGACATCTAGGATAACTGGTAGGCCAAGATTCGCATGTGTCTTCCGTGTCCAGGTCATCTTCAGACAAGCATATGCCAAAGAATTCATTCATTGCAATGCATCTTAGAAGGAGCAATCTATGAATTCTAGGAGCAGCTCAAAACTCATGCCAAGTGGATGGAGACTGTGAGTCCAGTTATATGTGAACCATGGCTGACCCTTGCTTCCATTTAAGTCAACAAGTCAGCTGAAGTCAGATGATAATATCGGTGACCTGGCAGAAGCTAAAATGCCTGAGGCACTAAACGAAAAATGAGGGACATGACCTGACTGGAATTGACGCTCAGAATGGTATGGAAGATAGAAAAAGGCCATAACCTCTCGTGCACGTTTTACAGCTCGCGCTTGCTCGATCAGCAGCAGCAGAATTATAAAAAGGGCCGGGCCGCCCGGAGAGAACAGCCCGTTGGAAGTTAGAGCTAAAGATATTCACGTACTGTACCTGATTTGTTATCTAAACCACTACAAACCCCACTTCGACTGGTGGAGATCTTCCCCAGGTGCATTGTCAAGCTGGCGGTTACCCTGCAATTACCAATCACCCAACAATAGTTGAAGATGATAAGAGTTCTCTATTGTCCGCCGTATCGTCAGCTATAAGGATCATGCCCCTCTCTATACATGGGTTTGCATCCCTGCGACTGTGAGGGAAGTGGATAGCAGCCGCAGCCTACCTACCTGGTAGGTAGGGATGGCTTTTGTGTAGGCAATGCGTTGTTCAATCGCCATCACGGAGTACTAGCTGCTGAGACCGTTTGTCTATTATCCGGCTGAGCTGTGGAACTGAACTCCCAATCGGTGCCTCTGGGTTCTTTTTCTTTCACCTCTGGTCTCATTCTTCTTCATCCTTGTCTTTTCTTTCCTTTTGCTTTCTTTTCAATCTACCGATATATCGATGTTTGTCACCCTCCGCTGCGGTCGGGAGGAAGGCGACGAAATACAATGCATTGAGCGAACGACCCGAGCTCCCTACCGGGGAGATGAATCGTCCACGGCCTGCAATAGTTGTCGTCGTCAAAAAGCATGTCTCTTGTCCGTTGCCACATTTGCCGTGCTGCAGAGCATGCTGACCTTTCTGCAGCTTGGATGTAGTAGAGAGAAGTCAGCCTGTCGTCGCTGCCGCGTGCGGGGCATCGAATGTATCTATACGACGAAGAGACTGAGTGACGGGAAAAAACGACGCCTTCATCGGCCGAATCCAGAAATCAGAAAAACCATAAAATCTGGCGACCCTCTTTTATCTGCTATATCACATGGGATTGAAATGCAATCACCGTCTGCACGTGAAATCCCAGTCGCACGATACGCTGTCGACTCCCCGTCCAGCTGGGGTTCGTTAATTTCGGGTATCCAGCGGCGCGACAGTGAACAACTGATTCCCTCTGCAGAGGAGGGCCAAGGAGGTGATGCGACCCCGCAGCCGATCCCAAATCAACAGGTCGACGATACATCAATGAATAGCGTGCCCGGTACAAGATTGAGCTCCGAACGAGAGTTAACTGCTTTGGGCATGTCCTCGACTGGCTCGTACCAGGATGCTCTCAGCGATGACTATTTCTCCCGAATACTGGAGTCCTTGGATGCCAGCCATAATGTGAACACTCCAGGCCAGACAACAGGTACCGTCATTGATTGCCATTCGCCGCCTCTTCTAGGTGTACCACGACAACTGACATACAACACGGTAGGAGGCGAGCATGAACAGACAGGCCTCGATTCCGACATTGTCATCTCCCATTCCCAATTCAGGCCATTGAGGACGCAGATGGACCAGCCCCTATTACCCTTGAGCAACTCCGTCTGTAGTAGCAGGCCTCCAACACAAGGAGTATCAACATCATCCACGCTGTTTTCCTCCGGGTCGGATTCCACTTCTCCCAGCTCGTTTGGAGCATCCTCCATTCCAGTTAGAGATAGCTGCAAGTGCACTGGAACAGCCCTCCGGATCCTCGAAGCGGTTGCTATGCCGGTCAAAGTGGGAGATTGGAGCACAACAGAACAGGAATTATATTCCTTAAAAGGGAATATCTGGCAATGCCACGTACTATCGCAGTGTACGAGCTGCAGACAGGATTCCGGGTTCACGATCTTGATGCTCATCCTGTGCGAGAAGATCACGGGCATCTTCGAAGAAGTCGCAGCAGGCTGGGAACGTCAGTTGCGAGCATCTGCAAGCGCATACCACACGGAGCCCGGATGGACTGACATTAGCAAAGTAGCCGCGCAAGAAGTCGTCCACCACTGGGAAGGTTCGCAGCAGGAAGCACGAATACTTCTTGGGAAATATCAGATCGACACCGCTGAGGAGCGCTGTGAGGTGTTCGGTTCCCTCATTCTGCTGCAGTTGAATAAACTTGTCGGCTTCTTTTCAGAAGTGAAGAAGACCATTGTCAGCTCCAAGTGGGAGTCGCATTTCGAGCTTCTCAAGACCCTAAGCCACAGAATTAAGGACCTGAGAGCTACATTGAGACACTTAAGCAGTCAACCGATTTCAATTGAACCATGATATAGGAGTTTGTTACCGGCAAATCCGTCAGGCTAGGTCTCACTTTGTCACAATCAACAAATTTTAACAACCGAAACGGAGTCGAATTCCAAGCATTCAATTATCAACTAGGTTTTCGGGTGTTGACAATTTTCGAGCCATCTGCCCCCATGAAGAAACGAAATAAACGGCTAAATACGTGTGGAAACATCGATGGTGTTGATACTCGGTTGGTTGGGTCACGGAATGGAGTGGGACGACGGGTGAAGGTGTCACCGTCGATGGAGACCAGTTTGACGCGGGGGGGATGCATCCCATTTTCCTTATCGAGCGCACGACCATGAATTTCTACTGCAAATCGTCGCTTCGCACTCGCCATAGCATAACGCATCAATGATACGATGGAAGTAGGTACCTTTTCTCAGTCAATATGCAACGCAGCTGCTGTTCTTGTGAGTTGAGACTCTGAGTTGGTGCTGCGGTCACAGTGATGAACTGTGCAGCGTCACTCTGCAGCTCCGGTGCACCCGAGGGCCCTGCGAGTACCGCAGGTGATATTCTTCCGCAGAAGACGGCATTGGATCAACATCACTAATAGAACTGAATTTTGGAGAGAGCTAGGAAAAATCATGAGTGACACATGGTTTCAAGTGCATGGGACAGGAGAAAATCACTAAAGTATGTCTAAAATAGCAGATACTAGGCAACTGCCCTCTTGCGGGCATCTAGAACAACCTCAGGAACATCACCTTAAGCTTAAAGGAGAAAACCCCAAGTCATTTGACAATTATCTGCAAGCTAAAAAACGAGCACATTAAAACGGACATAAAAGAAAGGGGGAGACTGTACCAAGCAAGGGGAATATTATTGATTGATAATAACGGAGCGACCCATAGTAATAGTAGTATCTGGGACGATCTGAGCCCTGCTGCTCCAGACTCCACACTGTCGCGGCGCAGGAGCTGCCAAGCGTCACGTGCGCCATCACGGGGACGGGGAAGATGAACCACCTGACAAGAAGAACCCCACTTAGCCGCGCGGCCTTAGCCGTGCTTCCCGTCGCCTTGGAAATCCATAGTATAGAATTCCATGGAATCCATGCCCGGCCGAGCACGGAGTAACTCCGACAGTTCACCATTCGAATATTATTTTCTTGTAAGAGGTCTCTGAAACTTGTCCATTACGGTCTCGATTAAAGGTAGGATGTTTGTAACCCGTAAATTTGAAATTGAATAAATAGATCTAGGAAACATACTACCTAATCGGACTAGTAGTCCATGTTCTAAAAAGGATCGTGTTACTGATCAGCTGAAGTATTATTCCCCGTATCATATCCACACTCATCAACGTGTTCAATGAATCAAAGTCCCTTAACGGGTCGGCCCCAGCCCCTGGGTCGAAGAAGCTACTTGTCGACCCCCAACCGGAACCCAACACCCGCGGGCGGAGAGGTCAGCCGACATCTTAGTATCTACAAGCACTATGGGGTACTGAATAAGGAGTACGGCCCCAGAAGTAAGGTATGCCGTACAGTGCTTTCGCAATCAAATAGCACTACAATTTAGTTGGAACTGGAATAACACAGCGAACGCAGATGATTGTTATCTATGGTGTGCTGAATGTGCATTCTGCAGTACTCACACTACTCATCCTGCAGTCCCACGGAAGCAACCATATACCTAATTTCACAGAGCGGGAAAAGAAAACAACACTCCCACCATTTTATTTCCATTCTTTATCATCAACATCTACAATCTACAGAATCAGGAAGGTCAGGCGAGGAGCTGCCAGGTCCCTGGTACCTCGAAAAGGCTCCAACCTTAACTTAGCCTACAATGTAAGTTGGTAACTAGGCCGCTCGGTCGTGGTCACCGGCATCTGTAGCTCCCTGCTAGCGACGGTCCACTTTCCATGCACGCGGACACTTCCCCTAGCGCCTGCAGCCGTGTTCTGTTCGGGACCAGTCCGTCAGAGACGAGCAGGTGTTCTGGACTCTTTTCTGCCGCTCATCTTGTGACTTTTTGTTGCTGCACCATATGGGGCTTTTCTTTATATACTACTTTTTTTCTATTAATATATGATCCACTACTTCCCCGATAGACAGGGATCGTTGTTGGCCTAAAAAGAAGAAAAGAAAAAGAGAAGGCGCCTTACATGGGATCTGTCGATCGATGACAGCCCTGGAGAAGGCGCAGTTTCCGCAGGGCATTCCTGACAATGCAAGTCGGATAGCGAGATCATATCATATCATCCACGATCTGATCTCGGAAAGCTGCGAGTTACCATGCCGCAGGCTCCAGCCTGCAGTTCGTTGACGCAGCGAAGCTATCATATATCGAGAAACAGCCCTAGAAGTGGCAGGGGACGGAATTCCCGCAAGCGGCAAATCCGAGGGGCCGCTCGGCTCGCGCAGGGTCCAGACCCGAGAACGGGGAACTTGGGGCAGTCGCTTACCGCAGCGGGAGATATGGAGACGCTCGCGCATGTCCATGTGAACAGCAAAAGATGCCTGTTTTTTGCTTTTTGCTTGTTGGGACGCGATGTGGTGCAGGGGAAGCCGCCATGACGCCGCCCCGGATGCCCAGGAACAGAAATTCATCGAACCGGGCAGACTACGCAGCAAGGAGGAGCTGCTGTGCATTCCTACATAAAGCTGCCGCTCCTCTCCCCGTTGATGCAGTGCATCTGTTCCTCTTCCCTCTTTCCCTGCTGCTCGTCGCCGACCTACCGTCCTTGTAATAATCACATAATCGTCCTGCCTTCCGATCTTCACATTCCTCTCTCCGTCCTCCGTCTCCCCTTCCATCCCGATTCTCCCGAGGGTGAGTTTTGGTCTCTATCTATCCCTTTCCTGTATTTCGCATAGATCTTGTTGATCTTGAGATTGCCCTTTCTGCTGTGTTCATGGAGTGTCCTCACGGTGGCGGTCCCCGGACGGGTGCAGAGGCCTCGCCTCGGTTGCCCTGTCGGCGGGCGGTTATGGCACTTCTCCAGGGGTCTTGAGTGGCTCTGGTCGATGACCCTGAAGTTAAACCCCGCTGACGAACGAGTTCCCGCTGACCAGGTTCCCCACTTCTTCCCCGCCATCGAAGAAGTATACGCCGGTGCACCTGGAGCACAGTGTTCCAGCACGTCCTATTTCTTTCGCCCGCCCTCCTTCCTCGACGTGCTCGCAGTCATCCTCTTCACTCTCGATACCCATCCACCTACATCTTGCGTATTTGCACTTCCTGGATATCTGCGACCATTCTGCCGTTCTTTTCGGCCAAGAATCGTGTTCCGCGCCAAACCACATACGTCATCCCGCCTATAAACCCGGTTCAAGATGCAGAGTACGTCAAGTCACATCTCGGGAACCGTTGTTCTCCATCACCCCCGGATCTCAATCCGTCGAATATGAAAGCACAGGCAAAATGCATGCTGACGGGAACGTAACCAGCCAAGCATTTCTTCTCTGATCCCAACAAACTCGTCATTGACGCCCTGAACTCGCTCACGCGCACCAACCCTTCCCTGGTTTTGGACAAGGAGAACAAGATTGTCTATCGCCGTCCCGATGCATTCTCGCCCTGCAAGGTCTCCATCATCTCCGGCGGTGGCTCCGGCCACGAGCCTGCCTTTGCAGGCTACGTCGGCAAGGGCTTGTTGACAGCTTCTGTTGCCGGTACAATCTTCGCCTCTCCGTCCGCCGAACAGGTGCGCAGGGCTGCCATGGAGTGCGTCAACACCGAAAAGGGTGTCCTCATCATCATAATGAACTACACTGGTGACGTCCTCAACTTTGGTATGGCCGCTGAAAAGGCCAAGGCAGCAGGGATTAAGACTGAGTTCTTCGCCATCGGCGATGACGTTGGAGTGGGGAGGACAAAAGGCAGGAAAGTGGGTCGTCGAGGCATTGGTGGCGGGATCTTGGTGTTGAAGATCGTGGGAGCGTTGGCGGAGACGGGGTAAGCTTTAGTCCCTAAAACTGGTGCCTGAGGCCTCGAAAAGACTAACAGTCGCAGTGCATCCCTGGAGGATGTCTACCGCATCGCGCAGCTCACCACAAGGAACGTCGTGACTCTTGGCGCATCCCTTGAACATGTCCACATTCCGGGACGGGAGATTCCCGATGCTAACTCGGAGGAAATGGTGCCAAAAGATCAGGTGGAAATCGGTATGGGAATCCATAATGAGCCTGGATCCCACCGTGTAAAGGCGACCCTGCCGGAGCTAGTGCAGACGATGCTCCTGCAGCTGTTGGATCACAACGATCCGGAACGCGCGTTCCTCACCTATGGACCTAATGACAAGTTCGTCCTGCTGATTAACAACCTCGGAGGTGTCAGCACCCTTGAGCTGGCGGGTATTACTGAGGAGGTGTCGAGGCAGCTGGAGAGCAGCTACAACATCAAGCCTGTGCGGACGATTCAGGGAACCTTCCTGACCAGCTTAAACGGCCTGGGCTTTAGCATCTCGCTGCTGAAACTCGTAGACACCGGTCTCGGTCGTGGCAAGTCCATGCTCGAACTGCTGGATGCGCCGGCGGAGGCTGTCGGCTGGTCGGCCCCAATCCAGACCTCTACCTGGGAGGACCGAACAGACGCTCCGATTGAGATCAGGAAGACCAAACTGGCCGAGGAACAGCCCAGCAACCTGAAGTGTACGTCTGCCTTTTCAAAGCTCTTTTTTGAGCATTCCAGCTGACGTATTTCGCAGTGGATCCCGCCATCCTGAAGTCGGTTTTGTCATCCGGTCTGAAGCGCCTCATTGCCGCTGAACCACAGGTCACCCGATATGACACCATTGTGGGCGATGGTGACTGCGGTGTGGGCTTGAAGCGCGGCGCTGAGGAAGTTCTTAAGCTGCTCAATGATCCCTTCACCAAGATCACCGAGGATGTTGTCAACGCAGTGAACCAGATTGTCAATGTCGTTGAAAACACCATGGATGGTACCTCAGGTGCCATCTACGCCATTTTCCTGAATGCCCTAGCCCACGGCCTCCGCGCGCAGGACAAGGGCTATGCCACTCCTGTCACTGTCGCTACCTGGGCAGAGGCACTGAAGTACTCCCTCTCCGCGCTGGGCAAGTACACCCCTGCCCAGCCTGGTGATCGCACCCTCATCGACGCCCTCGTGCCCTTCTGCACCAAGCTGGTGGATACCAAGGACGTCAAGACTGCCGCCAAGGCTGCTCAGGAGGGCAGTGAGGCGACCAAGTACATGAAAGCCAGCTTGGGCCGGACGGTGTATGTTGGCGGCGAGCAAGAGTGGGTTGGCAAGGTCCCTGACCCAGGTGCCTACGGGCTCAGCGAGTTCCTGGCCGGGTTAGCGGATGCATTTTAAGCATGCCATTTAATGTGTATTTTCATATCCTGGCGATCTCGACGACGACCAGTGTGTACATTTGGAGGCCTGAGTCTTTCCGGTTTGCTTTTCGGATCTTCGCGGGAATGGATATCTGGTTTTTTGCAATTTTTCTTCTTGGATCTTCACTCACATATGTGACGGCGAGCCAGCGATTCCAGCAAGCGTGTTCGTGGCACTAGTGATCTGATGATGTATCTATCGTGGTGAAGAGAATAGATACCTAGGTATATATAAATCATTATATGAGGTGAACTCGTTTCCGTAAGATCATTCATTTACTTCGTGAGACAGTGAATGAACACTTGAGTTGGCAGAGAAGAAAAAAGGAAAAATCATGTCGGCAGATGTGTTGGCACTTGCTGCTGATAGCCCCTCGATGGTCGATCTTCCGATACCCCCCGATACTGCCGCGCTACACCGCCCCTAGTTTTGCTCGTCAGTACTGTTTAGGACGAGATTTATGGCTGTATATTACTCTGTATTATGTCGTCCGGTATTGTGTTGCATAGTGTGGAATCAGGTCACGTTTTCTCGACAGGCTCCCTTAGTAAGTCCAGTGTCAGGGCTGGACATTGGAACCTTGCTGGGCGCCGTTCCCGCCCGGTCACTTAGCGAGATGCTTTTCAAAGGTTACCTGACTTACTTTACGGTACTGTACATGTTGAAATCGCGGGGCAAAAGGTTACTAGTATCTGTTGCTTGTTCTACATTGGTCGGGAAAATAGTCGGATGGACGTCCATTCGTTTTCTTGAATGGGTTTCTTCATTTTAGTATTGCTTTTCCATTGATTGTCTTTCCCTTTCCTTTTCTGGTCACGCTGTAAGGGCAAAGAGATAGACGCAAAAAGGGAGAAATCTACATTATGCAGTTGCCCTTTTCTTTATCAAATCACCAAGGAGGACCGAATACCGCCAGTGACAGCATCAACCACAGAAAGCCCATTTGGTTTCCTTCATTTTCTCACCGGACGACAAGTACAGTAAAATTCCTCTTCCCTTTTTCTTTTTCCTCAACCACCCACTCAGGAAGCTGAAAAGCTGCTCGTTGCTGGGAGGGTACGGAAAAAGGCACATTCACACTCCTACAATCCTGTAATGATGACTAGGTAGGATGCAATGAGAGAAACCCTCAACCGGAAATTGTGTAATAAATGAATATGCAAAGGAGGAATTTTCTGTGTTCACAATGAGGCGGACGGAAATGGTATCATTTGGTAGATCATCCCTTTTTCTTTTGCCTTAGTATGCGATGGGATGATGAGATGAGCAGGATACGAAATTCCTGCGGGAGGAGGACGGATGCGAGCAAGGATAGGATGGGATAGGATTAGGAGATCGAAGGACCAGATAGGTAGATAGTGAGTAGTAAGTAGTTGTCGGGACATAGAAGCAACTTGGGACCGAATCGAATGACAGATAAAAATTGGGGTTCGTTCGTTCGTGATAACGTTCAGCTCAGTAGGACAAGGATGACGGAGTCACCGCGGAGGAACCTGATGTTTTTTGCTTTCTGTCAGCACTGATTCTTCCTTTCCAAAGTACCATCAAGTTGATAGATAGATAAGACATACATCTTGCTCACGAACCGATCCTTGTTGACCCCCCTGCCCTTCCCGCCCTTGGGCTTCTCGGTCCACATCTCCTTGACGTTCTCCAGCACCATGTTGCAATGGCGATCGAACGCCTTGACGCGGGCCAGCAGCTTGCGGTTGTTGCGGCACGAGATCAGCACCTGAGTGTGCGTGCGCGTGGCCGTCTGGAGCAGCGACAGCGGGCCCGCGGTCAGCTCGTGCTCCTCGACGAGGGCGACTTCGTATTCACTGTGGTGTGTCGGGTTAGAATGTATGAATTTGGAGAGAGGGGTAGATAGAGTGGGTGATGGATGAAACGTACGTGAGCTCGCTGCGAGGCTTGTTGAGCAGGTCCCTGTTGGGAAGAAGGTCAGGTGGTTAGCATCATCGTTTCTGATGAGAGATAGGGATGCGCGTGATGAGTCATCGCAAGGAGGGGTAGAAGAGGACATACTGGATCTTAGGGTCCGACATGGTGGCCGTATATAAGGGCTGTGTTGCTGCGTGAAGTTGGCGGACAGACAGACCTCTCTCCAAGGCTTCTGCAGGCGTGACGAGGTCCGACTCGCGGGACTCTCAGCCTCAGAGGGCTTGGCGACTTGGCGCGTGCTGAAGGTGCCGCGCCACGGTCACGTGCGAACCGTGTATGCCCGTGTTTGGCGCCCCGATCTCCCGAGCCCGCGATTGGCTGGCGTCACGTACACGCGGTGTATTGCATGACACGCTTTGGGAGCACTTTAAGATTCGGCTTCACGCAACGCTCAACAAGGGATCTTTCCTCGTACCCCCAACCTCCCTTTACCTTTCTCTTCCCCCCTCCCTCGAGCCATTGATCCTTGCTTTGGGCTGTAAGGGCGAAAGGAGGAAGTTTTTCTCCTTTGGGGTTTTTCTTCTACATTTACCCGGACCTCAAATCTGCCCCCCCTCTCTTATATACCGCCCCGAGATCCATCCATCCTCGTCCTGCATACCGGACCGGCCCTAGTCTCATACCATCACGACACGACGTGCATTTGCATACCCACCTATTGTCCTAGTGACGAGTTGGTCCTAGGGGACTGCACAGATACCCAATTGCCGACGAGATTCACGCTTCAATTCCCATCTTAACTTCTCTCTCGATACCCCCCAAACGCAAATTTCACCCAAACTCACGAGTACACGACGCGAACCCGTACGCGAAGTCGACGAGACGTACTACTGCAGCTCATCGACCCTCTCTACCTATTTAACCGTCATCATCGACAACCCCATAACAATCCTGCACTCCACATCTCACATACCGCTGCTTATGGTCACAAGTCCCCAACGTACCAGCTGGCGGCAGCATGGAATCGCAGGACGGTATATCCGTCCGGCCTATGAGGCGTAAGTCCCTTCCAGAGCATACATATGGACGCTCTATCTGATGCTGCTGTCATAATCCCACAGTCAAGGTGCTTTACACCTTCGACGATGAGAGCAAGACCAACTGCCTCGCCCGATGGCCTCACCTTCTCGACATCCAGACCGCCTACCTGGACGAGCACACCCAGATTGGTGTCATTGAGCTGAAGACATGTATCCAAGCCATTGTGTCTGCCAGGTGTGCCTTTCCCCTTCATTACGGTCTAGGCAGCCGACCGGTTACTCACCTCCAAATCTAGCCCTGAGCTGGTGGCCAAGCTAGGTCAGGATTACACCGTGTACGCCTATGACTACTCGGAATACGAAACGCCCTTGGTGGGACAGGGAATGTTGTCATGGGTTCTCGCATCGGCCTCCCCGACACCCAACGCACCAGCTCACCAGTCCAAGACGATCGTGACTGGCCGTGTTTGCAAAAATGTTCTCGGCCTCTTCTCAAAAGGTGCACAGGAGACCCTCGAGGTCAAGCTTCGTCTCGTTCCCGTCCCCACCGTGCTGCAGAGCGAATACCTCGCGAGCATGCAGAAGTACCGAGAATTGAGCAGCATTATCCCGCATGACTTCGATGCCCAGGCGTGGACCAGTTTCGTCCAACAGAACCCCGGGTTGCTGTCTGGCCACAAGCCTCAGCTGACGGACCGGACCACCTCGCCCATTGACCCCTCGGGGATTGAGAAGTTCCACCAGCTCCTTAGTGCAGGCTCAACCCCAAGAGACATACTCAGCAGGAATAGAAATGAAGACTATCAGGCACATTCTCCAGCACAGTCGACATACGGACCTCCCAGCAGAACGTCGACACCTGGTGGGCAGCGACAACATAGCCAACAACAGCAACACAACGCTTTCCGGCCATCGTCGAGGGCATCCACGCGCGATATGGAGTTCCAGCGACAGCCATCGTACACCACTCGGAGAGGATCTATGCAGTCAGGCTATGGTAGCGCTGAGGAGTCAGGGGAGCAACAACCACGAAAAAGGGCCAAGGTATTCAGGGCGGAGTGGCCAGAGAAGGCAGACTTCAATATCGAGAGACAGCCAGGGTCGTTACGTGTGGCAGCCAGTACAGCTGCCTCAGTTCGTATCCACCGCCCAACTCCCGTGAATCCTCCCACCTCTTCGGTTCAACGCTCCAACGAAGGGCCTGACCGCCCACCAACTCCTATGTCACGACCTACGAATGAGCTTCCTCGTCGAATCCGCCCTCCCCCAAGTCTCCTGCGCGAGTCATCGAGCCAGAGCAATGTGCAATACACCTCGCCTTATCCGATGGGTGATGACCGTCCCTCTACCGAACCACCCGCTACCTCGCCGGAAGAGGGTCGTTATCAGGGCATCTTTGAACCAACGTTCAACATGCCTTCCTCGCCGCCCGTCATGGACAGCGGATTCCCTAATCGTTCTAGTCCTGTTCTCCCGCCTTTGCCTATGGATCATGATTCGGGCTTCATGAGCGGTCCCATCGAAGATCTCTTGGATGACGATGCGTGCCCCCGGACGAATGTCGATGAAGATGCAGGGACACCATTGGATGAATGCAGGAGGGCAACCTCTAATGGAAATGCGAGAGAGGAGCAGCCCGGCTCTGGCGTTGCGACGGCTTCGCCTGTCAATCTCCCATCCGCTCCAGGGCATCATCACCGCCATGACAACTATTTGGCAAGCGATGGACTTGTCGATCAGTTTTCAAAAGAGCAAGCTCCTCCACTCCCACGTCAACCAACGAGGTCTAGGCCTTCCTCTAGGCCTTCTTCTAGGGCCAGCACCAGACAGACACCGAAACCTTTGGCGCCTGCCCCCATGTCACAAAGTGAGGTTGAGCAGCTTATGCAGTCTATCCCTGCGAGCGATCCCGTGCTACCACCTTCACGCAGTGTGCAACATCCTCACTCGTGGGCTGGCCCAATGAGTGATCTCCCCAGCATGGAAACACCTGCACCGCAGCGCATGGAGGAGGGAAAAGTCCGAAGCGGGGCGGGTGCAAGGAGGATGAAACAGGTTCAGGCGCGCCTCGACAAGTGTATCCGAGATGGTCAAGTTCCGCCTTACTGCGAGAACTGCGGAGCAATCGAAACACCCACTTGGCGAAGGGCCTGGTCAAAGGACATTGAGGGTAGCGAGCAGGAGGCAAACGAATACTGCAAAGACCCAACGATGTTGTTCTGGCAGGTGCTGGAGAAAGATGAAGAAGACAGGGTCACCAAGTTCAAGATCTTCAAAAAGACCTTGGCTGATACCGACAACGACTTCGTGCAGATCCTTCTTTGCAATCCTTGCGGTTTGTGGCTTCACAAATTCAAGAACATGCGGCCAGAGAACAAGTGGAACAAGCCTCCAAAGGACAAGAGGAAGCGCCCTTCGCGGAATCGCAAGGGTCCCTTGTCAAATGGGGGTACTGCTACGAGAAGCCGCAGTAAGGCTCAGGCAATGAAGCCTGCGGAGTCTTCTCCAGGCCCGACGGATGCATCCTCTCCTGCGGTAGAAGAGGGAGTTACTCCCCGTGTGGATAACGATCATGACAACGATGGAGACATGAATGAGCCTCCCTCGAAACGACGCCGCGCGAATAGCGTTGAACCTAGAAGGTCGACAGATACCGCAGAGAACCGTTGGCAGGAGCAAGATGCTATAGAGGCCTTGCGACGAGCAATCCAATCCAGCCCTGCGCGCAACCTTGAAACTCGCAACATTCAGGTTTCTGACAACAATCTCACCCCAAAATCTGTTCGGAGGACCTTATTCCCCAGTGCGCACGAGGAAGGTCCAATGAAGCAGCTGGGTGAGTGCCTGATGAACAGCCCCCGGCGTAGCCCTCGGGTCGCTTCACGGGGATCGGAGAGCCGGCCGCAGGACAAGGAAAACCAGCCTCCCCAGACGCATGATAATGATAACCTTGACGACTTGTTCGAATGTTCAAAGTTTGAATTTGAGCCTCCCTCGACCCCAACCCCCAAGCGACGTACACCCCGCGTAATGGGGGAGAGGAGGAATTCTTTGCCATTTACCTCGCCCACAGTCGAGAGGAGAAAGGATGAGTCCACGAAGATGACGCCAACGAGACTGACTGCTGAGAAGCTTCAGCGTGCCCAGGGAGGATCATCGGGGCTAACACCTCGTGGATATAAAGTTAACAAACATTTTGGAGATATTCCTGACCTTTCTTCCATCCACGGTGACAGCCCACGGTTGGGCAACTACGAGGTTATCGATGGTATGGTTATGGACATCTTCGATGAAGATGCCGCATCGGTTGCACAGACGGACTCGTTCTATCCGTTTGAGCCGCCCAAATGCCCTGCTAGCGGTCACTGGGCCGACTGGGTGCCCTCCGACTATGTGTCCCCAGTCGCATCCGACGCTGAGGACAACCGCGAAGAGCGCAGGAACCATGGACAATCTGGGCCATTCGATGCCGCTACGCATGATGATTCGGAAGACCTCATCAATGCGATTCTGTCCGATCCCTCGATCCATAAGGAAAACCTTCACAATTCACAATTCGGTCCCTTGATTTTCAGTCATGGCCACCACAATCAAAATTCAGAGCTTTCCGACTCTGGCTTTTTCAGTTCCGACTCGCTGAACCCGCAAAACATGGATGTAGGAGCGAAAGCAGCGGAACCTAGAGATTCGGATGACGGCAAACAAAATGCCGGCGTCGCAACTTCCTCGGATACACAGCAGTCACAATCCAACTCCAACACGCCCAGTTCGTAGGCGAATACGGGCCTCTGGCCGCAAAAGATACCTTTTACGTTTATGGCTTGATCGTTTTCAGCGATGGCGTTGGTTGTTTCGACCTTTCTTTTTTCAGCTCTCGTCTCTGGTTTGAGGCAGGAAAGGGCTATTGTCTGTTTTTTATGCATTTACAGGCAGCACACCGCACCAGCTGATTCGAGTGGGACAGCGGAGGCATGTTTCAGTCGTTTGCATTTTTCTCTGACTCACAATGTGGGAGATCACGCGGAGTGCTTCTCCCGCAATGAATGTTCTCTCTATTGAAAAAAAATATCCTCATCTTTTTCGATGGATTTATTGTGCATGGTTATACCCACACGTCAAACTGACGGTCGTTTTGTGCGGAGGAATAAATGTGATTGTTTGGGATATTAGGGATAGGGATCTGGGTGTTTACTCGCAAGGACAACACCATCTTAGGTAGCATTAGTACAAAAATATAATATCAGAATTAGTGAACATTGGTTTTCCTTGGTAGATCACTGCTTTGAATAATTAGACTCGTACAGTATGTATTTGTGGCTTTTCAGCATACTCTAATTGCGAGCACATCATGCATCATTTCTGGTAACTGTCCGCGCCAGGTCTAAGCTTGAGGAACAACATACACAGCAAACCCGACAAAATATGATTCGCAGTTGCCCAACACTCAGTCATTATGATCTCCCGACGCTTCCATGAACCTCGCCAGGACTCTCTCACAATACCATTCTCGCCCAGTGAAGTCCGGCCTTTGATTCACAACTGATAGACGGGGTATCTTCAATGTCTTTTCGTCTCTTCTTCCCTCCGCTTCCCTTTTCTTCCGTTCCTATCTTCTATCGTGAGGCCCGTTCCTGTGCATCGCTCGCAGAGCCTCAAAAAATATCTCAGTTAGGCACGGTATGGGTTCTGTCCACGGTTCTTCCTCCTATTTATTTTCTTTCCGCTTTTCTTTTACTCGTTCGAATCGTAAAAGATCTCCTTGTACCGGTGCGTGACTTCGACGACTTGTTCGTAGATCTTGTAATCTATAACCCGTGATGTTCAGTTAGTTAAACTAACTTCCTTGATATCTCTCATATGCAGTAGATTCGATTCGGAGGATTGATCAATACGAACCGCAATTCGCCGGACTTCCCCAATCGAACGTCGCCAGGACACGGATGCCGAGACCCTATACAGGAAAAATACATTAATCACAGCCATCCATATAGTACCTACTACCAAGACCCAGTGGGAAAGAAAAAATGCTTACCTGCCCCCCCGGCAAATCAACCACCTTCCCCACGACCTCGACCAGCTTCCCCATCTGCAGGTGCGAATCCGGCTTCAGCACCAGCGTCACGTCGCCGTGGTTCCCGCACGTGATGGTCGCCGTGTCCCCGCGTAGCGCAGACACCGTGCCCAGCAGGCGCACCGTCTGCGTCTGGCGCGCGCCGGCGCTCGAGGGGTGGAAGGCGTGCAGGTGCGCGGGGAGGACGCGGGGGGTTTGGAGGGACATGGTTTTTTATGGCGAGGACTGATGGCGGTCGGGTGAGATGAGGTAGGGTATATGCGGATATGCTTTTGTGAAGATTAATGGAGTAAATGTACCGAAAGTATCTGGGGAAGAGCTCGCTGTATGTATTGCCTCGATAAGCAGTTTGATCGGTTGATGGAGGTGTTCGCCGGCGCGTTCGCGTAACGCGTGGTCACGTGGTTTTAATTGCACTTGATAGGTTCCGACATCTATGGATACCAAACAGGAAACCAGAATCAATCATCCTCCATTCATCCACTCGATACCCATACAGCCCTTTCGGGAGACGTATGGTAGCATGTCTCAGACTTCAACGCCATTACTCAGATCTACCTATGCCGGAAACTTTGAGATTGATTGACCAGTTTGCTTGTCTAATACACAGATGAAAGACATTGCTGACTTTTATATATAAGTATATTGAGATACTACAGCCAAATTATTATTATCCAAAATAATTTGCCTTCTATTGAGTTTAGCTCCGACTCAGTCTTGCAATGGGACGATTCCTGACATCATCGGCTTTTTACACTGCAATTCATCATGCGACATGACATTTGTTCAGCTCAAGGTTTATGTACCTCGGTCTGGCAGTCTTTGCCCAGTCTCCAAGGCGTTCTGGATGGAGGAGACAGAACAGAATGACCTCACGGGCTGCAAAAGTATCTTCCAGACAATCATGCCCTGAAGCATCGTTCTGAATCATTTTCCCAAGCAGTTTCCTACACAGATACCTGAGTCTCCATGAGCCGTTAGCATCTGAGGATACTGCCTTTCTGGTCAAGATCGCTGAATCCACGACCCGGTGATGTATCGTCTTCAGCGCGCCAAGATCATTGTTCAAGGAGTGGCCGACGAGAACAGTGTCCTCGTCGATATACTTCCAAAGCTCTTTCCGGGCTTCGCGCCAGCCGTCCAAGGTCTGCCCTTCAGCCTTCTTTTCTTCCAGCAGATCCTTATCGACTCCGCTATATGCCGTGCGCCAATCGACAACTTCACGCGTCGGGAGTATATACTTGCTGATCAGGACTTCGCCGGTGAGGAAATCGACAGCACAGAGCTGCACGAGCTCGTTCTCCTTCCCATCTCCTACCCCGACCATTTCACAGTCTAGGGCAACTGCGGCACGTCTTTGGGGATCGTCCGGTCGACGACGGGGGCTTTCCCTAAAATCCCTCAGAGCTGACGACGGTATTTCGTTGGGATGGGTCTTGGTGATACCTTCTTTCATATCTGGATAATGAATAAATGACAACTGTCAGCATAAATCTCAAGGATTTGCCCATTGACCAATAGAAGGATCAGCCAAGCCAGCCACCAACCGATGGATCAGTTCGTACTTCTACAATGCACACACTCGCTATTGAACCAAGTATGTATGTACGCCTTGAACTTGGGGATCAAATATTTATCTGAAGCAAGCTCTTCCGGAGAATGGCATTTTGTTCTGAGCTTTGCCAAAACGGTCTCTTGGTCTGATACTGTTGACCATGTCTGCTTGCTGGTGCGTAGTACATTGGAGTCTTGTTGCTGTTGTTGCTCTTGCGTCTCTCCTGGTTGTCCATCGACCACAATCGAGGAAGAATCTGACATTGTCTCTGAGGCTGTGGATGCTGGTAACACAGTAGCAATATTTCACTCTTGAAAACAGTATTCTAGATATAGGTGAAATCTTTATATATTGCCGTTATAGGTATGCAAGACTGGTTTGTATAGGTAACTCGGTGGATTCGTCGTTTGTGTGTACAGTTGACTGGTGCTTGAATTCCATAGCCAACACGAGTTCTAGCAGTCTTATATGAAACCCTTTGAGACGGATATTCCTCTTTAAAAATCGCTCCTTGGTCGTTAACCGCAATTACTATCTTACGTGGCCCTTGTCGTCTCACGATGCTTACCTCTTTGACATCTTTGTTTCAATCAACACGGCAACCAATTGTGGCACACAAAGAACCATAAAATAAGTAACTGGTAAGCACTTCGGCTCTTTGTTAGCGCTGACCCTGGAGGCCTTGATCGACCCTCCCTTTTGGTAGTTTTAATGTGTGTGCCTCGTATTTTGTTTGAAATATTGCTTCCAATGCATCTTCTTGAAAGCTCATTGCCTCCTTGATGATATGTCTACTTCTATGTGTACTACAATTCTCAGCGTTTCAAATACTTACCTAGGTACTAGCGGGGAGAGGCCAATGTACATGTACATACGTAGTTCGAAGTATGTTTTCTACAGTACATCTTGCGCAGGGAGGTATATAACGAGTATTTTAACACTACCCCTTGAAATTCTTACTAGATAAACAAACCAAAGTAATTAAGTAATTCGTATCTCAAGCTCCATCCCTCCTCTAATCATATGACAACTCATTGCAGTGAAAAGTGATGCAGTCGGCCCTCGAAGCATAGATCACGTGATGAGCCGCAGCAGCATCCCAAACGGGCGTGGCAAGCTTCACGCTGAACGCGCCGCACGACCTCGCTCACTCTCCGCATTCGAGATATCCCCAAGCCCAACACGCAGAAACAGTTTGTTTCTGTGTCTCTCAGCCCAGAGACACAAATCTCTAAATTCTTACTTGCGGGACGGTCAGAGTTTTAATTCCAATTCAGACAACAGTCGCTACCTAAGTCTAGCGCCCGACTCTCTCTCATCTCGTCGCGGCCCTCCGCCGCCGCCGTCGAACAACATGCCTCCACCAGCCTTCCCTTCCGCTCGCCGTGGTATGACGGCGAACCCTGCGAAGCCAGTTAAGCGCTACCGTCCCGGAAAAGCAATCGCTGAGGAGCCCTCGTCGTCCGAAGAAGAAGAGGAAGAGGAGGAGCAGCAACAGCAGCAGCAGATTGCTGAACAGGAACGGCGCAGACAGCAGGAAGCGCTGCGGAGACAGCAACTACAGCAGCAGCAGAAGCAGGCGGCGCAACCAAAGGCGACTTCGTTCCCGGCGGGTGCTGCTACTGCGGGGAAGATTACGAAGGGTGTGGAGGATGTGAAGATTGAGGATGATGAGGATGAGGAAGGGTTTGTGACGGAGGAGGAGATTGATGAGGAGGGGGCTGCGAAGGCGAAGCCTGCTGCGGCTGCTCAGGCGGGGAGAGCTGCTGCTGCCGCTGCGGAGAGTGAAGAAGAGGAGGAAAGTGAGGAAGAGGAAGAAGAGTCCGAGGAGGAAGAGTCGAGCTCTGAAGAAGAGGCTCCGAAGAGGGTGCTCCTACGACCTACGTTCATTAAGAAGGACAAGCGCAACGGTGGTGCCGCAGCGCAAGGTGCTGCGAATGGACCCGCGGCCCCTGCTGCCGTCGCTGATTCTGCCGCCGAGGCGGAAGCCCGGCGGGCGCAGCGGCAGGAGAAGGCAAACATGTTAGTCCGGGAACAGCTCGAGAAAGAGGCCATCGCCCGCACCGCGGGTAAGAAGCAGTGGGATGACGATGAAATGGTCGTGGCGGGCGGCGAAGAGGACGCCATCGACGACCGGGACGGTCTCAATCCCGAAGCGGAGTATGCTGCGTGGAAACTACGGGAGCTGAAGCGCATCAAACGCCAGCGCGAGGCCATCGAGGCTGCGGAGAAGGAGCGCGAGGAGATCGAGCGGCGCCGCAACCTCACGGCGGAGGAGCGTGAGCGCGAAGACCGCGAGTTCCTGGAGAAGCAGAAGGAGGAACGCGAAGCCACCCGTGGCCAGGCAGGCTTCATGCAGCGCTACTTCCACAAGGGTGCTTTCTTCCAGGATGAGCTGGAGCGTGAGGGCCTGAACAGGAGAAACCCCATGGGCAGCAAGTTCGTTGACGACGTTAACCGCGAGACCCTGCCGCAGTACATGCAGATCCGTGATATGACCAAGCTTGGTAGGAAGGGAAGAACCAAGTATAAGGATCTCAGGACCGAAGACACGGGTCGCTGGGGCGAGGGCCTCGATATGCGACCGCGCGGAGGTCCAGGTGGCCGTGACGGTATTCCCCTGGGCATCAAGGATGAGAGATTCCTGCCCGAGCGAGACCGGGACCGAGACCGCCGCGATGACCGTCAAAGGGGACCGACGGGTGCCAATGCCAGTGCTGTCAGAGACAGGGACGGAGACCGAGACAGACGACGATCGCGGTCGCGGTCACGTTCACCACCACCGAGACGGAGGTCGAGATCCAGGTCCAGAGATCGCTACGATGATAGGAGAAGCAGATATCAGGACGACGATCGGAGAGATCGTTACGATGACCGAGACAGATATCGGGATAATAGCCGCAGAGACCGTTCCAGAGACCGATACAGGGACTACGAAGACAGGGGCCGCAGGAAACGGAGCCCTTCACCGTATGACGACCGTGATAAGCGGCGGCGTGTGGAGAGCGTTGCTTCATGAGAGAAAATATCTATTTAATGTTGGGTTTATGCACGCATTTTGTTGGCGTTCGGGGGTTATTCAAATTAGCTGGGATATCATATCTATCATATTATGTATTACGGCACATTCCTCAGGGCCATGGGGCTTTGCATCTCTGTTTTAGTGTAGGAATATACATTCAAGTCATAACATGAATGTTACATACATGACGAGGGTATAGTTCCTGTACATACTCTCTCTCTCTGGAGCATTGCTTCTACTGTACTCCTAACAGCGTCTTCCTGCTCATGGACTTTGTGAGTCATAGTTTGCCACATTATCAGATCCATGGGCATGGGCTTGCAGATATCCTTGTTTCCTTCCATGTAGGCCACAAAAATTAAGATGGTTAGGAATTCTAAAGAGTCTGGACATGTCCCTATGTCCACAACATAATATAGGTCTCAAGTAAGCAAGTTAATTCATCACGTACTCAGTGTTTTGACATATGCAGTCAACTGAGCACACTCATTAAAGCAGCAGTACCTGGAAAGGGGGAAACTCTAGCGTTGTTGCAGAAAAATATTCTGTATATATGCATACATCTCCGCGACTTCCATCCCGCGGGTAAAAAAATGTGTCCAGGTGAACAAGACTTTGGAAAATAAGAAAAAAGAAGCCGCCAATGCTTCTTCTGTAAGTAAATGTAAAGCAACGCCCTGCTGCCATAACAACAATCGTCGTCGAACGTCTTCAAACCCAAAGAAATCCGCCCACAACGCCAAGGCTGGTGGTGATGATACCCGCTTTAATAATAGCAATAATAATAATAATATAGCCTCCTCTTTTCACGGATCCCTCTAACTCAGCAGAGGATATAGATCACGGGAGAGGGAGGAAAGAGGGAGGGAGAAAAACAGCCTGAACATATCAAACGTCAGGGTCATTCTCATTTCACCCCCGCTCTCTCCAGCACCTTCTCCCTCTCCATCACACTATCTCCGAACCTCACTAGAAACACTGTCCGACTCGGCCACATCTCCGTCGGCTGGTTATGCGCCGTGACCTTGGCCTCAAACCCGCACCCGTCACAGACACCCTCGATAATCCCCGCCACGAAGGCTGCGCAGTTGAGCATGCTCATCTCCCGGGGCACGCTGATATAGGTGTTGACTAGCGGGTCGTTGTCCGTGATCATGTACTCGTTGGGCGTCTGCGGCGAGACCGAGTGCTCGAGTGCATCCGCCGGTCGCTGGAATAGGAGGCGCCAGAGGGGTCCGTGGATCAGGTGCAGGAGAGGCAGGATGCGGAGGGGTCGGTTGGGAGGGGAGGTGGTGGTCGAGGAGCTGGAGAGGGAGGAAGAGGTCGAGGAGGACATGGAGCGGTAGAAGAGGAGGTCGAGGAGGCGGAGGCCAAGGGGGTAGCCTTGTTCGTTTAATCTGGGGACAACTTGTTAGCTGGAAGCGTTCTCTATAGAGGTTATGCCATTATCATCGTTCGTTCTGTAAACACAGCGCATGGAGGTATATTGTGTTGTTTTTTTTTATGTACGCGCCGCTCATCAATCCCATCCAAAAGTTCAATAAACCAAGCAGAAAAGCCCGACGACGACGGTTCATTATAGAAATACCACAAGCGCAGCACTCACCTCCTCTCAAGATCCTGTATCCCCGTGACCCTCCTCTGCGCGTACGTCACCATCTCCGCAAAGATATACGCGAAGCTCGCCCGGCTGAGGTCCGCATTGCGGCTCCGGTTGAGGTGTCTGTCGTAGATAGTCTTGCGGTTCGAGGGGACTCGCAGCCCCGAGCTCGGCTGCTGGATCGTCTGGATCGTCTGCGACGACGGGTGATGGCGGTGATGGTGAGAATCGTTTTCCCCGGAGAGGTTTCCGAGGTTCGATCCGCTGCCGCTGCCACTGCCGCTGAGTATGGAGGAGTGTCTGACGGAGCTGGACATGGTTGGCAACCGGTCGTCGTCTCGTGAAAGGGGAGGGAGGATGCGGGATGAGTGGATGTGGAAGGAGACGAAAGGGGAGATGTCAATGGGACACGCGCAGTGGTAGGTACGGTTTTCTTCGGATGACAAATGTCGTAAAAGAATAGAGACTCGTTATAACATTTCAAGTTGTTATTAATGGAGAGGGAGGGAGTCGGAGGCGTTCAATGCGCCGCAGGTATACTCAAATCTCCGCTCTCTCTGTTATGGTGTCGTCTGTACAGACGTCTCATACGGGGGAGCAAACCGTCGGCCCATGCAACTCCGAGAAAACGGCATACAGTAAAAGTTGGAATAACAATCAGTCTCTACTCCAACAAAAGTACAGAGACATGAGTGTCATTTCGATGCATTGGTTCAAGCTGTCTGAAAACAAAAAACGCAGAAAATTTCTTTGGACCCTTACAAGAAATATAAAAAATTAAAATTACTGTTTGCAGATAGTATTTAGTAGATACTGCATCCTTAACCAGTAGCAAAGGCTACGATCAGTCTATCCCACAAAAGCGCATGAACCACGATCTGCCTACTCCACGGCAGGGCCAGCAGCTTCGTTATACGAAGGTCACCAGTTCCAACCTTTCCCAGTACCTGTAACCAGTAGACCTTCGAAGAAAAATTTTGCGCTCGAGGTATCCGACATCAAGACCACCCAACCATCATCGACGATATCGCTCAAGAATAACCTAAAAATTTCTATCCATAAACCATTAGCGCTCAGCTCAATCAACCAATAAATTTGACGTAGAAACAAAGCGCCATTAAATGTAGACAACAAGATCAGACATCCAAGGAAGATTTGCGCACAGAGCACGTCTAGAATGGGTTCTAAGGCGACGGCTAGCGTGGAAACTGCGAATGTGGAAGGAGTTTTCATCATAGGAGATATGGCTGTTCTTTTCAGATGTCGAAGAGAAAAACAGTTGTACTCACCATTTGTTAGGAATCCTGGTCGCAGGCCGATGGGCGAGCGAGTCTCGCGGAGACACGCCCAGACACAGTTAGTAATTCCCAGTGTCAAGGACGAGACTGGGACATCATAAAACCCGTCTGCTGCAGGAGCGAAACATTTTTCTCCTGCTGTCGCTCTCAGTGTTGATGAGAGCGCCGAGAATTTTGGTGATGACAAAGAGCAAAAATCTTCGGCGGGTGCAAGGGGCCCTTTTATAGCTCCGTCTTTAGCGAGGCTGCCCGGGGAACCACAGCTTCGACCCATGCACGAATCTTCTAGAGAACAGCGCTCCGCTCTCCTCCAACAGCACTGCGGACGGCGGTGGAGCCTGTTCTCTATGAGTCTATCTACCGTTAAAATATTTTTTTTTTCTGGATAGCGATGATATCATCTGGAGGATGAAGCGGTGTAATAATAACGTATCCCTTTTTTAATTTCCGACAATGCCTAGTTAAGTAAATAGTCATGTGATACGCCTGTGTCTAAGGTAATCATCCAATTTCGTTCAGACTACATTATCTGTTATTGTCAGAGCGGGAATCGCAATGTTCTCCGTATGTAAATAACACCGTTGTGTGCTTCAGCAGGATAAAATTGAGATCTTGTTTTTAGCCGTCCAATAATTCCCCACCTGTTTCCATTACCTGAAGCCTTTCTGCCTCTGTCTCGAATTCCAATTCAATGTCTTCGAAATGCTATGCACCCAGTCCTCGCTCCGCCGTCCATGAGGTAGAACATTTGCGAACGGATACCGGGATGCTGAGACGGTCACGTAGTCACCTGGACGTAGCTCTATCCTGTTCTCTATGTTAATGCGAGCTTTTCATGTTTCCGCTTTTTAAGTAAACTCACCTCTCACGCCCGTCGAAGCTTGCCCACGAACTTGTGCGGGCATCATATGGCACGCCCATTCGCAGCACGATGGTATCCGGTAGGATAATCGGTCTGAATGACAATGTATGCGCACAGATGGCGGTGACAAGGATGATTGGGTTTTCTGGGTGCGACAGAGACCCTCCAGCGGCGAGATTGTATGCCGTTGAACCCGTCGGAGTCGCGACGACAACGCCGTCAGCTAAGACCGTTGTAAAATGCTCATCATCACCGAATAGCTCGATTGAAGACATAGCTATACAGCTCGGTAAGCAACTGAAGTTGGAAGTCAAGAATGGAGCGTAAGGCAATATACGTACTTGGATTTGGGCCACGATCCAGAACAACATCGTTCAAGATCTCAAACACCCTGTCTGGCGTATGGGTCAGAGTGTCCTCCGACTCCTCCCCAATCAGCTCCTCCACCAAGTCTCTCTTCGCACCCTGGTCTTGCTCGCGCGTTTTGCTTCTCATGATAGTACATTCGAACCTCAACCTCAGACTCACGATGACCCCATCCCGGAACGCACTCGTAAGTGTCTTCTGGTAGTTATCAAAATCGAACTTGGTCAAGAACCCGAGGGAGCCCAGGGAGAAGGAGAGAACCGGTGGCACGATACGCTGGAACAGCCAGCTAGTGTAGAGCACAGTCCCATCACCCCCAAGAGTGATGACGAAGTCAAACATCTGAGGGTATTCTTGCGCGAGCTGGTTATCCCAATATTTTAGCCTCCCCTCTGCCGAGGGCTCCTCCTGGATCAACCCGGCAGCGTCGAAAGTTGGATGAGCTTCGAGTCTCTTCTCCACATAGACGGTATACTGCGTATCGCGATCCTTCGACAGGAGCCATTGCGTGACCTCCCTCGTCAGAGTAACCAGGGACTCATCGTGCGCCTTGGTCACCAGGAAGACGGTCCTGACCGTGAGCTTGAGTTTGATGCTGCCCAGCTTCTTCGATAGCTTGCGCACATTCCACGCCATGTCTGATAACTGTCTCTTGGTCAAGTGCCGCGACTGGACAATGGAGGGTGCCCTTTCCTCGGGTTTCCGGTTCGCAGCAAAGTCAACAACTGACATATGCTGGTCCTCCGGGAAGTTGATTTCGCTGATAGCGGACTGATTTTCCCCTGTTGGACTCCTGGATTCCTCGATATCCTCCAGCGTCTCAGGCCCAGTCCACTCTCCGGAGAGAAGGGAGTGCACAAAGCAAGCAGTATTTCTGTCGAACTGGTCATGGCACCGTGCGAGTTTGGGATGGTCACCGCAAGCAAGGGAGGATTTTCGACGGTGGTTGCTATCCGGGCTGAAAACGACCTGAGAAAAGGAAAGTCATCGTCAGACCGACATCTCAATGTTTCTAAAGGCGTTTCAACCTACTTCTAACTGGTTATGAAGCTCTGAATCGCTGCTCGCCTCTCCATGGCTCTCCGATCCGACAAAATCAGCTTGAAACTGTCCTGACTGACGCGGAGGAAGTCTGGCAACGTACAGGATCCTCTCGGGACTGTGACGCCCTCCAGTTAGGGCTGGCCATGCTGAATAAGAGTCAATTCGCGCTCTCGAAGCTGATTCTATGCTGTCAAAGTCCCGATCATGACAGTTGCTGTCGTTGACACGGTCGCGTCTTGCTAGTGCTCACTTGGAAGTTCGCACACGGCATGTTCTAAGAAACCGAAGGCGATGACGTCGATACATAATGCACGCGTATTCCGGCAGCGACCAGAAGGGATGGCATCGAAGCGCAGCAAGGCTAGTCTGATGTTAGTAATATTAAGCCTTGGAGAAGAGAGTAAGCTCATCCTGCTTATCTATCTTGCGTGTAATTTCTCTGTCAGCGATGCGTCTATGATTTTAGCAGCTACGGGCAACCTTTTTATAAAATTACATCAACTACCCCTCACGAAACGTAAGCCACCACCTGCTAGGGGCTATCACACACCGTCTACGGTCTCGTGCATATAACACTCAACTAAAAGTTTCCTTGAGATGGCTACAGTTATTGATTATTGTTCCTAATATATATAACTCGAGGGTTGTCCAAACGCCTACACCTCAGGATTTCACCTGGCAGACCTCATACATACCCATAAAATAACCAACATCAACACATCTTGTCACCTTCCAACAAACTTTACTCACGTCTCCCAAAAGGTTGGTAAAACCTGCCTTTGTCTGACGATGTAAAAAGAACAATAGCATGCCTTCCATTATAAGAGGCTTTTATGATGGGCATCTCGAAGTGCCTACTGTAGTAGCGAACGAAACTCCTGCCTAAATCCATCTGCTCCATAGTTGGCAGCTACACAAGCAAGCAAACAAACCAAAGGGGCCCATCATGCTATTTGATTTTTCCAGGTTCCACTGGAATCAAGGACGGACTTGTCCGACGCAGATTACGAAGTTGAAAGGGAGACAGACAAAGGCGCAGATGGGGGACATGGTACTATCATTTATCTGGGGAGAAGCCGAGGTTATTGATAACCCAATCAGTTCACCAGTCGATTTAATAAATGGCTGGATCTTGATATGGAGTGCAGCTTCGACGAGGTAGCACGGAGTATGGAGTACGGAGAGATAACACGGTCTCAAACAAGGGACCGGTATTGCATGGAAGTCTGACTACCAATCAAATAGGTCTTAGGATCTCGAAGGGAGAGTAGGACTTGAGCTCCCTTTCAGCTACGTGGTCCTGGTGATATATGAGCAGGGATGGTTGCTGCTAAGTACGATACACCTCCGTACGGTACAGGATGGGCACCGCTGTTGCCGAACGTTCACATCTGAGACAGCCAGAAGGGATCATCATTGTCTAGGAGCCTTACAGCACGCTGCAACGTGCATCGGACATGTGCACCTTTAAATTGATGTGATATGACACGGGCCACTGGGGCCATTCCCAGCCAGCCCGTCCTGCAGTCCTGGATTCCATGTTCAGCTCGGATTATTGGTGACTCAATCGATGGCTGAATCGATGGGCGCCAGAAGGGATCAAAGTGGAAGGCCCGAGTCGGAGGTTGCTATGATGAAGTGTGCATCTAGTCGGGGTCGATGGGAGGCGAGGCGGGTGTGAAGTCGTAAATCAAACCCCGTTCGCGTACCCCGTAGGTGAAACGGAGATGATGATAGTTTGGAACCTGCGAGAAGTTAGTAAATAGTAGTACCGCGTACTCCGCGGTGGTAGAGCCTAAGAGCGCACGGCGCACGCAGGCTTCAAGCCATCAACAACTACCCATCTGTGGAGTGCAGTAAGCGTCATCCCAGAGCATCGCAAGGAGCCCACGCAGCTCCATTCCCTGTTGTCAGAGTGCACCGTAGTCCGTTCGCTCTGGCTAGCATTAGTTTGCAAGACTAGCTGATAGCTTATTGGACTTGAGTTTCATCCGGGATTGGCCTCTTTTGGAATTCTGTTGTCCTGAAGGCCTGAGAAGCTCAGAAGATTATCAGACAAGACTGACGCGCAGCTTGCAGCCAATACATTGAACATGCCTGGCGGTTTACACAGTAGGCTGTTGCGTCGGAGCCCTACTCTTGCGTAGTTAACTACTGTGAGCAAAGGGGGAAGGCCTGAGAGTTAGTCTACACCGTAACCGGTTGGGGTTAAAAGTCGTAGACTGGAGCGGAGTCTGAGGAGCGAGAGAATCCTGACTGTGTTCAGACGTGGTATAATTGCCCTTCCATCAGATCTGCACCTTAGCTGGAAATTTTGGACAACTGATACTCTCCGGGATGGTAGCTGCTCGCACCGGAAATGAACCTACTCGACTCGTTTGCATCGTAGCGCCCAAACTGAGTTTGGAGCAGACGTGAAAATGGCTGAATAATCTTCTGCATATTTTATCTTGAAACTAACTTGTGGCTCTCATCTCTGTGGACCCGGACGGACTGATAATGTTGACTAACATTAAGTTTTAGTGGCTCCAGTTGTCCCTCGTCTGGGCTGCGGCTAGGAAGATAAAAAAAGGCAGGTCCTGGCCGGGCCACCCAGTTGAGGGCCGTCACTTCAACCCGTGTGAGCTTTTGGGATGGAAATGGAACCTTGCCAGGGAGAGCATGACACAAGGCTCAAACCTGGACACGCTTCGGAAGCTGACGAATTTGTGGCCGAAGATCTTGGCTGTGCGGGAAACCTGTGGACAAGGAGTGAAAGCAGGATTGGACCGGCCGTTCATCCGCTGAGGACCTGTGGTGGAAGATCAGTGAGTCTGGAATCGGATATCATGGGCAAACGTCGGTGCAACAACAGGCATCGCGAAGGCGCACGCATCCGAGCGAGTAAAGTTGGGAACCTCGCACTGCGTGCTGTGTATACTGCGTAGAGCCCGAGGCCCCAAGCCCCAAAATCATGGCGCGTTGGACCCCATGCGAGTAAGGTTCGGAGGGTGTCGTGAGGCCCAGAGATAGGTCGAACGCCTCGGTACACTCGACAGTAGCGAAGCCACCGGAGGAGGGCTAACCGCTGCTAAGGGCAATTAGTTAGGCCTGCAGTTTGGGGGTTGCTCCAAAAGTTCCGCGTCCCAGCCTCGTCAATAACCTAGTTATCCCTTCCCGCCTCGATGGTCTCGTCTAGAGAAATGCTGCAGCCTGGTGGCGATTGTGGTGCTCCGTAGGGTCCGTACTACGGAGCCGCTTCAGAGACTCCAGTCAGTGCCCGAACCTGGATCATAGACTCGCATTCTTTGGTTTTGAATTTGATCCATCCTACTATCCTACTATCCTACTACGCCGTACGCACGAGCGAGAAAAGGTCTGAAAGTCAAAACAGGACCGCCCGACTTCGGGAAGGGATATGAGCCACGGCATGATTGCATGCACTATCGTACTCCGCACATGGCCACGACGTCAGGGTCTTCTGGCTATGAACCCTGGTAAGCAGCGTGTCTAGAAGTCGGGGAGAACAAACCTAGATTGATGACGGGGAGGTCTGGATCTCCAGGCTCCAGCTTGCCCATGAATGATGAATCATCATGTACTCACAGAGTCATAGCCGCCGGGAAAACCGTCCCGCTAACTGCCCAAGCGCCTCCTGTGGGCACTTGGGCGTCTCAATGTCTACTACATAGTTACCGACATTTTATTTATTGTCACCGTAATCTGCAGCGCCTCATGAAGTCCGCACACTTGATGCTATACGGAGTTCAGAGACTCCGCACAAGGTAGATTTTACTGCGTATGGACGTCCCTGAAACCGTATGAGGCAAAAGTAGAGGGATAGGGCCCCCGCTTTGCCTCGTTTTGGTCCTATGGCACACCAGTGGACTTTGATCTCATCCCGAGCTGGTTAGTGTCGAGCGGCCTTTAACAACATTGCGCCGGGGATAGTCAACGGGTGTCGATTTTTTTGTTAACTTACTTTTCCGGAAACTGGAAAAGCTGCCCGGGTGGCGCTCGACTCTCGACTCTCGAGCCACATGGCTTCCGCGGGAAATGGGGAGACAATACGGAGAGTCGGAGCCTGTATGGTCCATGGATGCTGGCTCTGTGACACAACCGCGGGGGCTTGCCTCTACCGCCATGGATCCGCGGGTGATGAGCGGATCCCCTCTCCTTCTCTGAGAATTCCCCTTCCGGGGGGTCCTTGCACCATCCGCCAACTCCCAGGAAGCCTAGAATCCAGCCAGCTCAGCCGCTGAGCGTTCCAGGACCCGCCAACGGTCAGCCGGATGGCGGTCCTTAGGTCCTCCGTACGCAGTAGACTTAGATATCTGGCGATTCCCCGAATTCCTCTTCAGTGGCTGTTCGTCTGCTTCATCGGAACGTGAGACCGCCAGTTATCGGCATTCGGGTTGCTCCACATCGATCTGCCCGTATTGATGGGTATGTGTCGCCGTCGGGTAGAGCAAGGACTGCAAGGTTGAGCATCTTTTCTAGTACATTCTTGTCAGCTCTGCAGTGCATCCGGCTAGCACTGGTCAATAATAATGCTGGCGAAGAGACAACCATAGTGATGGATACGAGACCCTTTCTCCGCTGATGGATCCATGACCTGTCAGCTCGACCACCAGGAACTTTCCGTTGTCGCAGTTCTGCTGTTCCGCTTGACGATCTAATATGGAAGTCTGCTCCTTGAAATCATATCTGACAGTTGTTCCACGGTACACTAGGACACCATCCATTCTATGCTGTTAATCAGAGAAAAGATGTACTCTTCCCCTATATCCAGAACAACATTATGATACGGTACACCCGTGCAAGGAGTATGGTGTAACGTATGGTATTGTGGAATGCGGCCAGGTCTTTTCTCCATGTCCCATGCTGCCGCCGTAGGAGCTTATGTTTACCGGCCTTGGTTGTGCTTGAGCCTTGAGTTCCTTCCCCTGTGGCGTAGATCACTGGAAGCCAAAACGCATGGGCCAAACTGTAATATAATACAATACTCTGGAAACGGCGGTTATGGACGGTCAGGGAGCTAGGTACTGTGTAGTCGCCTTGCTATTACACAGTAGTAATGGTCAGGCTCGGTCCTCCTGCATTGTCAGCGTGACCTAAGGCTCATCAACATGATGATAGGTACATCTGCTTTATGCCGGCAATAAGTCATACTGTGTACTCCGTATTTCCTTGCTCCGGGTTTTGGGGGGGGGGGGGGGGAACTTGGGCCCGCGTGGCCGAATTGTGGAGACCCTTTGTACGGAGTACAGACACAACGGCGCCACACAGACAGACCGGCATCATGCCGTCGTCCGTGATGTGATAGGCACTCTAGCTGACAGGTAACAAATAAGTTCGTTTTCGGGTTAAAATGACAGCATTTGAGGAACTTCTGGGAAAGACCAGCTGATCATCCCCCTGCCGTATTCCACTTGTGGTGAGGCAAGTCCGACGCTGCCGAGGAACCTGCGATATGGTAAACGTCTATAGTATCCACTATGGACTTGATCGTCAAGGCACGGTGAATTCTTGCAATGTTGGCGCTGACCAGCCTGAGCGTCACGTATGGGATGACAAAAATGGAAATGATGTGCAGAAAAAAAGCCAATGCAAGTGTACTCCGTATAAACAGTAGAAATCACAGCTCTCGGCTTACAAGGCGCAGCATCTGAACATGCAGGCGAAATAATTTTCCCAGAGATGACGATAATGGTCTCCTTCGTAACCTAATAATGATACCGACATCCTGCAGGCTCAGAGCAGGGATCTAGTAGTATGGGGTATGCCCCATGAGGCAGAGACGACGAGATCGTCCGATATTGGAGGTCGGCTTTCAGGTTGGTCATTGGAAGGCACTTTCTGTCGGCAGCGTAGTGATTTCTTTGGCATCGGACATGGCGAGTACGCACTAGATGGCTGTCAGGGCTGGCAGCATGTGGCAGCATAAGGCATATGCCATTCTCCATATGCGGCTGTTTGCTGGAGATCATCATTGCCTATTCCAGAAGTAGGCTTCGCTGCTTAAGATACCTCCACGAATAAAAGGCTCGTTCGGTGATACTGTCCTCTTGGAATAGTTGAAACTAGTAGACCTCCTTAGACACCGCAAGACGTAGAGACTAGAAAATGGTTGCGTTTATGTAATGTGTGCGGAATATTCCAGGCGTCTCTTATTCTTTCTTCTCCGGACAGTAGTAGTACAGAGAACGGAAGTATACTGCATACAGTAGTGAGTGCCTGAGAGCTTCTTGGCTTGGGAGCAATAACGAGATCCCGTGCATACGTATGTAACGGGAATACCATCCATCTCACCATCGTTGGCCAAAGGTTGCTCCACAGCTCCGTACGAACGCCGGATGGGGAGGTGTCTTTCCGGAATCCTGGGCTCTCCTTTCTCGGGCCGCCTAACTACTTGTAACTGCTTCACCAAGAGATCAGCAGCGGTGTCTCACCTCTGACCGCTTTGGGGCGGGCGGCGAGTGCGAGCTTTTGATCCACTTTTCTGCTACTCTGGGTTAAGAGTAAGCGAACCCCTGACGTTCTGGAAAAATTTTTCCTTCTTAGCCCCTGCGCATATCGTAGATTAGTGGATACGGAGCGGCATAATCTCCGATGACTGATTCGCAGAAAGGAGAACGATGATTGCATCGCCAGGTTTATCAGCTCGATAAAGAAGACCTAGCCTGGTTGGCGGGCCGGTGCTAGGCTCTGGGCAAGGAGCGTGGTGGGGGCTCCATCTCGGTGAGTTATGAATCATGATAGAATGATAGACCGGTACGCCTGGCTCCGTTCGAGTCGCGACGAGGTTGGGCCTCCATAAGCAGGGCAGTCCACCAGTGTGGTGTTCCAGTCCTGCAGTCGCTGTAACTTGCTGCTAAGGATGGAGAGTGTACTGTAAGCACGACGCACGCATGGACTTGTCACATTTGGCACCAATCTCACGTCTGCGGGTGACGCCCCACATGCTGGCCTCGAGGAGATTCTGATATTATCGAACTTAAATATATATCAAAGAAGGCAATCCACGTTGCCTAAGCTGCCGAACCCTCCGGTTAGGTTAGCCACCGAGATCGCAGTGTGATCCCGGGTTGAGTGGCAGGGAAAGGTGTGACAACGGGGCTCCACCAGGGAGCAGAATCGCGTTGTGAGGATAGAAGCTAGAATTTTTGACGATTGTGGCACGGAGCAGGGAGTGACATAGTACAATTCTGAGACCTTGACTGCGTATATTTGATTCGCTTGCGGGGGGCGAGACCTGCGTTGAATCGGACCTCAGGCCCTGGGGCTCTAAAACATCGAGCACAGCATTCCACCGCGTGCATGGCGCTAAGCGCCCAGAAAGACTGGGGGCAGACGGCCTTTTCCACCTGCGTTGTCCATCTCCACTTCGGACCCCTGTCGAAGCAGCTGTCGCTGGTCATCCTTGCGTAACGGCCGGTGACGCGTTGATGTGCAGGATGACGATCGGATAGGGTCGCAGTACGCAGTAGACATGTTCGTTAGCGGTTAGGGGCCAATGTTCCTGTTTCTTGGGCTCGTTCCCACGAACTATGTATGTAACTTATCACAGGCAAGGTATCGAGATTTAGGGCAAGACTGGATCCTGGCGGGCCCCAAATTTAGTTCTGGCATGTCCGTCGTCCATCGTGCTCCGTACAGAACGGACTTCCGCTCAGCGTCCCATACTCTAACCTTCCCCCACCATTAACCTGCGTATCGTCGAGAGTTTGGAACTCGGACATGGCATGCAGCCGCAGAACCATGATTTGGGGCACATCTGGTCCCGAGACGAGGGTCTTCTCCTTTCTCCGGGAGCCGCCATTCCTTGGACTCGTTCCTTTAGTGTCACCGTCGTGTCATCCTCACATGTGCTATGGAAAGCATCGTGGATCTGGGGGCGGATGTGGATGATGCTTCCTATTTCTTGCCTTGTGACCGCCCCTGTCTCAACTTTCTTATTCCGAATCCGTAAATATATCAAGTCACCGACATGCCCGCTTTCTTGCTCCATTTCTCTTAGAATAATTCCTGTAGGCAATAAGTACAGGTGATACTCACAACATTGCACGACACGGGGTAGTTCACCATACCCACTGCGCCTGAAGACTAGCAACGAGTACTTGCAAAAAGGTTCGTTCTTTTCATCTATTCGTTCTGTCCCGGTTGTCCTGACTTGTCATCCAGGAGGGTTGGTTAAAGCAAGACCCATTATATGGCCAACTATCGGGAGCAGCCAGCCTCTACAATAGGCTCGGAATGGGTTCTCCAAGGTCAACATTACAAGCCGGCAACTGTCCCAAATGATATGGTGTATGGTTTTCCTAGGGCCAGGCCTTGCCGTGTTACGAAGCCTCGCAGTGCGGACAACAGCCCCCGTTCTGTGGGAAGACGAAGGACTACTGTCCCCCATGGACCCGTGCGACACCATCCTGTAATAAACAACGGGTATCACTCTTCTCTGGATTCCGCTCTTCTTCTCTCCGCCATTCAGCGAAAATCTCGCCCTGTCAGCTGGCATCCCTCGTCTTCACAGTATGCTGGATACTCGTCGAATGCTAAACCCACGACGTATCCATACTGCGAGAACACTATCGCTTCGAACACCCCTGCAGAATTGTTCAGTACGGCATCATTCCACGGGCTTGCAACCCCTGTGTCATATCCTACGGCTGGCGAACCGATTTCGAATGAGTATCTCGCTCCTCTTGATGAGTGCTATGTGGCCTCGCCGGTGTCTCAAGATCTCTCCTTTCAAACGGATGAGTCGCAGGTCGACATCGTGACTTGTGCTGCAAGCATGCCCGCTGTTCCAAGCATGCCGCAATATTTGCCCCAGGACTGGACGTTCGATACAATGTCCCTGGGATGTGCTGCACCAATAAGTCACATTACCGGCCCCTTCGATAGTGTCCCTTCAGATGGTTTCACTGCACCGCCTACACCTGAAATGTTCCCTCAGCAATTCCCGGACGAGTCTCGGTCGCAGTCAGAGCCACCTTCCCAGCCGGAAGGGCCAAACGATGAGCTTATTGGTATGGGCCTTTATGACGAGCCTGACATTCTTTCGCTTGAAAGTACGCTCCTTGGAGGGCTTGACGGTTCTGAGGAGACGACTGGAAAGGGATTAAAGTTGGAGGAAACGTTTACTCCTTCGTCGGATAACGAGTCGGATGGCGAAGGAGGTGAGAAGGAGGAAGACGATGCTGAGGCGCAAGAAGAGGAAGAAGAGGAGGAGCCTCCCGCTCAGGAAACGAATGACAAGCCTGCCGAATCTGTGATAGATGCAGGTGTTCAAGAAATACGACCCAATACAGCTGTCAAAATGACAAACAAATCGTTCTTAACTGATGGAGTGGAATACGTTGGAGCTGCCATAGCGAGGTGTCCGCCTCCGATGGAGTTTTCAGGTGCATCGTCAAGTGACCTTGGATATGGGTGGATATAGTTTTTGATTCAGTGATTCTCTCCTAAGTTGCATAGCAAGGGAGTTCTTGGGTTATTGGCGTCGAGAAAGCAGAGTTTATGATACCCCGAAGAGCACGGATTGATGATGTATTATTATATAGAGAACACAGGGAGCTCCGGAATGATGTCTTGATAGATTGCAGGATGTTAATGAATCCCAATGTATAAGAAGTGTTCAAGCTGTTCCTTGTTAGTCTGATAGTATCGTGGGTTGTCGACGGAGGGATGGCGGGCTGTGACTTGGATCCGTGGAAAGCTTCGGGGCCGGAGCTAGCGCCGGCTTTGGTCCTTGTGAAAAACCTAACCCGGCACGCTTCCAGGCCCGGCTGACGTCGATTGGCGGCGTTTGGAGTCCCGTTAATGGAGAGACCGTATTAATGAAGTTTCTTTCAATCTATATTTTGTTATGGACATAGGAAAATATTTTTCGTATGCTTGAGAGCTACTTTGGCAGTTTTGGTGGCAAGGATCCCGGCAGCCGTTGAACTTTTTTCCGGCCAACTAATTGATCCCTCACGGAGGTTATTGTCAAGGCCAAAGATTAGTGGCGAAAGAAATTGGCAATAAAAATGGCCAAGCTCATTTTTACACCCTGGAAAGAGCAATCCGAACTTCTTGCTGTTCGAGACCAGTTTTATCCACCACCGTCGCAAGATGGGCCTGATATGCGCGCCAACGCGTGTGCAACGGTATGCAACATTTTCACAGTTCAAGATATCCGTGTTGACCTGGCATAAAGGTTGGAGCGTGGAAAATACGGGGCAATCTGCCTCACCCAGTGGAAGCGACTGCACTGCTGACCGACGCGATATTGCACGATGATGCCACCAAAAATTCGATATTCTCCATCAGAGCTACATATTCTGCTGCATTCTGCCGGTATACATATGTTTATATCCTTACTCTTCTAGGTTTCAAATATATCTAACTTTATTTTCATAGCTTTGTGACCGGTCTCGTCGACTCGAAGCTTCATGGACAGAAGAAAACAATGTTCCAAAAAGCTATCGACCTCGGACTCCCGGCTTCATTTGTCGAATTGCGCCATGAAGCAACTCACCGCGAACTACCTTCTTTGGTTGTGCTGCGAAGTGCGGCACAGCGCTCACTGGAATGGCTCTGGGACTATTACTGGGCCAAAATAGATTATTCCGCCGTCCCTGCTCTAGGTCCTTCAGATCAGATTAACGACATCCGACCTCTGCAGGAGGCTGTCCGACGTTGCCTGGATCAAATAAGACAGGCAGAGAAGTCCGAGCCCCCACGGAAAAAGAGGAAATTCCAGTACGACAATTTCTTTACGCAGCAGCTAATCTCCATTTGCAAGAATCACGACCAGGGAGCTTTTGCCCTCACAAAGATCTTGCTTGAAGAAAATACGTTAGTACCAACCGAACGAACGTGAGTTCCCCCCTAAATTTTAAGCAACCTCCACTAAGTTTATTACTTCAGGCTTGGGGCCTCTTTGGACGATGTGTTCTCCAGATGGGATCCGCTCTTGCAAACGATTACCGACGGTCATCCGTCTTTCTTGACCATCCTAACAGACGAAATGGTTCACGCACTGGCATCACCAAGTCGCTCGGATCTCAGGACGGATCCGTATGTCGGAGGCGTCTATATGTGGCTGGACCACATCCTGAGGTCCAAGACATGGAAGGCTAACAGAAGACATCTTTCTCTCCACTATATCCTTGCTTCTTGCCACGACAACCCAAACCACTGGACAGAGCGACTGAGTAAACAACTCCAGAAAGAACCGCGTGATTCTGATATGCTTGACATCAAAATCTCTCTGAAGGGTCGATCAGCGGCAGATGATATCAACATGGATGCAACTCCGCAGCATGATGGATCGGAAGCGTTGAACGCGTACGGATGGGAGGTCTCGGATAGTTGGAACAATAAAGCCATGGGTGTTGTGTAGTCCTAGTCTGCAAAATAAAGCATAACTCCCATTTTGTATTACTAGCTCATCATAGTTCTCTCCCTTCGATTACTGTACAACTGCAGCGAAGACCACCATTGCTACCATAGGTCACGTGTATACAGGTTACATAATGCATCTGTCATTACCAATCCATAAACTCCGAAAGGTATCCCCGCATTTTCATCCAGATAAATAAGAACGGCATAGCCCATGAATTTCGTCAGAGCCATTCGTCCCTTAATCCAACGTCGTCAAGCGACACTCAAAAGAGCCATGCATATCCACTCGATTCCTATGTGTGAGTATCCCCTTGCAATAGATATCTATGCAGGCAGTCTGTAAATGAAGTACTTAGTGCTTACCAGTTTCTGATATGTTTATTAGGGACGGGGACGGGCAATAATTATGCCTACCTCGTGACTGATGAACCGACGAAGGATTCCGTGATCATCGACCCGGCGAACCCTCCCGAGTAAGTGATTTTCTCCACGACTGCTAACAATGAGAGTCCCATCTGATGATAACTACTAGAGTTGCTCCGGTGTTGAAATCCCAAATAGATGCTGGCAAGATCAACCTCAAAGCCATTATCAACACCCATCAGTAAGTTTATTGCCAATATCATGTAACATTTTGAAAGATACTGATCGTATAAGCCACTGGGATCATGCTGGAGGTAACGGCGAGATTGTAAGCGCAAATACCCCGCGATCATGCCTTCAGTGCGCTGACCTGACGTTTTATAGCTCCAACAATTCGGCAAGCTGGCCGTGATAGGCGGCAAAGACTGCCAGCATGTTACGCAGACGCCAAAACATGGCGAGGTGTTCAAGATCGGTGAACGCATCACAGCGAAGGCACTCCACACCCCGTGCCACACGCAAGATAGCATCTGCTATTTCCTTGAAGACGGAGACCAGCGAGCTGTCTTCACGGGCGACACGCTTTTCATTGGAGGTATGTCGATTGTGCATACTGCACTTTATTACGTGGTGGCTAATCATTATAGGATGTGGACGATTCTTCGAAGGAAATGCGGAGCAGATGCACAAAGCCCTGAACGAGACCCTCGCATCTCTACCTGATGATACTAAGATCTATGTAGGTAACTCGCCAGAATGGTTGAGAACTTGAGCTGATGAAACCTTCAGACCGGCCACGAGTACACCAAATCGAATGTGAAGTTCTGCCTCGCAGTGTCCCAAGCAGAGCCAATCAAGAAGCTCGAGGCTTTCGCAGAGAAGAACCGAAACACCCAAGGAGCTTTCACCATTGGGGAAGAGAAGGTAAGACACTACCAGCAAGATTGACGAGGGGTCTTTGGACTGACGAGGCTGCAGCTCCATAACGTGTTCATGAGGGTCACAGTAAGTTTAAGTTATCCCTAATTTATTTGATTAAATAACGTACTAACCGATGACTTAGGACCCGGAGATCCAGAAAGTCACCGGAAAGACACAGCCGGTAGAAGTGATGGCTGTTTTGAGAGAAATGAAGAACAAGATGTGATTTATCCCCAGCACCAATGCATCGAGTTGAAACTGCAATGAAATACCTTAAATTTATCAATGGCTACCCTCTACCCTCGCAGTGTAAGCCGTTTATCGTTCAATGGGACTGTACCCTCTATCCGTTCTCTTAAGGTATTCATAGGGCGTACCAATTTTATACATATCTCCGTTATTATGATCCAGCCTTCTTTTGCCATATGGGTTCATGGCCAGAACGTACGTAGAAAGCATACTCGCTAACCATCCATGGGTGCTCACCACTTTGCCCAAGCGGAGAGAGTCAATCCAAAGCCTTCGAAGTTATGGAACGTCGATACCGCAAAGCGATGAACTCAATTAAGAACAGAAACACCAATCAATTCTCCCCTGAGACAAGGTTACTTGTCTTAGAACACAGATAACGCAAGGTTCCTAACTTTCCTCAGGAATTGACTTTGGGAGCTACTTTGGTTCACTATTTTAAGATTCCAGCTCCCTGCTAGGTACCTATCCCCGCTTTCGGAGAACATTGGAGCTGACGAATGATAGCCACTTCCCGTAATTTATTCGAGAAATTCTTGAAATGCTTTTTTTCTTTTCGAATGGAGTGGGTGGTTTCGAAGGGATCCAAGTTTACATGCCGTATCATTGTGACGTCAGATCGCTCAGACACTAAAACCTGCAATAAATACCTGCCATCTCTTCGACATCCATCAATCATGACTGATAATAGGTAGGTATAAAATCCGCCTGTTCTCAGGTGAATTGGTGTAGAGTGTTGTTCTATTTTATTCTTGTTCAGGAGCAAAACCCCGTGTACCGTACAATCCCAAGCAAGCCATGGCAAACACGAACGAGCAAGGCCGCATCGACCCCAGCGGAGCAGCAGGGGACCCTCCATCGAGGACGAGCACCATTCTCGAAACTGGAGCCTCTATAGTTCAGCGTTTCGAACCAACCCAGCAGTTGTGTGCTCACCTCAATGCCTTCCACGTCTATGCGGAGGATCCGACGCGCTGCGTCGAAGCAAATCATTACTGCTCGCATATCACCGAAGGTTCGTCATACTATAGACATACATGAGAGTGGATGGCGAGATGTCCGACGAGTATGTATGTTGATTGTTGAGCACAGATCTCCGCCAATGTCTGATCTATGACACGCCCAATGCCAACGCGAGACTGATCGGGGTCGAGTACATGATATCTCCGCGGGTCTACGAGACGCTTCCGAAGGAGGAACGGGAGCTCTGGCATTCCCACCAGTATGAGGTCAAGAGCGGTATGCTGGTCATGCCTGCCCCGCCAGGTAAGGGACATATTCATGACAGCTCTACCACCCTATATACTATATAAAAATAAGGAAAGCTAACTAACATATTTCCTATAGGAACACCCACACCGGTCTGGTCCGCCGCAGAACTGACAGAAATGCAGCAACTAATTCCCCTCTACGGCAAGACCTACCACCTCTGGCAGATCGACAGAGGTGATACAGTCCCGATTGGCCAACCGCAGCTCATGGGGAGCTTCACGTCGGACGACACCGTGAGGAGGGCTAAGCGGGGAGGTCTGGACGAGTTGTTGGCAGATCGGGATGCGAGGTTCGGCGTGAATTACAAGGACAAGGCGGAGAGAAGGAAAGATATTCCACCTGTGAATATACATCCCGGTATGTTATGCTTGTCTCCAACAGTCTTTCTTCACAATTGTCCCAAGTCCTGTTTGGATCAACAAGTACGGAGAAGCTAATTAGCGAGTCCGCGTAGATTGCGATGCGATCTTGAAGAAGCAGGTCACTACCGGTGACAGGCTAAATGAGTACACGTAAATGTGTCGAAATGATGTTGAGGCCCGGCGAAGTTGGATCAACAGGAACTCATTTCTTTGCATTTTATAAAATTAACCCGATGGGACGAAAAAGCAAGAACAGAGGGCGCAATCTCAAATAAAGCGTACCATGAAAAAGAAATACCAATCTCCTAATTTCAAAGGGTAAAATGCTCCTTTTCCACTTCCTCCGTCAGAAATTTCTCCAAGAGTCAAATGCCCACGATCAGAACTCGGAGTCATCCATCGGGGCTGAGCAGGACCACCTGTTTGGATGATTTAGTAAACGAAACAACCATTATAACCAATTAAACTTTACGTTCACCTTTCTTAAGGGGACGATCGTGTAAAGCTGGGCTCAAAAAGCAGCAAAGCCGAACTGTCACGCGAGGGGGAAGCGACGCCTTTTCTGGCATTAATCCCCCCCCAACTTACAGAACTATCTACGCACATTACTTTTACAGAAGACAAAATAATGCCCATCATAAATGACTGCATATTTAAGTATCCACCTATCTACCTATCTATCAAGAGCATGTCTCCCACCCACAACCTCTCAGCTTCCCAGTCCCATAGTTAAATGGGGTAAAAGTCGAGGGTGTTGTTCGGGGATATCTCGTGGGTGTAATCGAGACGTATGATGTTGATCTTGCTTCTCTGTCCACACTTGCACGTCCTGGTGTTTTATTTCGGAGACGACAAGCTCTAGCGTTTTTTTAGAAGCGTTTGTGTTTTGGGAATGTCGGTATGCTGAAGGTATAAATGGAACGGGAAGGGAAGGAAGGGAAAAAAACTCGACATTAGAATCGGTTTGCATTAAGGTGCCTCTGCCGCCGAGAGACTCGTCGCGAATAGACAAGGAATCGTGACTTGACATTCGTTGCGAGCAATATATTCAATGAGATATGGCATCATGATGCGAACATCTCGAGAACCAGCTAGGTTCTAGCAGCTCAACAGGCACTCAGTAAAAGGCATTCAAGAATGGCGTAGTCATTATGCCAAACGATAAGTAACTCCAGATGTTGAGTAGCTAACTGTAGAATTAGTCACAAAACGCCTGGCGTAGTTACAAATCGCGTCGTCCATCTGTGTGCATATCAAGAAGACAACTCACGGAGCGAAGCAAGAGACGAAAGGGAAAAATTTAAACTAGCGAAAGACCCCACGTGACCAATACTCCGGCGCGACTCGGACCTCCGAAACACCGCAGAGCTCCGGCCGAAGCTCAAGCCCTGAATAATACATACCAGAACCGCCAGCTCCAATTGCGCCCCCCTCAAATGGAGCGCCTATTGCGACAAGGCCTGAGGCGCACGACGCCCGGTGCCATGTTCCGCCTCGGCCTCAACGGCCTGGGCGTCTTCTGCGCTTTCACACTGATCACCGAACACCTCTTCACCGTGCAGCTGGCCGAGGGGCCCTCCATGTACCCCACCTTCAGCGTCCGGGGCGACTACCTCCTGGTGTCGAGGCTGCACAAGCACGGGAAGGGCATCGAGGTGGGGGACGTGGTGCGGTTCTACCATCCGACGTTCCTGGGGGTCAATGGCGCGAAGAGGGTGCTGGGGATGCCGGGCGATTTTGTGTGCAAGGACCCGGCCTTCAGCACCGAGGTCGGGACGCAGCAGGAGATGATACAGGTGAAAGAAGCGCCCCTAGTGGCTTGTAACTCACAAGCTAATTGAGGTGTGAAATTCAGGTTCCTGAGGGCCATGTCTACCTCGCCGGAGACAATCTTCCCTGGTCGAGAGATTCCAGAAACTATGGGCCCGTGCCTTTGGGCCTGGTCAATGGAAAGATTATTGCTCGCGTCTGGCCGCCCTCGAAAATCGAATGGGTCAAAAATACTCTGCAACCTGCCCAATTTGAGGAGGAATAGGATCTTGTGCATACTTGTCGGGAGCGGTGAAGTGTATGATATGATGTGAAATTTTACAGGGATAGAGTGGTCTCGGAAAGGCGTCAGGAGTATTGAAGGGAAAAAATGGGGTGTATATTCATACATATCAGTTGTACAGTACATTTATCGCATGCAAAATGAGACCATAATGTCCGACCAGGACAAATGAATCATCTGAACGTCGACGGGTTCCTTCTCTTGTATGGCAGAGGCTCAACCCTCTTCCTCCGAAGCTCCAAATCAGCACCTTCAAATCCGATCTGCTTCATAACTTCTTCCGTTCCATCATCCCACTGGGTCCTGAACAGGTGCGCACCAATGGGCTTGAGATGGTATCTGGCCTGGAGAGTGCGAAGGCGGAGGTCATCCCGGCTCGTCTCCTTCTCCTTCACAGCCGCGAAGTCCAGGGGCTTCGAATCCTTCTGCTCCATGACGAAGAGGGAAAGCCGGTGGTACGGGCTTCCCTTCTGCGCAATCGGGGGGAGCCAAGGCAGGACCACCTGGGACTCCTCCGAAAGCTTCGAAAGGTCGACGCGCGTGTTGGTGGGCGAGATGGGAACATTAACCGCCAGGTAGTGGCATTTGTAGTCGAAGCCATTCTTCTCGACGTTTGGAACATCGGGGTCGACGACGGCAATAGTCACCAGCTTCTCACCACGCTCAAAGGACTGAATGTTGAGCTTCGGCGTCGTCACACTGACACGGGAGTTCACAAACTCTCCAGGCTGGACGCTGCGCCGGCCAAAGTAGAGCTTGACATCGACGATCGGATCGCAGTGAGGAAGGACGTCAGGGATGACTTTCATCTGCGTGATCCGCTGGACGATGATCAGGCGGCGGTACTCTCTCCATTTGCAGTCCGCCAGATACCGGTAGATAGGCTTGTTCATGTCCCCTGCGTACATCTCATCAGTACTCGCGCATACAACGTAGACGAGGAAAATTCACAAGCGATGCTACCTTGCCCATCTTCAAACCTCTTCTTGACCATCGGGTCATTGATGTCGGCGAGGATCTTGAGACGTTCAAGGTGCAGTTCCATAGCCCTCAGCCGCGAGTTCTTCGACACTTCTCCCCCCGCCTCTTCCGCGGGCTTCGCCCGGAGTCTCTCTATCCGGCCGCGCTCCGTTTCGATCTGTTTGAGCTTCTCCTCGCGGTCTGCGAGCAGAACCTTGCGAGCCTCCTGGAAACATTGATAGGGCAGCTGCTCGAAGGGGATGTTGGGAGAGTCTTGCAAGGCCGCACGACGTCGACGAGATCCAATGGGACGAACGCCGGATTTCAAAAGCTTCTTCTCCAGTCGGGGACTCGTCACAAGAGCGGGATCGGGCGCCTTATAGAAAGGCACCTTCTGGGTTTCGGCCTGGGCCTCATCTTGAGAAGCGGCAGTCGACCGGAAGGACCGCGTCGCCTGGAGCTGGATGACGGGAAGCCCTTTACCATAGGTTGTCCGCAGACATTGGAGCAGCGGCCGTGAGGCCAGCTCGCAATGAGACATGGCGTCGGGTGGTGCTGGCCGTGAGGATGTTCAACTGGGTTCGTCGACGATGTTCGGGGCGGACTTTTTTGTCGAGCCTCCGCCAGCGCTCGCCTCGCTAGTGCCGCGCTCCGAAAGTCTGCGGCTTTCCGAACTTTTGCTTGCCCAGGGCCGACGTCGACCTCAACCAGGCGCAATTCCTAGCCATCGTTGCGCTTTTTTTTTTTTTTTTCACAATGCCCGGAAGCAGTGCGGTGCGGGCGCTGAGATGGCTCGCGCGCAGTTCGAGCGGCCTTCTTCATGGGCCTGAGGCTATGACGGTATGGGCATCCATTCTCCGCTCGATAGACATCGTCTTATACTAACGTCTTGACGTTGATGGAAACAGCAACGCTTCGCAGCGTCCTTCTCACGATCAATGGCCACGGAGGCTCAGATCTCGACCTCCCAGGGCACCCCGATCGCAGACTCGATCGTCACCGAGATCCCGAAGCCAACATGGAACACCCCTCCCGTCCAGGCGACACTCTACTCGTTCCCCTCGATGGAGCCTGTCAGTTTCGTCGAATACCCTCAGAAACACCTCCTCATGCCCCTCCGAAAGGATATTCTGCACCGTGCGATTGTCTACGAAGGTGACAAGACGCGACAAGGTACGGCCAGCACGAAGTGGAGAGACGACGTGCACGGAAGTGGCAGAAAGCTGCACCCCCAGAAGGGTACCGGTCAGGCGCGTGTTGGAGACAAGAAGTCGCCCATCCGGAAAGGAGGTGGTGTGGCCTTTGGTCCTCACCCCAGAGATTTCTCCACGGGGCTGCCTCGGAAGATCTACGACCAGGCGTGGCGGATAGCCCTGAGCTACCGGTTTAAGCGAGGCCAGCTGATTATCATCGAGAACAAGATCGAAATCCCAGAGGACGCTACGCCCTGGTTGATCAAAGACATGTTCAAGGTGAACGGCTGGGGACGTGAGAACGGAAGATCGACCCTCATCACGGACATCAAGGACGACTTCCTGTTTAGCACTGTTCGGGAGGTGGGAGAGCATGCGAAGATCCTGGACCGGGCAGATGTCGATGTGAAGGATCTACTGGAGACTGGCAGACTGATTATTGAGAAGCGGGCGTTGGATAGGATCCTGGCTGAGCATTCAAGGGACTTGAACAACAAGCCTGCAAAGGCCCAATACTAACGGCGATGTACTGTACAATAATCGGCGATGGAATATCTTCCCCTTTCCTTCTCAGAGCATTGTGTATGAAATAGACGAAAATACGGTATGATTGTTTGAGGCATGGTTCTTTCTATAGTATACGCCTCGCTCGTCGTAGAGAGTCCGGGGAAAGTCTGTGCGTTGCAAATCGCCAGGACATTGATAAACGATACACAGATCAGTCTAGTAGAGATACCCCGCCAGACTGATAAGCCCTCTAGAATAACCGAGTTTACGTTCGGGTGCTGCTGATCGCGCGCCTCGGAAGCGGTGGTCTGTCGGCGAGGAAAATCAGCGCTGGAAAAAACTCCGAGGTCAACCGCTTGCAGACGGAGCGGAGAACTTCTCGATTTCTCGTACGAAAGCGACGCCGCAACTCGTCCGACTCCTCCCCTTTTTGATCCTTCCAGGAGGAGCTGTCAACGTCCTTTTTTGCCTTCGATGTTGCTTCGATTGAGCTGTTCCCGCGTGACCACGCCGCTGAGCAGGTTCTCACGGCGCTCACCAGGCGCGATGCCTCTACGCGCAAAGGTGACCAACCCGGCGATTGCTGGGTACGCCAGGGTATGTCGGAGCTCTGCTTCTTCTCGAAATGGATGCTGACAGCCTGCCAGATGTCGACAGTGCCTGAACTCCCCAAGGAGCTGCCCGAAGACGATCCCGATGACGTTCTGTTCAACTCCCTCTACGGCGTTCGGATCATCGAGCTCAACCGGCCGAAGAAGCTCAATTCCTTGAACGCCTCGATGGCCCGCAAGATCCTGCCTAGACTAAAGGTATACAATCTTCGAAACGTCTTCTCCGGGATAATGAGCTAAGGGGTGGAACAGGAATGGGAGAAATCTCAGCTTGCCAATATCGTCATCGTCTCCGGCGCGGGCAGCAAAGCTCTCTGCGCCGGCGGAGACGTCGCAGCGCTGGCTCTGCAGAATGAGCAGGGTCCCGAGGGCCAGCAGAAGTCCGCGGACTTCTTCGGTCTCGAATACCAGCTTGACCATGTCATTGCTACCTACAGCAAGCCCTTCATCTCCGTGATGGACGGCATCACCATGGGTGGTGGCGTCGGTCTCAGCGTCCACGCCCCGTTCCGGATTGCAACTGAGCGCACCGTGTTTGCCATGCCTGAGACGACCATTGGATTCTTCCCAGACGTTGGCGGTTCTTTCTTCCTGCCGCGTCTCGACGGCGAGATCGGAACCTACCTGGCCCTGACCTCGGAGCGCCTGACGGGCGTGCAGGCCTTCTACGCTGGTATCGCTACACACTACCTGGACTCGAGCGTGCTCGGCAACCTGACGGCGCGACTGTCGGAGCTGGTGTTCAAGGACTACGCCTCTCTCCCTGAGCGTCTGGACCTGGTCAACAAGACCGTGGCCGAGTTCTCTACCGGCCTGCCACCGCTGGACCAGGAGCCTATTCTCCTTGCCGGCAACCTGCGAAAGGCGATCGACCGCTGCTTCAAGCACAACACCGTGGAGGAGATCTTCAAGGCCCTCGAGAATGAGGCCAGCAGCGAGACTAGCACCAAGGAGTGGGCGCGGAAGACCCTGGAGACGCTGTCCCAGCGCTCCCCGACGTCGTTGCGGGTGACTCTGCGCCAGCTCCGCCTGGGCAAGAAGTGGTCGATCGCGGAGACCTTCCAGCGCGAGCACCAGATCGCCTCGCACTTCATGAGACACCACGACTTCGTCGAGGGCGTCAAGGCCCGCCTGATGTCCAAGCCCCCGGCGACGCCCAAGTGGCAGCCCGCGACCCTGGCCGAGGTCACGGACGACGTTGTCGACCAGTTCTTCACGATCCCGGCTGGCGAGAGCCGGCTGCCGCTCTACAACGACGTCGACTACGAGAACTACCCCCACGCGCACTACGCCCTGCCCAGCGAGAAGGAGATCGAGAAGTTCGTGCGGGACAACTCGTTGACGAGGAAGCAAACGGTCAACGACTTTGTGAGCAAGTGGGGCCACAAGGAGGGCGTCCGGGAGAAGGTCGCAGAAGTGCTGGCCCGGCGGACGGTCAAGACGCCAGAGGGGTTGCGATGGGCTGAGGAGTAAGGTTGTTGATGCGACATGTGAGTTTCCTGTGTTTAGATGTTATATACACATGTATTGTTTAGAGTGAATTTACGTCTTGTGCATAGAAACTAAATGTCTCATCAATTTCTAAGGAAACATATCCTAGAATTTACCTGCTTAAGCTTTGTGAACACTACACCCCGACAACTATAAACACCGATCAAGAAACCATCATCATTCATCAAGTTATCTTGGTCCCTTCAAACTCCATAACAGATCAATCATTCCGCATCCATCCCTCCATATGTACATACATTTCAGTATAGTATCGTACCTAGAACTCCAGCACCCAGACATCCCCCAATCGCTCATTCGACTCCCCCAACCCGCCCTGCACAACAACCTTCCCCCCATCCCCAAATACATCCGCCGCAAACCACCCTCTCGGATCCGGCCTGACATCCCCATCCCCCTTCGCATCCACCTCCCTCCACCTCTTCTCCTGCACATCAAAAGCCCACACATCCCCCAACATCTTCCCCGCGCCCTGATGCCCAAGGGCACTCGGATCCCTCTCCCCGAACAGCGTCACGAGCTTTACCTTACCCCCAACCGTGACGGGCACCAGCGCACTCACACTCCTTGGCGCGGGACCGGACTTCCCATCAGCTTCGTACGGTATCGAAGTCCAAGAGTCCGTCTCGGGGGAATAAACATCCACGTTCCCGCCCTGCTCGGTCTTCCCGTCGAAGCCATTGATCCGGTAGAGCTGCCTATCGGTGGGGGAGAAAGCGATCGAGGTCCCTCCCCTCGGTGGATCAGGCGCAGACGCGAGGGCCGTCCACGTCCGGCTCGAGAGCCGGAAGGCCCAGAGGTCCGAGAGACGGCCCTTCTCGGGGCATCCGGCGTGGAGGTAGATCGTGTCGACACCGTCGGAGGCCATGCAGTGGTAGCTGCGGGCGGGTGGGTAGGAAGAAGAGTCCGCAGAAGAGGCGGGCTCGATGAACGACCAGGTCGAGGTTGATGGGTCGAAGGACCAGAGACCGCCTCTCTCCTCGATCGGGACCATCGCGACGCCGCCCCGGCCGGAGAAGAGGTAGATCTTCCCGTTGAGGGTAGTCGAGGCGGAGCCGACGCGGGGGGATGGGGAGGGGGAGGATGGTGTAGCGGGTTTAGTGGTGAGGGTCGATGATGCGCCTGTTCATTCATCTATCAGCATGCCAAATTCTATACTCCAGACAAGAAATAAATAACACTGACCTCCAGTCAAAGACAACACATGCACATCATTATCCCTCGGCTCGCGCGGCCTCAGCTCGCCGCCAAAGACGTGCGCCTGGCCATCGACGACGGCGAGGATCTGCGACGAGCGCCGCAGGACCTCGGTCTCGAGGAGCTTGTGCCATCTGGCGGGGATGGCAGTAGTCATGGTTGTAACTGTAGCCTTTCTTTGCTTTGCGGAGAAGTCTCTACTAGGGATTATTGATCTAAATAGACGAGTTGAGGTTGAGGCTATGCGCTGCATGGAACATATGAGAGGTATATAGAATGATTGATGCGTCTAGGGTATATATGTATGAAGCGTGGTATATATATCATAAATCTAGAGATCGGGGGTAACCCTGCCCTTTATTTAACATTATTATCGTTATTTTATCACATTATCATTATTAGGCACCACGCGGGTTGACAAACTCTCCGCCGGCCATCGAACGTCAAAGTGGAGAAACGGGACCAGGCCCAACCGCAAGCACAGACAGTATCTCGTGGGCAGATATCAAAACGGCATGACTGGTGCGATCGGATCGCAGCCAAGATCCCCAACGAGAAAAGGAGAAGGTAAAAAAGGATGTCGTGAGGACCTTGTGGACGATTGTCTGTGTGTCTATCCATCCGTCCGTTGGGACTTTTTTCTTCCAGATCATGCTGACACACGGGAGAGGCTTCAAACCCCGCCTGTCCCGCATGCAGGCTCAACTATCACCAGGTAGAGACAGTGGAGGAATCTTATCGCGGGATGTAGAGTTCGAGGTGGACGGAAATGGCGCTAGGTCATGCTATGATGGATCTGAATAGAATTAGGGGGTGAGTGGGCAAAAAGGGAAAAAAAAGATCCCAAGATGAGATCTCCCTCACTATGTTTACGGACAGCACAAGTAGAACAAAAATATAGAATAAAAAATCCGTGGAAAACTGCAGTTCCGTGAGCAAAACGATCCCGCCAAATCGCAGATCCGGCCAGGCCCCGCAGAGTCCGTTCGAAAAAAGCTTCCGTCTCGTACCACGTTCGCCCGAAAAGTCTCCGGGGTGTCGGGACCTGCGATCATTATCTTTAAACTTTTAGTATATCCATCCATCTATACATCTATGTATAATGAGACTTTTATGAGCTGCTCAATTGGATAACCGGAAGGTCTGGAACCTACGAAAGAAAAATAAAAAAAGAGAAGCACGATGTCAGAAGATCCAGAATCACCCAACGAGCAGCAGCAGCAGCAGCAGCAACATCAACAAAACCAGGAACCAGATGATAATGACACATACGACGCATCCCAAAGCTTACTGGAACACTCTCCTGCATGCCAACAGACTCAATCCCGAAGATCAAATGCAAATCCAAATGTGAAAGGCGTTCTCAGGCGCCTCTACATCTCGCACTTCCTCTCGACATGGAGTTTCCGTATGTTCGAGTTCGGCGCGGTCCTGTTCCTCGCGTCGATCTTCTCCGGAACGCTGCTCTACGCCTCCGTCTACGCCCTCGTGCGGTCCCTCGCGGTGGCGGTCCTGTCTTCGTGGCTGGGGTCGCTGGTCGATCGGCTGAATAGGCTGATGGCGCTGAGGTTGTCGATTGGTATGTATGGAGCTTCCATGTAGAAGTTCACCGTATTGCACTATACAAAGACTGATTTGTCGGAAAAACAAAAGTCTGGCAGAGAATCCCCGTGGCGCTTTCGTGCCTCTGTTTCATCCTTCTGTTGGGCTCTGACGATGGGTCACCCGTTGTTCCGATCTTGTTCGTGGTTGTAGCGCTGCTGGCTTGTCTGGAGAAGCTGGCGTCCGTTGCGAACACCGTGGCGGTGGAGAGAGATTGGGTATGTCCAGATCCATTGCCCTGGATATATCACTGTGCCAATTCTAATTCAGATCAGGTCATCGTTGTCTCAGAGAGTCTTGATATTCCCAGACAAGGTAGGACCTTGCAGCCCTCCTGAAGAAGACTGCGTTGGCGCTGAGTGCTAAAAAAGAACACCTACAGAACTGAATGCGTCCATGAGACGCATCGATCTCTTCTGCAAGCTCTTCGCTCCCGTCTTTATCTCTTTCGTTGACAGCATATCGACGAGAGGCGCTATCTGGACGGTATTTGGATTGAATGCATCTTGGGTTTTGATTGAATATGTCGCCATCGCACAGGTGAGTAGATGACAACATCCACATTTCCTTTTCTACAATTTTCAAAATGTCAGACGCTGACAATCCATCATCAGGTATATAAAGCCGTACCCGAACTCGCACGACAGGGAGACTCAACTTCCACGGACGAGAGCGTCTCCGACCCGGATATGGAACTGCCGTCTCGAAGTTCCTTATTCCGCAAATGCATCCTCTACCTCAAAAGCGCAGCCGCTCCCTGGCGCGAATACCTCTCCAGCCCCGTCTTCCTTGCATCCTTCGCCCTGAGCATGCTCTACCTCACCGTCCTCTCCTTCGGGACGCAGATGGTCACCTACCTGCTCTACATCGGGTTCACATCCTTCGAAGTAGGCTGCGTGAGGATCGGGGCAGTGGTCTCGGAGCTGGCGGGGACATGGGCGGCGCCGCTGGCTATGAACAGGGTCGGACCGGTGCGGTCTGGACTGTGGTTTATCGACTGGCAGCTCGGCTGTCTGGCCGCTGCTGCCGCGGCGTTCGCGTTCCTGGATCCTAGCTCTAAGTTTGTGGCCGTTAGTCTTATCGTTGGCGTGGCGCTGAGTCGGCTTGGGCTGTGGGGATTCGATCTCTCGGTGCAATTTCTTGTTCAGGAGGCAAGTCTATGATCCCGTCAGGTTTCCTATCTGCTTGAACAATCACTTACCTCCTTTCCTTGCTTAGAATACGGACGAGAACGCCAGAGCACGCTTTTCCTCCACCGAAATGGCGCTGCAGAATATCTTTGAGCTTCTATCCTTTGCCTCCACCATCGTGTTCCCTCGGCCGGAGCAGTTCAAATATCCCGTCTTCATCAGCTATGGCGCTATTGTGGTAGCCGCAATTTCCTTTGCTGTCTATGTAAGAAAGGAAAGAGGACATCTTCTGCACATGTCGAAGTGTTTGGGTGGTGACAAACTTTGGGCATCCAGCAGGCGAATTGATTCTGATGATGCTATGAATGTGTGAGGAGCGGGTCCTCTTCGATTTTCCTAGTCAGCAGTCTTAAAATTTGTATATGTTGAGGAACATAGAATAATTTATACTGTTAACTGCACCCTCACTCTGATATGAAAGGCAATCGCAATCTAGTTTATCTGCAACGTAGAGAAGAGCCAACGGGGGTCCTCTGAACAGTTCAATAACAAAACTTCGACACTTAGGTATAAAATTGTATCCCATACAAAATAAGAAGAGAAACGCTCAAAGGAAACCACGATAAGACAGATATCTGTATATTCATACCACCGGACAATCAAACGGGTATATATAATACCAGCTGGTCTCAGTCAAACAATCTCGATTCATAGCACATCGTTTCAATGTTGTATCAGATCATATCACGTCATATCATGATAAAGAAATCTGGAAACAGCTCCTTCCTGACGCACTTTGAGTCAGCAGATGCCTTGGATGCGTCCTGCCGCCGCGTCATCTCCTCCAGAAGCAGGAGTGCTTTGTCAGCGTTGGGATGTCGCTGGACAATGTTGTCATTTTCGGCCATCCGCCGCATCTCATTCAGGATCCACTGCCGTTGCGGGAGGGAACCCTCTAAACCGGCGATGAAGAGTGGCCAGAGGAAGCTGACGGGCAGGTACTTTGCACCGTCCAGCTCGACGCTTGCCAGCCGTATGATCTTGTCTACGGCACCGTTGACCCGGTCCGTCCGAGGATATATGGCAAAAGCAACACGGTGCAAGTAGATGAAGTTGGCCAGGAAGTTGGCGATGTATTGCCTGAACGTCCGGCATACCTGTACCGCGACAGGGCGTGTCAGCGTATCATGGAGCTCCTCTGGTCGGTCATATACATCCAGCACAGCTGGCCGGGAGTTCCATAAACTCTCCAAGTCGGCTCCGACCTTATGTGCGATCTGAAGCACTTCAAATTCGTCGCTCAGGGTGCCGCGGCTGCGGTGGTGGAGGTCGATGCGGACTATGCGTCGGATGACTTGCTGCGCATTCACAAAGAAATGGAATGCTGGGCCAACTACTGCATCATACACCAGGAAGCTAGGACTGGAGAAAGCCTCGTCGGCTTCTTTCTCTCCAGCCGTTGCTTGCTTTTCTGAATTTGGACTACCTACTTGATTTTGGCTCCCAGATCCAGACAAATCGCCCAGTTCCACAAGAGGATCGCCATCCCGGCCTGCAATAAGAGCCTTGACGTCGAGCAAAGAAATCCAAGAAACTAGTAAATGGCCATGTCCTCTCCAGGATTTAGTCTTATTAAAGAACTTCTTGAGCAGGAGGTATCCAGTGTGAAGATAGGAGTTCCCTGGACGACTCAAGTCTGGACTGGACATCAACTTCAGATTAGTTAGCCTAGAGCCGAAGAAAGTAAGGATATGATCGTACCTCAGCAAACATAAGCAAGAAAACGGCCGCAAAGACCTTTTTGAGGATGCTTTCAGTGACATCATCGATGATCCGAGATTGGATCTCCGCGCTCGCAAGCCGATAGTAGAACGGTGCTGATCTCCATGCCCTCCCCTCATACTTGGACTTATGGATGTCAGAAAAGCAGTAAATGGCTTGCATGAGGGGGTTGAACTCTCGTGCGAGTGCTAGCAGAGGCTTTTTCACAAACTTCCACTCCACGTCCAATGGGGTAAAGATGGCGGGAGGTGATTCGATGACGAGGAAATGCTGCAGTAATTGCTCCTCATAAGTAGCCTTTGCGGCTGACCATATGTCGAGAATCGGGCAATCAGCTCCTGTAGATGGCACCGCAGCTACTGGGCTTCGAGGGCTGTTGATCGTGTCATCTGGAGGGAGAGTACTTCGTCCTCTATTTGCATGAGCATCCTCAGCTGGGAATGGGAGCGGAGACAAAGATGCTGGGCTGGTTCGATCAGATGTCTCGCTAGTCAGATTCAGACCGTGCTGCCTCTGTTCTAACTCGGACGTGATTCCTCCGATGAAATTACCCATGTCGAATTCACCGGGTAGATCTTGTCCATAGCTGCTCGTGCCGCTGCTAAATGTCGGAAGCAGGCACTCTGGACCCTGCTCCTCCGATTGCAGTACTGTACTGAAGAAGGTCGTCGGGTCGGAAGCGGACGAAGAAGCGCTGCTCGCCGCTATCGAGGGAGCTCGTTTCTCGACCCGTCGTCCATCTGGAACCGTTGCGTTAGATTTGTATACACATTGCAACCTCAGACGGGTGCAGTGGGCACAGATGGGTTTCGTTTCATCACATCGAACCTTGCGGCGTCGACAGGTCAAGCAGCCGGTCTTCCTCCGCGGGCCTGATCTGCCCATACCCCGCGCCCCCTGGACATGCTGATATTAGCTGACGGGATTTAAAAGAAATTAATAAGAGAGTTATACCTCCATATTGGCATTTCTGGCGGCCAGAGGTCACACATGTGCTGGATGCGCGTGCAATTGCGAAGGATGGCAGGTGTTGAAGATGGAGAGACATGAGGGCACGCCCCGCATCGATCGCGTGCTCGTGCCTGGTGCCTGATCCCCGCATCTGCATGCGCCGTGCATCATCACCGTTACAACGTCGGTCTCTTTTGTTTCTGGTTCGAGAAATGAACGGCTGATTATGGAGATCTGGTCGTCATCACCCGCTGTTCCTTGAACTTGGAGAAGTTCGCAGTTTATGTTCAATCGGGCACTTAGAGACAAGTACAGTACCTATCTTTGGTTTCTGCTGACATATTTTGCTCTATGGCCATAGAAGCCCTGTATTCACGAATTAGTACACAGAGCCATCGTCACCTCTTCCGAAGCATTTAATCAAGGGACTCATTCACCTTGAGAATCATAACCGTACGTTTCGGAGAAATATAGACCTGTGTCTTGGAAAGACAATCAACTCAATATGGAGGAATTGGAATTGGAGGAGAATCCACCTACGTGCCTGCCCGGTGGAACGCCAAAAGGATTCACTATTGTAACTGTCGGTTTGTGTGGGATCTGATGACCTTGCCACTTTGCTAACCCCCGCTGACAGGGTTTGCGCAGCCTAGAAGCAAGGATTCAGACAGGGATTTCCCACTGGATGGTGTCAACCTCGAGAATGTCTCCGATGACTTCCTTGCAACTCTTCTGGACTCGGCCCTCATAATTTTCGAGCCGAAGAAACGAAAATTATCCCACTTTCGAAGACTCTGGCGATGAAGGGCGGCGGGAACATCCTTCCTTCGGAGGCAGCAGTGCTCCGGCTGATCGCTGCTAAATCGAAAATACCAGCTCCTCGGGTGCATCGCGCGTTTCAGGTTCCAGACCAGACCAAATACTTCGGCGCAAAGGGATACATTGTGATGGATTACGTGGATGGCCAGAATCTTGGTGACTGCTGGAAGCACTTGGGATGAAGCTCGAGCGGACGTAGCACAAAAGACTGGCCAGATCATCCACCAGATGCAGTCCCTCGTGCTGAAGCAACCTGGTCCAATCGGTGGTGGTCCTTGTCGAGGTAGTTTCTTTACGGATTATAGCGCCGGTCCGTTCAATGGCCCATCCGAAATCGAGAACTGGTTTAATCACAAACTCACGATATGCAAGCGGTGTCGCCAAGCCCCGGAAGATGTTCCACCTTTCAAGTTCACGAGCTTTGTCCTCGTTCATCAGAACATCAGCCCTCGGGTTCTTATTTTGGATAAATCTGGCCGTGTGTGGGTGATTGATTGGGCGGACGCCGGTGCATACCCTCAGCATCGCTTCCCTTCTTTTAATGAAATGGTCCTATCACTCATACCACGTTATCCTGTGGACGAGAGGCAGCTGAAATCCATTGCGTATGGACTGACGACTGCTGCGTGGGCTTGAATGGCACCTTCCACTCCCCCTCCCTCATCAGTGATTGGCTGGAACTCCGAACATCTGTTCTAGAGATAAGGTGGGTACATATAGATACATGCAATGGTATGATAGCTCATAAAATCAATTTGACCAGATAAGGGTGGTGTAGAATTCGGGATGTTCTTGGCTTGATGTGCAGTTCTACAAAGTAGGCCCTACTCTCCAAACAGCAACAAGCTTCCGCCCACCTAAATTACGTCTTTCAGAACCTTACGCCTGATAAAAATTAAAGAATTAGTGCACAGTGAAGGTCCGTGGACTATTAGGGTTATTATCCGTTATCGATAAGATGCAGCGCCTTGGCGCACAACACTCAGACAAGTGTACACCAGGCACCAACAACAGCCTTGGAATCATCATCAACAATTCTCTAACGTTCTAACTTCATCTCAGCGATAAAAAAATATGTAACAAAAATGAGAAACGAAGAGAGATGGTCCCGACGAGGGTCGAACTCGCGACCTTGGCGTTATTAGCACCACGCTCTAACCGACTGAGCTACGGGACCGGATTGTATAAATAAACGGCTATTAAATCATTTGTTCCCGGCACGACTTCTCATTCAGTACCCGCGTCAGCTACTTTCGATGAGGTATCGGCTCGCGGCTACTCTCATATATGCTATGGATCCCACGGCCCCATCGCTCGCCGACCAGTGATAAGGATGGGCTCGGTATCCTCCTGAACGAGCAGAACGTCTTCATGTCTCACACCATATTTGTCAACGAGGTATATGCCCGGCTCCGAGGTAAACATCATCCCGGCCTGTAAAACAGTGTCTATATTGCCTTTGTCTAGGTAAGGGCTTTCGTGGGCTGCAATATGCAGTGCATACATATTAGTTTGTAACAAGAGTCGGAGGGGAAAATTTGACTGACCTTTAATGCCGATACCATGACCAACGCGATGCGTGAAAGTATCTCCGTATCCAGCGTCCGTAATCACAGCTCGTGCCGCAAGATCAACGCTGGCTGCAGTGTTGTTGGCCCGGAGTTGACTGAGGGATTGGGTTTGTGCTTTGAAAACGATGTCCCAGACCTACTTGAAATGTAAGCAAGAAACAGATTGCTGAACCGAAAAGAGACCCACCTCCAGTTTCTCCTTGAGTTTTGGATGAGCTCTCTCCATATCTATTGGCTTCTCTAAAAAGGGTGGGAAAAACGTGCGGCATATATCCGACGAGTAGCCGTAGAGATGCGCTCTGGCAAGTATAGTCCCGTTAAATGAAAGGACGAGAAACTATTAAGAGAGAAATAACGTATGAAACAGGTGGATCCTTACCCAACATCAATCAGAATAAACGTCTCTGCCTCCAGGACCTTGGATCCGTTCGTGCCGCCATGTGGATTGGCTGCATTCTCATCTGTACATTATTTTAGCTGATGCCTCTTACTACTTGTTTTCCGAACTAGTTCTCAGGATCGGTTATGTTTCTGGGAGGACTCACCGAATAGGACAATGTCAAAGAAGGGCTCCATCCCAGCCGCTCGGAGGGTGTTATCGAGGACTTCTGCGATTTGGCTCTCTGTCAAGCCTGGATAAAGACCTGTTCAGGATCAGCACGATAGGCAGCTTGTAGTATAATCGAGCAGAATTAAATAGCAGAAAACCAACATTTCCTCATCTGCCTCACAGCCTCAACCGTACCCGTATTAACAGCACGCAGAATCGCTATCTCCTCGTCCGACTTGATCTGTCTGACCGCCTCCACTTTCTTACCATCCCTTAACCCGACGATGTCGAATTCCCCGTCCTCGGCAAGACCCCTCTGGATAAAATCACGCATTTCCTCGTCGACCATTAACCTTGGTGTACGTTCTAAGTTGGAGAAGATGCCAGACTTCGTCAGCGTGGTGTAAGGGTTCCAGTGCTCTTCCCACGGTATGATTTGGATGGGCTTCAGGAATGGCATGTTCAGTAGACGGGCTCGTTCTGCCTCGAAGGACGGACAAAGGAATGTTGTGTTTGAGGTGATGGTTCCTGTTTGCGGGTCTTTATATGGTTGTATGATCATGAGGAATGGGCGTTCTTCTGGCTTTTGCGAAGTTAGCTTTCAAGAAAAATATCTATAATAGAGAATTTATATTGCAGATATTTCGAGTATGCTTGTATCGCTCATGAAGCATATATTGCAGCAAATTAATTTGGGAGACAGCTCAGGAGTAAGTTAGATATGACCTACCTCCCACACCTCCCACTCCGGCTGACTGACATTGGCATAGTACTTGAATGTATACCCCGGCTCTACGACAAACGCATCGATGTCATCCGCTACAAGGGCGTTTGCCAATCTATTCCTGCGTTTCTGATAGTCCAGGACAGAGACTGGCACAGCTCCCTCGAGGAAGTAGAGACCGGTGCTGAGCAAGTTCTCAACGGAGCATTGCTGGAAAGTCTCCAGGCCTGGAGACGAAAGCGGACGTGAGCCTGACACCTGGCTTACAGATGTAACTGCTATTTCTGGAGATTGAAATAATGATAAATCCTACATAGTTCGAAATCAGCAGAATGTAGGTAACACGAAAAAAAATGAAGGCATAATATCAGCATTCTGACCTGTTTGCATAATACCTGCCATCGATAGCGATAAACATGGTAAAGAGAGCCGATGAGAACCAGTCCTGCTGCTAGTTGGACAACCGAGACGATAGAGATCCCGAGAATTCGAGCCGGGAATTTCTGGGATCTACGTCCCCTGTTAGAAAGAGGCAATGTATGGTCCTTTAGGCATGTCATGGCGTTTGTTGTTCTAGCCTGTCTTTATCGTTTTCGCAGGTGAGCAAGGCCGCTCTGATCGCGTGACCGAAGCCTGAGGGGTCGGCGGTTGTCGCGCGATGATCGCACGACTAGGGTGACTACTTAGAATGGCGCCGGCTCACCTTTTACATCTTAGAGTAGCAATGCTGAGTGGAGCCTGCATAGGCTAAGTATCTCTTAAGTTTTATCTCTAAACTGCTGGGGCGTTTCTGGCATGGTTGGCTGGGTGGCTTGCTGTGTGATCTGCTGGCTGGGGACGATAGCTGTGAAGCCTTCTCAGAAAGCTTGATATAATAGCCTAAAGCAACTCATCTACTAAGTAATTAATTGCCTGTTTACTTCCATTACCGTTGTTCTAGTAACGCTATCATTCTCTATCGTAGTGACACGAGGGGAAGAGGATAGGATAGGATAGAATGGAAAATAAGGCCTGGAGGACTCTTTAATGGATTTTAAATGACCCTATTGACAGGTATATTGACTTTGGGGCTAACGGTGTGCAAATGCACATGAATACTAGTACACAGTACCTCCTCTTTATCAGGCCCCCTACTGACCAAGTCTACTGAACTCAACAGAGGTGCATTGCATTAGTCAGATGTAGTCAGGTATAAAATGGTACGTATGTACAGTAGGCAGAAGCATATTATGCTGGGCTGGTGAGTTGGTGGATGACGATAGCAGAACACCATACTAGTCATGCAGCTAGGTTTTGATCCTGCATCTGCGTTCTGATTCTATCTGACACACTTGGTCTCTCGTCCAGCCGGATGGGCATTTCCTAACAACTGTAGGTCTGATCGGGGAAACCAGACTAGCATAAGATATGACATTTTGCTTCTCAAGCTTTGATCTGCTGCTGGGGATACCACGGCCCCCTTCCCCTTCCCTTGCCTTTGCCCGTGTCCCTGTCCCTGTTCTTCGGGTCTGGTTAGTATATAGAGAACTTGGTCTGCAAGGCAATGATAGGTACTTCTTAATTCTATATTGAGTGTTATTCCTATTCCCGTTCCTGCTCATGTTCATGTTTATCACTCTCGGCATTGCAAAAAGGACTATAATGTACATATGAGCCCTGTATCTCCACCGCTGATTCGTTCTCTATTCCCTTCAATCCCACCAAGTCCTCTTCAAGAGCCGGCCACATGTCACACAGGTGGGGAAGTAACCTCATCTCATTCCATCCTGTTGAACGTGCGGGGTTTATCGGCGCACATACCGTATGGCAAGCAGTTAGATTGAAGATCGATTTATGACAGGTAAGAGAGGAGCGCAGAGACCAACGCCTATGCTCAAGTTTTTCTGCCGGCTTGAATGGAAAAGGTATATATATCTGTGTTTTGCATAGGGCTGTTGAAAGCAAAGATTCTTTCTTGCAGAATATCAAGAACGAAGTGCATAGGTTACATACTACCTATCACTTATTGCCTGTAGTGCAGGAGGACATCAGTCGTAATTTTGCTAACTTTCAACGGACTTATTATTTATCTATCTTCCCTTTGAGATTGAAATTCACGATTTACTTTGCATCCTTTTACACAATATCCTTATCCTACTCATAATATAATCCATTCACTGATACGAAATTGAAGTCATCCAACATGTCCGACGAATACTTCCAGAAACTCGTCAACTTCTCGCACTGCCCCGACCTGCCGGACAACGAGGTCAACCGGGCCGACGTCGAGGCCGTCCTCAAGGACGGCTACGTCGTGATGGAGAAGCTCATCCCGATGGAGGAGATCGAGATGCTTCGCGACGAGATCGCCCGGATGACGGGCTACAGTCCCAAGCTGGGGCGACATATCTTCGAGGGCAGGGATACGGTGAGGATTTATTCGCTGCTGAACAAGTCAGTTTTTCTTTTAAACTTCACAGGATCTTTGGCCCACGCTCATGTTACTTACTGGGCCGCACTGCAGGACCCGCATGTTCGATAAATACTGCCTTATGGACCGCATCCTCGCGCTGAACGACTACTTCCTCATGCGCGGCTATGGACTCTCGGCCACGAGCACGATCCAGATCAACCCGGGCGAGAAGCCGCAGATGTTCCATCACGGTAAGGAAAAAACAGCCTTAATATAAACTTGTATATACCATTCATTGCTGACCATTTTTACCTTGCGCACTCAGACGACGGATTCACCTACCTCCCTCGTCCACGAATGCCGATGGGAACGGCCATTATGATCGGTACGTTGCCTGCAGCGGCAGCTGGAACTGAAAGTTAACCAATTTTATGCGTGCCTACAGCCATCGACGATTTCACCGCCGAGAATGGCGCCACCAGAATCGTCCCCGGTAGCCATCTCTGGGACTCGAAGCGGAGGCCGACGTTGGAGGAGTCGATTCCGACGGTCTGTCCTGCAGGGAGCGTGATGTACGTAATCATAATCCCCAATACTTACTACCCTCTTCCCTCTCCTGCTTCTGTTTCAATTCATTCATCCAGAAAATGATTATTCAAACTGATATGATACGGTATCAATCATCCAGCTACTTCCTCGGCACCACCTGGCACTGCGGAGGGCCGAACACGTCCGATAAACCGCGCCGAGCGGCGACGGTGCAGTATTGCCAGCCATTCGTAAGTAAAGAAGAAAAAGAAATACAAACCCAAACAGCTTCAAATAAATAAATAGAATAATCTCTGACAAGACCCAGATCCGCCCCGTCGAAAACCAATTCCTCGCCGTCGACCCCCGTCGTCTGCCCGAGATCCCGGAACGGATCGTGTCTATGATGGGTTACGGGATACTGCCGCCGTTTATTGGATATGGTATGAACCATTAAGATCGCTTATTCCCCGAATATATGAATATAATATGATATGGTATGGTATGATATAATTGCTAACTACTGGCTGTCTTTTTCTTTATTCAGTTGACGGCCTCGACCCCCTCAAGGGTGCGCGCCGCATGGTCGAGTGGCTGCAATCCCCGCTGGAGGCGCACCCACCTGGTTTTGCGACGATGACTTAGAATTATCTTAGGCTTATTATTGTTATCTGTGGAGGTGGGTTTTTATTTTATCTCTAATTTATATGGGAAGGGCAGGCAAGTGTATGTCTGAGCTGGTGCTGGTGGCCCCCTGACATACGATGACTCTGACTTTATATTTAATATTCTACCATACAGAGGCTATTTCCTATCTATCTATCGAATTGCACAATATCTACTTGCTTCTCTCTCTCTTTATGTCTTTAATACGCCCTGCTTTCCCTGCTATCATGTTTAGGGTTCGTGTCTAGGTTCAGTATCATGAAGAACCAATCAATGAATTTATTCAAGTATGGACTTAAAGTTACCTTGAGTATAAAATTATTCGACTCTTATTAAGTGTTAAACAAGAAAAGAAGGGCCATTGGGGGGAAAAAGGGGAGGATCTGGAAGCTCTCATGGCAGGTAGGTATCCCAGAGACCATCGAATGGATCACAGGTTCCCAGGATGACATACCTAATAGACACTTAAAAGTCTGATGACTCGTAGCGGGGCAGGGCAAGCTCCAAGATAGATAACACTGGACAGTGTCGAACACCTGTCTGATAAGGTTCGGATCGCATCCAGACATAGGGTATGCTAAGGCTTGGATACGGAGAGTGTATTTTTCTTCTATTAGGTATCGTCTAAAAGGAAACAGCAACTAGGTATACTCATCATAGCGTTCATAAAACCCTGTTCTCCGAGGCTACTTCAGATAACTCGATGGCGTGCGCGCATCAACATTCAGATCTGAGTCTGATGGAGGAATGGTATCAGCTCTAGAACTCAAAACTTAAATGTTAACGAATTATCTGCAAAAACTGGGAGGCAGGGTAATGAGAACGAAGACGCCTTCAGATTCACGCTCTCCTCTATGTAGCGTGCTCAACATGGGTTGTCGGGGCGGCATCCTTACCATGCTCAACAGATTCTCCATTTTCATCATCATCCTTCGCAGGCTCGACGTCTACATGGTGGACCATCACAGGTTCGAACATGGCGTTGATCTCCTCCAGCGTCTTGTTTGCCGTCTCCCTCACACAGAAGAAGACGAATCCGAAAATGAAAATGTCAAGAATTCCAAACAGGAGGAATGTTCCCCATCCGATGCCGGACATGATGTACGGCGTGCTGAACGACCAAACAAAGTTGAACAGCCACTGCGACCCGACTCCGAAGGCGACGCCTGGCTCGCGGATCCGGGCTGGGAAAATCTCGGACGTACAGGGCCACGGCAGTGGGCCCCAGGATAGGTTGTAGGCGATGATGTTGAGGTAGAGAAGGGCGACTGTGGCGACGCCGGCGGATGTGACGGTTCCGTTCCCCGGGGGTTTGTGTGCCTTAACTACGGCGGAGGTGGTGATCATGCAGGCTGCCATGAAGACGGCTCCGGCCATGAGGAGTGGCCTGCGACCGAATCTGTCGGAGATGAAAAGGACGAATAGAAGACATGCGATGACTTTTATTGCTCCGAAGATACCTGTCAGCAGCAGGTTCTTGTCTCCAGGCCCGACGAGGAGGGAGAAGAACTGCGGCCCAAAGTACGCGAGTGCTGTCGATCCGGTAGATTGCTGGGCGAGGAAAAGGCCGAACCCAAGGAGCGTCCTGTGGGCATTCGGCCATTCGAGTAATTCTTTCAGTTTGAAGCCAGCCATCGCATGTCTGTCATCCTCGACGCCTTGCTGCATCTCTGAGAATTCGATCTCCACTTCTTCTGAGCCGCTGGCACGGATCCACACGAGACTGGTCCACGCCTTGTCATAGTGTCCCTTCAAGACCAGCCAACGGACACTCTCCTTCAGCGTTAGCATACCAAGGCCCATAAGTGCTGCTGGAACGATCTGAAGACCAATAGGGAGCTGCCATTGGGTGGGTGTGGCCTTCATGAACTTTACACCGTAGTCGATCCAATAAGATATCAGGATGCCAATTGTGTACATCAGCTGATAGCAGCTTCCAAGTCGGCCCCGGATCTCCTTGGGAGACATCTCAGACATGTATATAGGGATAACGGTGGAGGACCCCCCAATGCCCAGCCCGCAGATTACGCGACCGACGTAGAATGCAGGAAGAGCGTGGGTATTGATGACTTCGAGAATTACTCCAATGCAGAAGATCAGGGAGCAGGCCATGATGGATATTCTCCGTCCGTATCGATTGGCAACGGGCCAGACTACGAAACAGCCCACCAGGGCACCAGCCTGCTGGATACCCACGGCGATCGAGCTGACTCTGGTCTTGTCTGATTTCCCATAGCGAAAGTCATCTTGGAAGGACTGGAACGTCAAGACACCCCCTACGAATACGTCAGCAAGTATAGCGAAATACGGGTAGCCAAAACAAGCATATACCGATAACGCCCGAATCGTAACCAAACAAGATGCCTCCGCAGCAGAGAACGACAGCAAGCCAGTATATACGGAGACTTGCCAGGGCGGAAGATTTCATCTTGGCAGACGACGATATGTTCAGAGCTCAACAGGCTCAATTAAAACCCACTTGCCGACACCCGGACGGGGGGCATTCAAATGAAAAGGAACGTCTCGTCGACAGAGGCTTTTCAACGCATGTCGGGAAGTGAGAATCAACTCCAACTTTTCAAGCTGTATCCGCGAGAGATGGGAGATGGAACCATGATGGGAAGCGTGTTTCTTCGATATGGGCGGGAGATGGTGTTAAAAACGGGCAACAGATACATTGCAGGGAGTTGACTTCAGGGAGGTCCGTCAAGATCGTGGTGAGCTTCAGCTCGTTATGTCATGGCGGGATCGAGATCTGGCGGAGAGCGGAGAAGGCCTGGCCCGAAGCGGAAGTGTCATTCGCTGTCGCGACAGCCGACGGCCGAGCTGCTGCGAACGGCGCAAGATGCAACCCGGTGGGGAGATCACGCCAGAGCCGTGACGGGGCCATTGGCTATTATTCTTCGTCGGTTGCTTATCGGCTGCGAGGAGTGTAATATGTTGCATAGATTTACTTTTCATATATATATATATATATATATATACTCTTTGTAAATATTGAGGTATCGGAAAGATCTTGAACTTTGGTGTGTACTCCGGACAGATCTCTGGTCCAGAGTCCAGACACAGTCTCGACTACATGGCACCCCACGGGGAAGCTCTCTAGGGCCAAAAAAGCCCGACGCACGATGGACCGATGCAGACAAAGCTGCCTGCGCTAAGAGAGCACGGGCTCCCGCGGCCCCCATCAGCTGACGTCACCGCCGCAGGTTAGCCGACGGCCGACGGCCGACGACGAGCCCTAAGCCCTAGCTCCCTTCCAGGTCGACGTGGACGCATGGAAGTCACGCAACAACGGAGTGGATCAGAGTCAGACCAGGAGATATATAAAACATGGATCTGCCCTTGGCTGGTCATGTCGTCTCAAAGAAGCCAAGAGCTGTCGTGGGCGTAGTGACTGGTGATCTTGAATCCCGTTGCAGCTGCTGTCCCCCTACCTTACAGTCTGAGGTCCCTGGTACAAGGTATACATTCTTAGAGACTGCATAAGAAATATGGCTCCAGCCCCCAAACGCCCCAACTTCCTGGTCATCGTCGCCGACGACCTGGGCTTCTCCGACGTGGGATGCTTTGGGGGAGAGATCCGGACCCCCAACATCGACAAACTTGCCCTAAATGGCGGCATTCGGTTCACCGACTTCCACGCTGCAGCGGCCTGCTCGTAAGTTCCAAGCACCCAAACGCGCTCTGTTGCGGACCATGTAGAGGAGGAGAAAAAAAACCCATGCTAATGGCATCCATAGACCAACACGGGCAATGATCATGACGGGGACAGACCACCACATCGCAGGCTTGGGGAACCTGATCGAGTGGACCAACATCTCGGGGCAGAACGGCCCCAAGGGCTCGCAGATGAGCACGGCCCCCCAGCGAGGCATGCCGGGTTACGAGGGGTACCTGAATGAGCGTGTCGTCGCGCTGCCAGAGCTCCTCCGCGACGCGGGCTACCACACCCTCATGGCCGGCAAATGGCACCTGGGCCTGACCCCCGAACGATCCCCCTACAAGCGGGGATTCGAGCGCTCGTTTGCCCATCTGCCTGCATGCTCGAATCACTACGCATATGAGCCGCAGCTGCAGGACCCGGATGAGACGCCCACTTTCCTCGAGGCGAGCTATATCGCCCTGCACATGGAGGACGATCACTATGTCAAGAAGCTCCCCGACGGGTGGTACTCGTCCGATGGCTACGGGGACAAGATGCTCGAGTACCTCAGGGACTGGAATGACAAGCAGAAGCAAGAGGGACGGCCGTTCTTCGCCTATCTGCCCTTTACTGCTCCACACTGGCCGCTGCAGGCTCCGATGGAGTATATCAACCACTACCGCGGCGTTTACGACGAAGGTCCTGATGTCCTCCGGGAGAAGCGTCTCCAGCGCCTCAAGGAACTCGGGATGATCCCACAGGACGTCAAGCCGCATCCCGTCGTGGCCGAAGAGGTCAAAGAATGGAAGGACTACACCCCAGAGGAGAAGAAGAAATCCTGCACCGCGATGGAGGTCTACGCGGGCATGGTCGAATGCATCGACGCCAACGTCGGCAAGGTGGTCGACTACCTCGAGAGCATCGGCGAGCTGGAGAACACCTTTGTGTGCTTCATGTCGGACAACGGTGCCGAAGGCGCCGCATACGAAGCCTACCCGATGGTCCAGAGCGGCGTCATGCCCCATCTGCAGAAGTATTACGACAACAGTATCGAGAACCTGGGGAACGGGAACTCCTTCATCTGGTACGGTCCGCGCTGGGCGCAGGCTGCGACGGCCCCGTCCCGTCTGTACAAGGCCTACACGACCGAGGGCGGCGTCCGGGTCCCCTTCCTGGCCAAGTTCCCCAAGAGCGTGGACGTCGCGGAATCCGCGAGAGGAATCACGGATCAATTCGCGACTGTGATGGACCTGGCGCCCTCGATCCTGGACATGGCCGGCGTGATCCACCCGGCCCCGACATACCAGGGCCGAAAAGTCGTCCCCATGCGCGGGAAGAGCTTCTACCCCTGGGCCACCGGCAAAGCCGACCGGATCCACGAAAAGGACTTCATCCAGGGCTGGGAGACCTGCGGCCGTGCGGCCCTCCGCTTCGGCGACTGGAAGATCGTATACATCCCGAAACCGAAAGGTCCCGAGCGGTGGCAGCTGTACAACCTGGCCACGGATCCCGGTGAAGTCGATGACCTCGCGGACAAGGAACCCGAGCGTCTCAAGCAGCTGCTGAAGCTGTGGGACCTGTACGTGATCGAGACGGGCGTGATCCCGCTGAATCCCGACCTGGGCGCGTTCATCGAGGCCACCGAGGCGCAGATGCCCGAGAACGCGTGGATGGAGTACGATTACTGGAAGAAAGGGGCGAGGGATGATCCGGAGAAGTTCATGAGGAAGCCGCCGCGGTTTCAGCGTGTCGTGAAGCAGTTTTGAAAAAAAAGTAACCCGAACCCTTGGAGGACTGAGACCGAGTTTTCCGGTTATAGGTCGTGTCCCGTCATCCTTTGCTTTAATCGCGTATTAATACCACACAGACCGCATGAGTAGTATCTTGAAGACGACTAGATAAATAGGGTTACGAATATAACGACCAAGTAATAGAGCAATTGGCCATACGTCAGTTTCCAGATCGGTATGATTTGTCACACTCCAGCAAGCCATCCAGCCATCCTGTGCTCTAGGAGCGACTTTAGAGACGGCGGGATGCGAGAGGATCCGCGAATCCAGAGAGATACGGCTGAAGATAGATAGACAGTATGTCAGATATGTTGACCAAATTTCGAGCACAGCACCTTATGCGCAATGGATACACCTATGAAGAGAGCATATTCTGCGGATGCGGCGGGGAGATCTACAGGGCTACTACGGGCAAAATCTCGTGTGCGACCGCTGACCTTGGGAAGAAACTCATCAAGTTGATGTGGAAGAGCACGTTGCGTAGCCTGGGATGGCGGTGCTGAAAGATAGCGGGGAAAGTTCACCTACAGTAGGTTGCCATATCTTTCGTCACCCCCTCCCCTGCTGCGTACTGTCTTGGTTTGGATTGCCATTCTACACTCATGTGATCTTGAAGCCACTGGAGGGTACCTGGGCACTATGATAGGTCACAGGCCCTAGACAAAGCTAGTCCAGATCAAAATATAGCAAAAGCGGCAAGCTAAGTGGCTTGGACAGGGGGGGGGGGGAGGGGGTGCTGAAAGATATGGTCGCCTACTGTAGTATATACACCATAAAAAAAAAGTGACGAACTCACCAAACGGGATACCACTCAGAAAACTCAAACCGTCCATAACCCACCCTCGGAACGTGGTACAAATGATCATGGGTGAAACTATATATCCCGTCCGCCTTTACCACATTCGCGAGTAAACCATCTCTAAGACTGGCTTGAACAGCAGGCGCACTGTAGTCTGGGTATGTCAGATAATCCGGGGCGTCCTCGCCCTGTCTATCCATATCAACAGGATGAGATCGCAGCTTTTCCAGGAAGCAGGGCTCAAGGTCGGAGTCAAGCTGTTGATATTATCAGTGGCAGTATTAGTAGTATTAGTATTATGGCTATTGTCACCGCTGCTGGTCCACGTGAACGGTAACCACTTGATGCCAATCTTCTCCAGATCGTCACTGGATAAGCACAACCCCGGAGGAGGATGCTGCCAGACCGCTGTCCAGAGGCGTTCGATCTGCGCTTTGGCCTTGTTGCGGAGAGCTTGGAGTTCTTCTGCTGCGAGGGACGTGGGAGGCATTTTTCCTTTTTTGTTTTTTCCTACTCTAACCCGCTTAAGGTCCTAGGAGGTAGGTGGCAAGTCGAGAGGTTGAAATAGATAAAAGTTTTGAGCTCGTGGAAGAGGTGGGCCAGGTACGGTATAACTGTCGTACGTTAAGAGGAAATTTCTCCGCCGATGGATGCTATGTCATGACGATCGTTACCCCTCTAAAGTTACTGATCAGGTCATGATAGACGGCCTATCAATGGCTGATACATCGAAAAAGCCAAGCAGTCCACTCCAGGCAACAGTCTGCAGATAGAAACATAGACGAAGATCCATTGTTATTTTGGTCATTCCACTCGTACCTCATATTCCTAATTCTAGCCTTCGTTTACGGGCTACATTTCGTCAATCCGTCAATCCGTTCCATCGTCAAACGACAGGACTTGCTACTTCCAATTCCATCCGCGTGTAAAAAAAAAGTATCTCCTTGTGGAGAGGGTACCCCTCTTTATTGCATCCGAGGGAAAACCATGAAATGCTTCAAGAGCATTGAAACTATACGAACCCCAAAGCAAGAGCAGATCCCCTCCCAGAGAATAATATGAACAACAATCAGAAGAAAGAAAAAAAAGGCCCTGCTTTTCTGCTTTTCCGTATCCCAGCACAAAAATATATAAGAAAAAAAAGCCCCCTTTCGTTGCGCCGTTATACTCCGTACACCAGGGGTTATGCTTTGGGGTTCAAGACGATCACCTCGGTGCAGTACCGAGGTGTCAAACACAAAGTGCCACCCACTATACCGGATCCGGACATATTAAAAGTGATATACAATTCCGAAAGAAAGTGGGAAGAAGGATAGCCAAAAAGATACAGCGGTGATTCTTTGCGCATGCCGTTGCGATGTTCCACCCGAATCCAACGGCAGAAGACGACATCCGGTCTCAGACGTTAATCAGATCATCAAAGTTATCGTCCGCGGAGAATGAGATGGAAGCTTCAGAGTCGCGGCGAATCTGCTGCTCGATGGACTCGGCGGTCTGCTGAGGCTCCAGCTGCAGCGGATCGTCGAATCCGAAAGACATGGCCCCTTGCACGGATGGGGAAGTGGTCTCATCGGTCGCATCGGTGGCATCAGCCGCATCACCAAAATCGGCCGTATCGTTATAGGTAATTTTCTTCACCATCTGGGCCAGATGGAGCTTGATGGGCTCATCACCGCACTGGGCATGCTTGAGAACCTCATTCTTGAGTCCCAAGATCTCGGACCGCAGACGAGCAATCTCCGCGACCAGTTCCTCTTTCTTGTCCGACTGCTCCTTGTACCGTGACTCGAGCATCATGGTGTGTTCTTTCTTCTTCTGGCGGCACTTGCTCGCTGCCAGTCGGTTTCTCTCGAGGAACTTTTCCCGCTTCACCTTCTCCTGCTTCTGGTCGTCCGTTTCCGCTCCACCGTGGCTGGTGGCAGAAGACTGCTTGTTCTCGCGAATCTTTCGGCGCTTGGAGCTGCCACTGTCGGCGGAATGGTCGCTGGTGCTCCTGCGTTGTCGACTGTCGACGCTCTCGGGAGCGTAGTCATCCCAGGGACTCTTGCCCAACGCGAACAGATCGTCGGGTGCACACGGCTTCTTGTCGTCGTAAGGAGGCGGCGTGGGCTGGCCATTGCGGACGTGCGAGTTCTTCAGATCGCGTTCCAGGCTCGGGTTAGTGAACAGTTGCTCACCCTTGGAGTTCCACGACTGCATGGTGGGCGACATTGGACTGAGACCCCAGACGTTGTCCTCGTCCTGGAGAGACAAGCCCAGAAAGTCGCCAGGAAAGGCGGCACCGGTGTCGAACGGGGAAGGGCCCGTACTGACAGCATCGGCGGTGGGAAAGGCCGACCCGGCAAAGGAGGTCTGGTCAGCCAACATGTTGAGGGCAGACATGTAGCCGTCGAATCTGGAAGGTGCAGCGTCTGAAAGGCACGATGGGCGGAAACCGGATGGCAAGCTCGGGAGGCGTCACGGGGACCTCCAAGAGACGTGTCTGCAGGCGTATCTGCACGGAACAAAAGCAGATCTGGGATGAAGAGCGTCGAACAGTGCGATGAGCGGAGATGGCAGATGGAAAGGGACGTTCAAATAGATCGAAACAGCGCAGATGCGGGCAAGGGTGGACGCGCGGATTCGAGAGCTCTCCCCCGAACAGAACGGGAGACACAAGCGAGAAGTCAAAGACAGAGTCGAGAACGTCGACGAGGAGGGGGAAACAACGGCACGGCCAAAGGCAGCCGTCGTTGCGTCTCCCAGGGACGGTGCGGGCGAGGCAAGAGAGCCGGAGTACTTCTCGGACTTGGACGTGGTAGGCGAACGCGAGACGTGGGACACAGTTTGTCTGCTGCTGCGCTCCGGGGGCGCAGAGAGGCGGAACAAGCGCTGGCTGGAGGGGAGAGAGGTCTAGAAGGCGGAAAGAGGATTCCTGAGCAGACGGTACGCTTCCGCGGGGATGGATTGGGCTGTTGAGGAACGGATGGCGCAGGATCGAGAACTACGGATATATACGTGGAAAGACGTCGAGGACATGGACGGGCATCTCTCGTCCAAACGCTTATGTATCCCGGACGAGGATGGCCGCCGACCTGCTCGCACCCCGGAAAGCTCGAGAACAAGGGAAGCCGTCCAGGGCAGGAGCTTCCCCCGCGCACGACTCGGCGGAAACGCGACGCCGCTCGCCCATTGGCCCAAGCTCCTTCCGCAAGCTGTGCAGGCTGGGCGGGTCCGGAAGATCGTCGGGGCCGGCTGCCCCACCGCCGCTGCTCTGGACCGGGCGCGCTGACATCATGACAGGTGGGGAGACGAGAACGGCCGAAGCCGCCAGAAAGACGTTGCGCTCTGGCATTCCACGCAATCCTGGCCCTGGTCTGGACCGAGGCCGTTGCTGCTGATCTGCCTGGAACCTGGCAGGGGACAGCTCTGTTTACCTATTCGGGTGTGCAAGGAGTCCTTGTAGTGGTCGAGGGTGATAAGGAATGCGACCTGTGCCTCGTATAGCAGAGAGACCTGCGTGGAGTCCTGGCGGACTCAGGCTGCACCTGATCGAGCAACGGAGAGAACGCCGGATCCCTGGTTGAGACGCTGTCAGGCTGCCGTTAGGGCTCAGCTCCGACCAAGTCTCTGCCCCGGGTTCCAAGGTCCGCAAAACCGTGGAGCAGGAGACATGCTACGCTGAGCTGTCCCAGGAAGCCAAGGTGGCGAGGCATCGATCGCCCTGGTCCCTGAGCCCGCCCGCTAGCGGCCCCCGCCCGATGACACAAGGCCGTGTCCGTCCGTCAATCGCATGCCTCGTCCCCGCGGCCGCAGACGTCAAGCGCCTGCCGACCCTCGAGAAGTCACTACCTCCGCGCTTCTTGCTCCCGCCCACGAAGCCTTCCCCCTCTTGGTCACTAGCTGATCTTGAACTGCCATCCATCCATTCAAAAAAATCTTATCTTCCACCGATTCACGGTTCTCTGGCACATCACACTCCCTTCGTCTTTGCGGATTGCCAACCACGAAGCAAAGAAAAACCGGGAAGCGTCCGATGGAGCTCCGTCTGGAGTCGTCCAAAACAGGGAACAAGCGCTTGTTCACCAGCGTACCCACCGCCCTCGTGCCCGCCTTGATTGGCCGTCAAGGTCTGAACGTCTACCTAGAAATCTCTAGAAACGGTCCTGCGATGAACTGGAAATGCTTGTTACAAGGCGTGTACTCCGTATCCCGGGAAAAAGCTGATTCAGTCTGCAGTCCGCGACAATCTTAGATGATACCGGCTTTGGTAGCACCTCACCTGCCGAACGCGTTCATGAAGCTGCCTGTCCTTCTACATGCAAGCGACTTTCTGCTGTTCCCCATCTGCCAACTGCAGTCCGTGGATGCTTGCCCGATTGTTCCCTCCTCAATGCTAACCCAAGATTCAGGACTTGCTTCTCGAACCCCCGACCTGTGCTCGCACCGGCGTCGGCAGTGGGGCCCTGTACTGGCACTAGCAGCCCTGCGCTGGGCTTTTGGTTGCGTTTTCCGTCCGGGTCGGGAATCTTCTCCATCGACTGATATACCCAGTAGAGCAAGCGAGCCATGGCCGATTCGGACCGACCAGAGTTTGTCCCGGCCCATAATCCCATTCGACCCTAAACTCGCGATAAGCAGCCCAGCCTCCTCTTCTCCTAGGTACCAGATAACGTCATCCGCGACCTGAATTGGCAGGTCCCGCGACTGATCATGTTACCTAACTATGCTAAGCAAGTAGTAACTACCTACTTCTATCTTCATACCTATCTGGGTAGTAACCTTCGCGGACGAGACGCCTGCGGATGTCCATTGTCTGCCCATTGTCCAGCGTTGCTCTAGCTCCTTAGCTACTAACTCGAAATTGTTCCGGAACTTGAACGCCCTTTTCAGGACCTTTTGATTCGAAAACGAGCGCATGCAGGATGTCGGGTGGAAGCAGTTCCGCCCTTCCAGACTTTCCAGTGCACATAGCATATGGGGTTCTGTCTGTCAAATTAAGCTGCGCATGCGGCGCAGTTTTGACGATCGTCAAGGGTCGAGACGGAGGTCGATCAGCGATCCTCGATGAATCAATCATCTGCAGATCTCTTCGACTTGACGGTCGCGTGTTCCACGTGTACGGTGTAGTAGTATCTATATCTCTAAACAGGCCAATAATGAACTATACGATGGAAGATTGTAGATGTGATATGACGTGCTCCCGCGCGAGGACTTGCCACCTACCGAGCGAAAATCTACGGTCACCCTGTCGACTGTCCTTCTCGTCGTAGTAGGTGAGCAGCGCCGCCCTGAGCTCACGCGATCGAGGGTGAGGGGTGAGTGATGGGATAATCGTCTCGCGACTTCAGTGATTGATCCAGCGTCGGCTCACCGCCGTCCTATATTATTAAGTCACACGAACTGGATTCATATTGACTACATTGGCAAAGAGGTAGCACATTCATTGGTCGTCCTGAAGCACCCCTCATTCTCTTGAATCCTCATCCCTGTTTTGTTGAGAGTCTCTATTCGCTGCTACTGGATGCTGCTTTAAGAGAGGTACAGATTTCTCTTCTTACATCAACTCCAGGAGTGCTGAATTGAATTATATGTCATGACCAACAGGGTTACACGCTGCCCAACTCAGCAATCTCACATGAAACAATACAGACTGATAAGGCAGAAAGCGGGATTCTTTGAAATAGGCATTACGTGACCACAAAACGGAGGAACTATGATAATGGCAGGTCCGTGTGGAGGTCAGGAGATGGACTATGGGAGGGACCATGTGGTCCAACGAGGGAGTGCATGGAAGGACCATGGAAAGGACCATAGGGGTCCGGAAGATGGTCCGTGAAGGGACTATGAAAAGGACCATGAAGGAAAGATATATAAGGATGCTCATTACCCAGCATGTATCTAGTTCTTCGTGCTCAATGTCATATTGTTACTTGACTATATACTAGCAGGTCAGCAGGCTCGTCTACTATTAGGGAGCAACTTCCTAATAGGCGCTCAACTTCTGACTATTCGTGTTATGTCCAACTATTAGAGAGTCTCTGGTGCCACCCTGGATCGATATTAAAATATCAACAGACCGATCTGACCTTCGAAGTCCAAGATCTCCCTACCTACAACCAATTTACGAGTACGTCAGAGGAGTACGTAACATTATCCTTCTTCTTGATGCCAAGTGAGTTTGGCTGTGCGCTTGTGTCTCCATTAACTAAGAAAGGGATCTTTTGATTCGAATAGGGCCCGTTCGAAGGGTATGAAAAATGAAACGGCCACGTGATAATATAGGCTGATTCTTTGATTCATTCCATTCTGTCTCTCAAAACTGACAAAACTCTCCAATCTGGTACCTGCTAACTTCTAGACATGGGTTTAGATGACCAACACCCCATTTTCAGATATACTATCTCTAATGTCCAGCCCTGTTTTTTTAGCAGGCAGGCTACGGCAGGGTGCATGTGTGTGATATGAACCAGTTTCCCGCCAGTGGTATGTTACGCACTCCTCCGACTTAGCTGTAAAACTGGTTGGGAGGTCTTGGGCTTTGTAGGTCAGTTCTAAAATAGTAGTAATCCTGAATTAGTAGTTCAAGAGGAGTTCAGGGTAAGTGAAATGCAATAACATGATTTAGTTAGAAGTAGGGCGCCTACTGAGGAATCACTTCAATAGTAGTAGACTAGCCTGCTGACTTTGTTAGTACTTAACTTAATATAGTCAAGTAACAATAGGCTATTGAGCATGGGGAACTAAATACATGTTGGGTTAGCTTCCTCCTTCCTTCCATACCCTCATCCACCTCATGGTTGCCTTCATGGACGCTTGGAATCTGGTTCTCCACCCGCTTTCACGTGGTATTCCTAGTATAGAAGCATATACTAGAAACCCTGCTTGTGCCTAGCTGGCTTGCCTGTTTCATGTGACATCACTGAGTTGGACAGCACGTATCCTTGTTGGTCATAACATTATCTTAGCTGCTACTTCTGGAGTGCTCTTTTCATCAGAACATGTGCAGATCTGTTACGGCGCTCCAGGAATGTCACCATGTCGGAGCGCGGGAGAACCTATGTCCGACCTTCCCTTGACCTCCCGGATGATTAAGCCACAAGGGTGAGGTCAGAACCCCAGGCCTGACCGTACAACCCGACCACCAACAATTACAAGGTCAGACTCGAAGGTCATAGACCCCCAGATCTCATGTATACAAGGAAGTATTTGCTACCTGTAGATAGGACCCTCGTGGTCAACATGTCTAGTAATCTGACCTTTAGCTACTACCTTCCCTGCCTGATCTCTGCTACTACTCCTAGTCCTGTGTCTATACAGACCCTCTGTCCCATCCGGAACCCCTGTCCTACCCTGACGCCCGTACATAATTGACTGTTGACCTATCACATCCGCGGTCCCTCCTTGACCTACGTCCTAGCCCGACAGCCCTGCTGGCCCGACAGGAATCGCAGAGACCCCTGTGACGTGCTCCCCCTTGTGTCAGAATCCGGCACGCGGCAAAGACCACCCTCCGACCAACTAGAGGGACGCGTAACAAGATCTAACAATCTTATCAGGGTCCGTGAATCCTGTATAGGTGCTGAGCCCTCCGGTCTTTCTGACATGGAGTTGGATGGACGAGTTTACTACACTTTCTGTTGGGGGGTGAATTCCACAGACAATACCCTCCTGCAAGAGTGTCAAAACATCTGTGGCAAATAGTTGGAGGATTACTTACATGCTCAGTGGCAGTTGTGGATGGAATTCATAGACATAAGGCAGCAGTGATACCTGTAAGCATCCTGCTAACTGATCAGATCTCAATTCAAAGATACTGGGTTTTTGCTTACATTCTAATCAAGCTACTTTTGCACTGTAAGTACTAAGATATATTTATTATCTGCATAAGCTCTAACAATCCATAGGAGTTTATGACAGAAACTTTATTTCATAGAACAAACTGTCCTATCAGCCTATCATCAAAAGAATACACTCAAAATTTCAGGGTAAAAATAAGCAAGAGTGTTACGTGCTCCCTAGGCTGGTCGAGGCGTAGGCAATCTGCGAGCCAGTTTGGTATCTCGGCGGGAAGGCACGTCACAGGTCCTCCTGTGTCCTATGTCGATCTGGGACAGGGGTCGAACTAGGACTGCTGTCGGGCTGGGACAGCTGTCAAGTAGGGACTGCAGTCGAGATAGGACAACAGGTAGGCTAGGACAGCAGGTGGAATAGGACACCGGTCCTATATACTCAGCAGGTGGATAAGACCAAGGGCCGACAAAAATGGTCGTAACTTGTGAACTTCCTCGAGAGAATAGTCTAGAACCGATACTTTGTTTTCAAATGCAGTGTCGTATTCAACGCGATCCACGATAAAAAACTCCTTGTTAGTGCTTGCCAGCTCTATCCTTCCGTCCATCAACTTAATTGGTAGACATCGTAAATGCTTGATACTGTCAAGATCAGCACTTGCTGGACAGAGCTGATTACTTTCAAGTGCAATCTTTATTTCGCGGATGTTTGGTCGTTGCTCCGCAGCCAGCACCTTTAATTGTTCAATGTAAGTTGCAGTCGTGGGCGCTGGTATGAATAGCCTTTCAACAAACAGATGTTCCAGATCGGGATACAAGTCACTGATTCCAAATTGCCTCCCAATTCTTACTGCTCCTGTCCAAACGCATGAATTAGGCGGACACCAGCTTCTCTCGTGGGTATATAAATTAGTTTTCATTTCTTGAACGCATCACTATTTCAGGTCAATCGGCAATGGCCTGTCGCTGGGGCCAAACTATCTTACCAAATGGAGCTCCACTGCTCGTTGCTCTCTGCAACCCTTGAGATTTCCCTATATATCTCGCAAACATTTTTAAAAGATACTTCTTCATTTTTCTGCATAGCCTTCGGTTCATCGAGGTATGTAGTCCAGTCTGCATCGGGAACTTTGAGTATGTGACGGAACAGATGCTCGACCCTGTGGTTCCGCGAGTATTCATCATAGGCAGAAAGAGGATATTTAACCTGCAGACAGGCAGGGGCGTTCCAGACACATTTATCCAGACTTGTAAATGTTACCTCACGGTAATCCTTCGCTGGAATACAGGCAGCATCGCAATCGTGAAATATCTCCCTAATCATTTCAGTTATGAACCTATCCAGGCCGGGGCGACGCTCACCTAATCTCGTCATACTCTGTATCTTGGAATCGTCCAGAAAGCCTATCATATACCTTAAAGAGGCAGAATTGTGCTTTCTCGTCTGTACCTTCCTCTAATAAGAGGGAGATAACATGACTGAAAAATCGCATATTTGCCTTCGTCCCGACTCCAAACTTGCTCAAGAATTTCCACTCAAGTAGGCTGTCACCCCGGTTAGGCGGAAGAAGAAGAAGAAAGAAGGGCCGTTTGTAGCTGATACCCATCTTTACAAATAAATCTTTGAGCTCTGGGAATGGAAGGTAAGTGTGAAGCAAATATGTCTCTGCTTTTTCACATTGAACAAGGGCGAATTTGATACCTCTTACAATCTCGGGAGTGAGATCGCTCTTGTAGCTGCTCCAGTAACTCTTAAGAGCACCAAGCAACATGTCCGAATGTCTCTCAATCATGTATCTGAAAAGCTTTGAAAGACGGGGTGACGTGTCTGATTCTCTCATTCTGGGCACGCGGCGAATCGATGCCATATCTTCCAGCCACTTTTTCCATGATCGACCGTGTTGTTTCGCTTCAGAGGATGCGGCGTTGAGATAAGAATCATGAAGGAAGTGAATTTTGAGATGCTCAAAGCCTTTCTCTTTGGCAGCAGATTCCATTTTCTGAGCTAGGTGCTTGGCTCCATACTCATCCTCTGTCTCGAAATATAAATCATCGACTATTATATCCTCACAAAAGGTCGTTAAAACGAACTTGCGGTATACTGGAGTTTTATTCTGATCCATTAGGAAAATGCGATCGTCCAGACTGGTTCCTGTTGGGAGGCTCCAGTAGAGGTAACGGAGATGAGACACGGAGTTGTCCAACGTTACGCCATATGGCCTCTTGTACCTCTGTAAGATCCGGTCAACAACAAAATTAGGATCGCAGTACTTGACTCCAAGGATTTCAAAAGCAACTTTCGAGCCTCATTTCTGATTGCTGATGCCTCGACAATATTCATATTTAGGTCCGTTGGAATAAGGTTCCCATTATCATCATAGGGGAAATAGATGTCCCAAGAAATGGCGTTGGCGAGTGTCCCCTTCGACAAAGGAACTAGCGGCATTTCTTGATCGTCCCCAACATGGTGTGACTCTTGGGAAAGGTTTCCAGCGCAAATATCAGAAGTTGTGCAACTCGGGTATGCCAATCATCATCGTGTTTAGGCTGAAGAATCCGAGGGTTTCTCCCACGTATGTACGGGTCAAGTCTTGCGAGCAGTTTCTTATAAGATATAATTTTATCTCCGAGAGCTTGCAGAATGTCGGCATGCATTGACCAGGCATAGTGAGGCGAGAGATAGATTTCATCCTCAAGGTCGTCGAAGAGCGGTTGGTTATACTGATCGCAGCGGCTGGGTAGCAGGCGTCGAAGCTTGGTAGGGTATTCCAACGTTCCTCCCCATGTTTGAAGAATTCGATACTTTTTCAGCGTATCAAGAATCTTCTGTCGAAGTTTACCCCAGAAAGGGTCTGAAATATGATCTCCCGGTACGTATCTCAGCCATTCATATTGTAGAGAGGGTTGCAAACAGAAATAATTCATTGCAGTACAGAATGCCTCGCAAACACCATTGAGGATAGCGTCATTCCAGGCGGATCGATGGATGTCCTCACGGCTCGCCCGAGTGATGAAATCTGATTGGACCAAAAATTATCTTTGGTGTGAGCTTCCAAAGAGCAGATATCTGGGGTGCTAGCCAACTCACGTTATATCCTACGCGGCGCAATGGGAGAAAAGAATAGACATACTGTGGCCTAACGATAGGCCTACAGTCACTGTCAACTGGAAAGGCAAGAACAACCTCTGCCTCATCTCGACCGATGCAAGCTGGATCTCGCGGAAGACCAGAGAGGAATTTCTTCACGACGTGATAGAAGCTCTCATTCATGTCCTGATCTAGTGTCTTGGTGAGCTTGAGTGAGGAATTCGATTCATTGTAGTGACGTTTGTATGAAATCTCAAAAGAAGGCCCCTCCGGCGGCTCAACCAAAACTTTGATGCTTTTAAGCTTGGAAAGAAAGATGATGAGCGTATCAGGGATCTCAGTAAACTCTTTCATATGTGCATTGAATATTTCAGGTTGAGCAAGGAACAGAGTCGTTCGAGTGCAAACATTGTCAGGAAGGCTTTCAAGGTCTTGGTTTGTAGGGGTCACCATGCCCAGTCCACTATCTCCAAACTTGTGCTCGAAAAAGAAAGAGAACGGTCCCGACTGGATATGGACTTTGGAAGCCACTTTGAAGACTGATTTGAAACCAATGCCTTTCTCACCAATATGCATATTTTTTGGGATTTACCGATATTGCCATATTCGGAAAGTCCTAACCCCCCAGTCCATGAGATAAATAGCCAGTTAGTTAGGTAGATTTAAATAATCAGAGCTTCTATCCTCATACCTTCGGATTACTAGGTTCGCGCAGTCTGACATAAGATAAGATGGCCATGGGATTTTCCCATAATATCCCATCTTATTCCCATGGGATATTCCCATTTCAGTTATGTGATTAAGATTGTTACTAAAAATTGCTACTTCTCTTGAGAACGATACCCTATATAGATAAGGCTAAACCTCTCTAGGAAGGTAAAAATCATGCGATAATCCCAGAAAAATCCCACAGGATGGGAATGGGATAAAGATTTTCAGATTTTAGGGAATGGGAAAATCCCATCGCTGTCCCATCCCATTATCATCCCATAAAATGGGAATCCCATCCCACGGTCAGCCTAGATTCTACGGATATCAAATGAAGTAGGAGCAGTCCAGATAGATGTTATGAATCAACCGAACTCGGCGCTGTCCAACACAGCCATGCTTGACGAAGCGATGCCCCGCAAGGCAGATAAGATATTAAGGCCACGTGATTTGTCACGTGATACTACCAGGGGGTCTACCATATAGTCTACCACCAAGGGTGGTATATGCATTGGTAATTAGGGGAGGGGGGCTAGGTGATATGAGGACGCTCATCCACCATGTAGATAGCTTAGTTTTCCGTGCTCAATAACATATTGTTGCTTGGTTATATACTGGCAGGTCAACAGGTTAACCTACTATTGAGTACTTGTACTCGATAGGCGCTCTACTCCACCTTAGTCGCGTTGTCTATTAGATGAGAAACAGGTGCTTTCCTTCTTGGATCTTGCAGTACACTGTACAGTGCATCTGGATGGGGATGAAGTAGAGGAAGAGAGAGAGAGAGAGTACCTTCAGCGTCTAGCATCTGTTGGTACAGTACATTGACTTGATAAGAATTATCTGCAACGACCTCAGGTCGAAACACATCACTCGGTTCTAAACACAATGTTTAAAATGAAAAGCAAAGAAGAAACAAAGATCGAACCATTTCCTGCTGGGTTGTCTTGTCCATGTCCATTCCCATGTCTCCAACCTTAGTAGTAATGGTAGTAGTCAGAGTTATCCTTTACTCCGTAGAACTGCAGCTGTTCATGGAATATAGCTCCATTTAGATGAGATGCCAGTCTACGCAACGAACCGCACCTTCCTCGGCTTCACGACAAACGGCGTGCCGCGAGTCTTCACAGAACCGACGATGTTGCCCAGCCCCTGCACGATATTGCCCAGGCCGAGACCCTGAGTCACACCCCCGACGGTGTCACCGATCGACTGCACCGCGTTGCCACCGAGAGCGCCGAGACCGCCCAGATCGGCCGACGCTGAGACCTGCGCGTCGGCACGCTTGATGGTCGCGTTGGCCGCTCGTGAGGTCAGATCTGGAGATGTAGCTCGCTTGATCGTGGCGTTGGTTGCGCGCTCGACCAGATCTGCGATTTCCGGGGTGCGTGGCTTGATCGTCACGTTGCTGGCCCGCTGCTCCAGAGGCGGTGGTGCTGAGGGCTTGTCGCTCAGCTGGATGAAGCGGCGGAGCTTTTGCTGCGCGGTGGATTGCGCGGCGGTGCTGCAGTCATCTGTTCAGACTCTGGTGTTAGCAGATATATATATATATGTACCTATATATATATATATTTTTTTTCGAAACTGGAGGAAAATCCTCTGTTTTCTTATAAAGCCGGAAAAAAAAGCCTACCTTTCTGCGTCTGACACTGATCGACGGTAAAGTCAGCGCCAGAGTTCGCCTGGTTCGCGCAGGTGTTGAACTGGACGTCACATGAGCGCTGCAGGGCCGCAGGCAGATTCACGAATGTGTTGCCGTTGATTTCGAATGGTCTGTTGCTATCGCCGGAGTCGACCACCGCCGGTGCGGCGCCCCCAAGGTCGCCGCTGAAGGTCTGCAGGTTGGTCGCGCGGCGGGTGTATGGGACCGTACGGGCCGAGGCGACGGCCAGGAGAAAAGAAAGGACTGCTGTGGTCTTCATTGTGGATTGAACTGCTTTCCTTGATTTATGCTGGGGAAGTTGGGTTCTTGCAACGGGATATCGCTGGTGGGGTAGTGAAGGGTGTCGTTGAAAAAGACGAGGGATGCGCTTATTGAAAAAGAGTGGCCAGCCTCTTGTTCTTTAACGAAGAAATAGAACAAGAACTAATATATAAATTGTACAAAGAGAGAGAAAGGGATGAATGACACCTGGTCAATCGACAAAAGGGAAGATAGTACAAGTACTGTGTATGCAGAAAGCAAAGTTGATGACCGCAAGAAGAGAAGAGACCACCACATTTATGCCCTGCAGACAGGCAGATCGTCCCAAACGATCATCACACTTAGCCGCCGGCAGAGCTGCTATCATCCAGCGGCTACATTCTCCTGGAGACGGCCTGTGTTCCTGAAACGGCAGCAGTCTTGCAGCCTCCTGGCCATCACTCTCCAACCTCACCTTCCACACATTGCATCGAAGATAAAGGAGCAGAGAAAAAATGTCGATCAGGCAGGATCACCAGCTGTGCGGACCTATCAGGGATATCCCTGCCAGGAGCATGTAACTCGCGCACAAAGAAGCGAACGCAGCGTTCAAGAAGATCCTCGGGGACCTGCAACGGCGGACGTCTGGGGCCGCGACGCGACGGGGTTGGCGCCGTTTTGAGAGGAAGCGCCCGAGCGGAGCCAGCGGAGCCAAGCTTAACCTTCACCTAACTTGTTCAGTTGGCTGTTGATGGTACATGGTAGTATTGAAGCACGGATATTCCGTTCAGCTGCTGTTATTATAAGCATCATACTGAGTCGAGGCCTATCATCTTAAATCAAGATCACATCTCGCTCCCGTTGGCTCCTGTTTGTTGTTCTCCTTGAACACGAGACACGACGATCTCCTGGAGTCTTCGCATCCATTGGCACAGCGTCCGGAGCTAGGGCTGCATGATCGTCAGGGCCACTCCTAACCTCTAACATCAGTCTGTTCTTCTCCGTACGCACTGTCAATCAGTGCTGTTCCAAACGTTCATTGCTCAGGATATCGCTTTCTTAAACGCCGTATATACCGACTCCAGCTGCCAAGGTTGCTAGCATTAACTGCGCAGCAAACAAAACAATCTCCTGGATGATTCAGTTGTATCATTGTTTTGCTTGTTTTACGATCGATCGATGGCTGCGACACAACTTGACTCAAAACCTGAAAGGTAGGTAGGTATACTCCGTATCCCCTGGCTTGGCTTAGCGTGAATTATAAACAACGTCGGAATAAAAAGTCGCATCATCAGACGGCAGCTGGCATATCCCAACAGAATCAAGTATCGAACTCCGTACCCAGGAGATAGGCCTCCATATTATAAATACCTACCTACCTAACTTACCAGTGCCTACCTCCGCACAGACTGACGGGCTGCATGCCCAGTTGTATACTTGTCAACATGCAGGTAGAATAGGTGGACAGAGGACCGTCTATTATACCAATGTGAATATCGTATTCTGTTAAGCAGTCCTGCAATCAGCCGCCATTATCTGCGCGCTCGATCAATCGATGATCTTAGGTGCCTACTTACCTAAGGTAAATTAACTAACTAACTAGCAATTCTGAAGTTACTAAGTACTGCGTGACATGGATCGTTAGTAGTGAGCATCGTGACATCACCTGACCGATAAATACTTTACATAGTACAGTAGCTACCAGGTACTAGGTATGAGAAATAACATGCATTTGAGTCGAATGAATAAGATAGCGGTGATATTCTATGCTTGCTACACGTCAGGGACGGAAACCTACATACTATTCACGCTGTATGCATTGTTATCACCCGTCGCAGCTTTCTGGAGCCCACCGCAACGAGCTGGTGGTATCCCGTCCAACCACACAGGAAAAGAAAAAAAAAATTCACTGAGAACTTCTTGCTCTCTTTCCCTTTTCCTTCCTCTCGCACAACCCTGTTCTCTGAGACTCGAGACCCCTTGCTACAAGAACTTGGCTAAATAGAAGATGCCTCGCATGTCGCGAGCAGCAGCAGAACGTCAAGCTGCCCGTGCCAAGATCAAGACCCAAATGGAAGACCTGTGGTGATCCATTCAGGACAACAAGCAGGCGCATCTCCATGATCAGGATCTCGAGCGATTTCACACCAGATGGTTGCCGTTCGCCTTTGACAGTGTGAAAACCAAACTTTAAGCCGTCTTTCTCCGAACCTTGGCCACCGGAGCTGCTACACGCTCACCCTATCGACATGGATAAACTGGGCAAGAACGCTGAAAGCTATCCGACATTTCCAGCTTTGGCTCTCCTTCTTCTGAGGAATGGTATGCGGATAATTCGCTTGCAAATGTGGGAAATGCAGAGGAGGTATTTCAGTATCTTGATCAACTTTTTTGGCATGTTCCCAGAGTAGGTTACGGGAGGTTTGGTGAAGAGAACGACTGGTCTCCAGCGTGGTGAGTTACCTGTATCCTTGACAATTTGAAATTTTTTTTTTTCTCTAAAAATGTTTCTCGATGGTTGCAAATGCAACCTCATAGATATCACTGACAACACGCTTGATGCACATCCTGCACCAGGATCTGTGCGAGGTGTTCCATTTCTGCATCATTCCTGCTTTCTGTTCCATGGCCCATACTGTTGCATGGATAGGAACAGCCGCTTTGCTGGTATTTTGTTTAACGTTATGCAGGTATTCGACATACGAAGCATCGTATAGACACTGCGAATGGCAGGTTAATCTCGTCCATGTCTTGGGACATATTGAGGGACGTTCACTTAACTCGTTAGTTGATGGACTTTAATGTGAGAGTCGGATGTGGAACTTTACTGATCCATTCATAATCCATCCCATCATCTCGGCTGCCTCCTGCATTTTCACGTTGCGCGCGGTTGGCAAATGAAGATTAATACTAAAGATTGATCTAACAGACCTATGTAGCCAAAGGTATGAATGAGAAGTAGTAAAGAAGGAAATAGAGAATCATCCCGCAAAGGGATTTCCGCCATGATTTATAGGTACCCAGGCATCTAGTATAATCGCACCTCTTTGACGGCTTAGCAATCTTCCAAAAGCTTTTAAGTTGGCCGATCCTTTGACCTCCACATATAGCTTTAACCACCTTCTGAGACATCCAAACAGATTTAATAAAGAAGTTTGTATACTTCTTTGACAGATCTTAGATCCTAGATTCTAGCTTAGAGCAGCATAAGGAGACCCTGCAGCGGATCTATGCAGGAGAGGTCTTTCACTACTAGTCTGAGATCACCACACTACCTAAGTGATTCAATAGAAAGCCCATCAAAGTGGATAACGCATGTTAAGATGAGCGCAAGCAAAAGCAAGTGATAGATTCAAAATGAGTCACCAAGCTCTTGCTGTAAATGATCATACAAAAAACTGGCAATCCTCCCACTTCCTGATTGACAGGACAGATGCCCCTCTCACGTTGGTTCCTATTCGAGCAAATGCTAATTGGCGGGCGGCAGGGCACCAAGGAGCAATAAAGTGCCTAACCTGGGTATGTAGCTTACCTCTTCCTATGCTGGTGAGCACTACTATTGCAAATTTCATTGTCCCAAGGGTGATGGGATACAGCTGGAGCATGTCAACATGCATGAGTGATAACAAGCGACCTATATCGTGTCAACCTCCAAGACTATCTGGATCACAAAGATGCCAAGGGACATAGTGTCCTATGTGGAGTGTCAATACTCTTAAAATCCTAGGTGTCCATGGCCTTCTGCTTCAAGAAATACCACATGGACTTCTCTACTGAAACTATTCCACCGGCCCGAATATTTGCACATCCTCTATTCTGCAGTATCTGGGCCAACCGGCATAACAATACACACATAAGATACTACAGTTTCCACTTCTACCCAATTGTACAAATCAATCCAACCCGAGACGCAGACGAGCTAACAGAGTCTACCCAACTCCTCGGTGCCATCTAGGAGTCACCTTCCACAAGGGCAGTCTCCTCGCAAACAGTCGCGGGGATACCCCCAGCGCCAGTCGGAAAGCCAAAGACCTCCCAGACTCTCAGTTGCCTGCTCACGCCCCGCCAGTTCTCGATAAGCATCATGGTAACCCTCTCGCCCTGGATTTCTCTTTCAATATCTACAAAGGAATCGCTGTTGACATACTCGTTGCCGCTTGTAAGCAGCGGACCAAAGACGCGACCCAGACGGTCTAGGTCCAAAAATCCAGATAGACTACCCGATCCACTGTTCATTTTTTGCGCCTGCCTCTGAAGTTCGATATTGCGCTCTGTCTCGTGCAGCAAAAGAGCGGAAAGCCCGAACACGGCGCAGATAAGCTCGAGCTGCATTTCGCTCGTCAGTGCTAAAATCGCAAGAGCAATGACCTTGATTCTTGTGGACGCGGCGGAAGAGAACCCTGCCAAGCGACACTCTGAAGTGTCTATCTCAGAATCGTAGAATCGGTGCTCGTAGATATCAACCAACGCCCTGAATAACTCCACTGAGCCCAATATACCACCTGGTAGCCCAGATAAGAACTGCTTGAAGACACACGCCACGCTGTGGACATGGAAACGTCCATTGAAAAGATAGTCACGATCTGAGCCGTCTGATGGCAGGTTACTTGCTCTCATCGTCATGTCGATCTTATCCTTTGTTCTTTCCGCAGATAAGACCTGGCTCGCATAGTGGTCATACATTCGAACGGCCGCTTTCATGTCTCCGGAATCAAAGAACACGTTGCGGGCTTTCGGAGCTGTGTAACCCCGTTAGCTCTTACATGAATTCAATTCTCAAAATGACAAGAGATGAAGTGGTTTTCGAAGAAAAAGGAGAAGAGGGAAACGATTTACCATAACATGAGAGATATGATGCCGTTGCCACAATACAAACCGGCAGTTTGAGCGTCGTCGGAGCAAAGTCCGCAGGTAGAGTGAGAAAACTATGTCCTCCAAGCCGAGCAAGAGTTTCCAGACTTTTACCCTTGAGCGAGTCCATCTGGTGGTAGCGAGTGGACAGGTTCGCAAGCGTCTTTATACGTCGTAGCGTCCTCCCACCAGCATTCTTCTGCGGTTTGATGCTCAGGCTGGACCGCATGGTGCGAATCTTGCGTAATAACGTGTTTTTGCGCCTTGGTGACTTTGCCTCGGTAATAGTCAAGGTCTCAGCTGGATACTGATTAACCCAGGCCAACAAGATATCTCAACGTTACGATTCCACTTACTCCTTATCGGTCGACTATCGGCGCTAAGTGTTAGAGGCTGCAAGTGCAACTTTGCAGCTAGATTGTTGAACTCGAGGGTAGCTCTCCGCTGATCAAACTGTCTCGACTGCATGCTTGCGTCTGTGAATAACCTCTGGCATAAGCTCTCCCGTGACCCATTTGTTCTCTTTATGGGTCGATGGTAAATGACCGGCTTCTTCGGCCTCTCACAGATGGGTTCCTTATAACAGATTACCTGAGAGCCCGAGTCGCTGTACCCCGAGCTTGACTCTCTTGTAGATCGACTAGAAGATTGCGGTTGGTCGACAAATGGGTTCGATTCCGTCCGGGAATGAGAAGCTTCCCGCACATCCTCGAACGGGTTCTTATAGATATAGTTCCTGTCGACCGTCGCTATCGGACTAGTTGCATGCTTTGACGGACGACGACAGACAGTTAGAGTGGTCTTGTCGGATTCCAGTGAGAGAACAGTCTGGTCGCTGACTTTGCGTGGATCGGGGGGTTGGTCTGGGTTCGTCCCGGATGGAGGGTGCTGCGACACATCTTTCTCCGCCGACTGAGGCTCGCCTGACTCGTGATGACTTTCTGTGAAATTGCATGACTCCTCTCCGTTCCCATCGTCTCCGCCAGGAATAGCAGATGGCTGAAGAGCTCTCAAAGGATCAGAAATTAGCTGCCTGGGCTGCGACTTGCGGTGGTTCAGTAGCTTTTTGAATCCCTCCAGCCCTCGAGATCCCTTGCGTGCAATTCCTGATCGCTTGGATTCGCCCGAAGGCGCAGTGGAAGTGGTGATCACGTCATCGCTCACTGCTTCGATTACTTTGGAACCCTTGGAGGGGGCAGTTGCGTATTTGTCCAGTTCACATCTTCGGAGGACCGCATTTTCATCATTCCCCGGAGCAGAGTCGTTAGCAATATCATTCAAAGCCTGCTCCCTGTTGGTAACCTTCGGATATAAATAACCACTTCCGCGACTGAGCAGTCGATTCGCAAGCTCCAGATCCAGAGGCTGCGGCACGGCGGGGGCGGCATCTGTCGTCGAAGTCTGCGAGTTGAGAGGGACGATATCGGACTGGGTATGAGAGATCCTCGACCACGACCGTTTGAGTCTCAGGCTTTTGTCGCTGCCATAGAAGGATGAGAAGAACGGAAGACTGTCAAGGAAACCCATCGTCGCTTGCGGCTGCGGCCCCTTGGATAGGACATCATTGTTGGGACACAGGAGTGTCCGGATGGTCCAGCGGAATCGGGATCTTGTTGGAGTTCCATATCGTACTGACTTTGGCAACTGCATCGAGGACAGGAAGGAGCAACCGCCCACCGACTCCGCCAGTCAATGCAGCAGTGCTGCTAGTCAGACGAGAAAAAATGCCATGGAGTACGATTCAATTCAGATACCGTTCGGTTCCTGCATCTATACTGCAGATCGAGTTCTTGAACAAAGGATAGTCGCAAAGTTATTGTCAGCCCTCTGCGAGCGACTGCTGTTCCAGGTGAAAAGCCATAACCATCACAATGCGGAAACGCCTGTATACCACGGTTCAAATCTTACTTGTTGCATAAAACCAGTAAAAAGTCAAATGAAGGCCATAAGAACAGCAAGGAGAGGAAACGTTGTACAGATAGGAAGTCCATTGTCCGATCTATTGCCATCAATCAAAACCCAATGCTAAACCGCCGACTACAGCAGAATCCCCTATCCGAAGGAGTGCCAGCCGGAAGTGATTTTTAGATACCATACCGTTACCTTTTTACGTTGCAAACAGAAAAAACAAAAGCATGGAGGATTTAACGGATCATGCATCGTCCGCCAAGACGCCATGCATGGGTCTTCCAACTCCAAGTCCCGTCGAACGCCAGTTCCCATGCATGTAACCCTTCAGTCATCACAATTCATCGTGTTCACCCTCTAGAAGGATATATTCTAAAATGTCACTCAGTGTGAGGACGCCTTTCAATCGAAAGTGATCGTCTACAATAATCAGACGGTGTACCCGCGATTTGCGGATAGTATCGAATATGGTATCAAGACCATCCTCGACTGAACAGGTGTAGATACCAGGAAAGTCCTGGGAATAGGTCAGGAGATCTGCGCATCAACAGAAGACTGCGTACTTACTGGAGAGCGCTTCTTCAAAGCTTCCCCAACGCTCAGATTCAAATCGTCGTACACTCCACCCTTGATCAACGTGATCACATCCACAGCTTCGAAAACGTTATACACGACGCCTGGACGGAGTCAGCTGAACGGATCTGAGCTCACTGGGTCATGCTTCTCACCTTCTGAGTTGACAATCGGTACGCTGGATATACTACGCTCTACCAGGCTGTGGATGACATCAATGACAGGCGTGTCCATCGACGCCGTTACGATATCATGATAGGTACCAAGTTGAATTTCTCTCAACGGTTTCCGCAACTTTTGGGTCTCGCCAACGTTGACGGCTACAAACTTGAGGATACGGTATTGTGTAACGACGCTGACAACCAGCGATCTGTCCGTCTGGCTGTCATTAGAGACGAGAGGTATTCTTCGAGCCCTGGATAAGAGCATACGCCGGCAGGCCTCGTAGAGCGGTCGCTCAGGATCAATTGATATCGTTTCCGGCGGTGCCACATCTAGTGCCCTTTCAACCTCTGTTCATCGAGTCAGTTCCTATCAAAGAGACACGGACGCAGCAACAGAGCAATTGCACTGTGATGTCGCACCTCTGAGGCTGTTCAGCCGGAACTGGTCGATCTGGTCCAGGGCGGCTGGGTTCTGGAAATAGTATTGGATGACGTTGATGTAGTCAGAGGTAGTAAGGAGGCCTGCGAAAGTGGAGGTGTTGGAGTCCCACAAGGGCGCGGAGACAATGCCTGTGGAGATTAATTGCCGTCGGTCAGCAAAGAGTCCCAACAACGGTTGACATCTAGTTCCCCGGTGTCACACATGCCATTCTGGATGAGGATATTCAAGCTCTCCTTAACAGACAGCGAGGTATCAAAGACAATGAGCCGGAAACTAAGCGGGAGGACGTCGTAACTAGTGCGAACCTTGAGGAAGTTCCGAATCGCACGCTGCAGGAGGAAACGAAGTCAGCCACAATCATGTCATGCCAGTCGACGGCACATGGCCATCAAGAGTCGGGCGGTTGGTTGAATGATAGTCGCATAGTTGCTCCATCCCCACCACAGCCGTACCCGGCGCACCCGGGGGGTTGGGATCCCAACCCTCCCACGCGAAGGGCAAGCTGCGGGAGGAGCAGAAGCCGGGATACGAGGGAATGACGAGAAAGGAAAAGGTAAGGGAGAAAAAGGATGAGAGCTTACCAGTCCCAGACGCTCGTCACGGTCGACGGCTCTCTCGGGCTGGGCAGGGGTCATCGGGATGGATTGACCTCGCGGGCGGAGGTAGGAGGACGGCTGCACGAAACCCCCCTCGTGACCCCCTCTCGTCACGACACCGCGGCCATTGCGGTTTCGGGCACGATCGTTCACGTTCTTGCTGTGATTGCCCACGCTGGGATCGTGGGCGCCGGCGGACATGGAGCTCAACGCAGAGACGGCGCTCCGGTCTCTGTCCGTGGGGGCCTGCGGTCGGTTCGAGGCATCTTCCGCCATCGTCATGTTGCGAGGATGGAACGAGCCAGCTCTGTCGACGAGAGCCGCATGAAGAGGGGCTTGGCCTCGGGGGAGCTCCTCAGCCTTCTCGGCTCACACAGTGTCTGCAGCCTGGTTCCGACCCTGATAGCTGCAAGGAGACACTGTACAGCCCGCTTCGCTCGACAAGACGGGGATGGTGATTGGAAGCTAACAGAGTGGCAGGTTGACAGCTCAGATCTGAGATCTCCCGGGCATGCGAGAAGCGCAAAGAACGCGAGCTTCACGTGCGGACCAGCGACGGATCTGGGACCAGGATATGTAACAGCGATCGCATTGAGATCCCATCAGGCCAGGAAATCTCTGCCGTCGACGGGTGCAGCTCAACGGTCTGGCGAACGGCGGAGCAGACCCAAGGTCGCCGTCGAGCCGCTCCACGGCTGACCCCGCGCCGCCCGCTGCCCCGCACGTGACATAAAGACCGAAGACACCGTCGCGCTCCTTGGGCTAGGATATGGTCTTGCAGTTTCGTGCTCTAGCTGGGACATGATCAGTGGGCGGTATATGCGACTCACTACAATGCAGGGGACCTTTGTGGTTTCAGCAGTCTAGGTACCAGGCGTCATGCGTCATGCCGCAGCCACTTCCACCGTCCCTGACTAGCCCCAGAGGTAGGCATTCTATGTCGGGCGTACTACTCGAACCTGATTTCCAACGAAAGAAAGGTGCGGCTATATTATTACAGAGGTATCTAATCGCTATTACTAAAATATGATGTGTCTAGGTACAGATATATGCACGCTGCCAAAGAACAATGCTTTCTCCCCAGAGCACCTCGCAACAGGTCTATGCAACACGAACTTTTATATATCACTCGGACGATGACACGCAGCTGAAAGGTTTTCTCCGACAAAAAGAGGTATCTAGATAGGGACTTGGCCAAAAGAGCATGGAAAGGGAAATAGTATTCACACCATCACTACGCAGAAGCAGCTTCAGTCTCGGCCAGGCTCTTTCCAGATCCGCCCTTGAGGTAGTTCTCGTGTTCTCCGATCCTCTTGCCACCTTTGATCCAGCGTTCACGGTATTCCTGTCTGCGCAGCTCCGCGAGCTTGTTCAAAGCCGGCCAGTACACGGAGTGGTCGTATTCGAACTCGACATCACCACCTACGGCTTTCAGAAGCTGCGCCGGTGGTACATGTTTGCGGAGATCTTCGTTGAATTTCAATTTCTCCTTGGTCAGAGGGTCAATGAATGGTGAGATGAGCTTGAAGAAGCTCCAAATCATGAATGGAACTGCACACGCATAGTTAGCAGACGCAACGTCAAGACAGCGGATGAGTGCACTTACCATTCACTACGAGGGCTCGTCCAAGTCTTTCGGGGTAGTGGTTCTGGAGGATATGCAGGGTTTGCTTGGCCTGGCCGATGGTTGCATTTTGCCCCGACTTAGTTTCGTTGAAATTGACGACTAGGGCGAGGTTCTCCTGATCCGGTCCCATGAGATCAATGATCCGTTCCAGCATGAACACCAGATGGTGGATCTGACGGTCGCTCTTTTCGGTGTTCTGCTTGGAAGGCAGGAGATAGAGACAAGGCCGCGCGTTGATATCGTAGCCAATGATGACCTGCTTTCCCGTTTCGTTTTCAGGGGAGATGTAGTCTGGCGTCAACTTCTCCAATCCATATTCACGACGCCAGGTAAGAGTTCCCTGAATGCGTGCCACCGCTTCATTGACATGCCACTTGGTTGCCCGGAGGTATCTCAGGAGACATTCTCTGGTCAGGAACATACGTTCATCGTCGGTGATTGGGGCCGTTGGTGCGTTCTTCGCAGAAGTCGTCGGGACGGTCGTCCAGGAGGATACGGTCTTCAAGACCAAGTTATACTTGGCATCCTGGTCGGGCGTGAGCTGAGGGGGAGGAGGTGGACGGGCATTGTCGAGGGGGCGTGCAAATGGCTTCTGGATCAGGCCATCTGCCGCAGACAATGGAAGACCCAGGTCGACTTTCTCCTTTGTCGTAGAGTGCTCTGTAGCCTTAGCTTCGACAGCAGGGGCTGGAGCTGTAGGCTCAGACTTAGATGCGTCCTCTGTGACTTCGGTTGCGACAGGGGCAGTGGGAGGGTTTTCTTCCGGGGCAGCCATGGTTTCAGGATTCAGGAGAGGAGTTGTTTGATGGATGCTCCTTGCAGGGGAGAGGGGAGAGATCTACAGAAGACCCTAAGAAGCAGCTGTCGCAATCAGGGACCAACCGATCGATCGGGTTCGGGAACTACGTCGCCCGGGGACGGTTTGACGATCCACCAGTCGGCGCTGTCCCCACGGGCTCACCACTAAAAACGCTTCGACTCCACGCGGGCCTCGGGCCCCGACGCGCCGCAACGCGTCGTTCCTCTTCTCGCTCAACACTACCGCTGATGCTCCTACGCGAGCAACGAAATCCCCTGGCCCAGCACCTCCAACATGGACGACACGGTCGACGACCTGAATGGGGTCTTTGCGCCCGTCGCCCCTGACGGGTTGCCGCAAGATGTGCTCGCGGAGCTGCAGTCCATTCTCCGCGTGCACTCGATCTCGCCGCAGGAGCTCTTCTACAAATGGGAGTCCTACAGTTTGAAGATGGGCGCGGAGGAGACGAAATTGAACCTCGACACCGTCCGGGCATTCAAGCGGGATGTGCAGGATAACCTGGAACGAGAAAGTAGAGGGAAGGGCCATTTGCGGAACGCGGAGAAGAGGAGCGGGGTCACAGCTACGCAGCGGGTTGCTGCTAATACAGACGTATTTGGGATGCATGTGCTCCTGGATTGCTTTCACGTTTGCATCTATAAGGCTGACTGTTCTCAAGGCTCGATGGATTGGCTCCAAACACCCCTCACCATCGCCCAGTAAACGGTGCCGGCAGTTCGGCGAAGCGCAAGTCAGAGTTCGAGACCCCTTCGATATCCAAGATCGGACGACCTGAAAAGAACGGATCACCGGGAGACTTTAAGACAGCACACAAGCCTACGAATGGGACCACAGACCCGACACAGTATGATGCAAGTCTTAATTTGTTCAGAATACTGGCGCTAATTCCTCGTCCAGGGCTGTGCCTTTCTCCGAACGTCAAAACCCCGGTCAGGTCGTCGAAACCCTCAATGCTCACTTGTCGATGTCCGGTGCCCCTATTGCCCCGTTCCCAGAGGCACGCATTCGACCTACGGCCAATACGGACTTGAAAAAGTTCGGATACAAACCGATGGCCATGCGCTTGTCAGAGGCGTCGGAGGTTCTAGATGACCGGATAGATGAATTTATATCCGTCTTTCAGAAACAATACAGCGCAGAACAATATACCTTTGGGAATGCGGCGTCCCAGAGTACAAGTGAGATTGTTGCTGTCGGACGAATTGCGTCTGACAGTCTTGAGGGAAAGCTGAATACGGCTTCTCTGGTTCTCGAGACGTCCAGACGAACAGGCGCAGGGTTGAGAGTGCCGTTGAGAGTCGACGCGTTGCCATCGGTCCAGTTCTTCCCTGGCCAGATTGTCGCTCTCAGAGGGATCAATGCATCTGGGGAGTACTTTTCAGTCAAGGAAGTTCTTCCAGTTCCTCTCCTTCCTCCAGCTGCGTCATCGCCAGCGATAATTGATTCGATAAACGAACGTCTAGGTGGAACCGACACGGAACATCCGTTGAACGTGTTTATCGCATCCGGACCATACACTGCGGACGACAACCTCGATTTCGAGCCTCTGAAGGAACTCTGCCAGAAGGCTGCAGATGAGCATGCAGATGGTCTGATATTAATGGGTCCTTTCCTGGACATAGAACATCCACTTCTCGCATCCGGTGATTTTGACCTGCCAGAAGTGAAAGGATTTGATCCCGACACTGCAACACTCGCAACCGTATTCCGTCACTGCATAACGGCCCCCTTGCAGCGGCTCGTCACAGCCGTTCCGAGCATCACCATCATCCTCGTCCCTTCTGTACGAGACGCGGTGAGCAAGCACGTCTCCTGGCCGCAAGATCTTCTTCCAAAGAAGGAGCTGGGCCTGCCGAGGCAGGTGCGCGTCGTTTCGAATCCAGTGACCCTGTCACTCAACGAAACCGTCGTCGGGATGTGCTCCCACGATGTGCTGTACGAACTGAGAAGGGAAGAGGTTCTAAGCGGCAAGCCCACGGAGGGCAACCTGTTGACCAGACTACCTAAATATCTCATCGAGCAGCGGCACTTCTCTCCCATATTCCCGCCCACTGCGCGAGAGAACCTGCCCAAGTCCGGTGCGGAGGGGGGCCTGGCTACGGGAGCCATGCTGGACATGAGCTATTTCAAGCTGGGAGAGTGGTGGAACGTGCGGCCGGACGTGTTGATCACACCCAGTATGCTGCCACCGTTCATAAAGGTAAGCTAGCCTCATAAACACACGTTAACTGAAGGGAGACTAACTGAACGTGTTTTCTGTAGGTTGTTGAGGGCGTCCTCGTCATCAATCCCGGCACGTTGTCGAAGCGTCGAGCGGCCGGAACTTACGCACACATGGCTATCCACCCCCGAACGATGACCGATGAGGAGCGCCAGGAGAAGCAGCTGAGCCACAGGGTCTTCGAACGAGCCAGAGTGGATATAACAAGGATCTGATTGCATATTATGTATTGTGTACGCGATTGTCCGGGATGGCAGGCGTTGGATGGCTATTATAGTAGCAAGAGCTCCCCGAAGCTAGGTATATTCCTCATGAATGAAGCATTAATGATATGTAAAACGACCCGAACTCCTTGATAAGCATGATGATCAAACCGTAGTCCCGTTCTCCCTCCTGAACTCGATCCTATCTTTGGCCTGCAAAATACAACCAAACCTCCCCTCTAACCCTGCAATCTCAAAAGAGAAACTCCCAGCCAGCCACCTCTACCTCAAACAAACCGTCCTCCTCCCGCCCATCAACGCCCCCGCCGACTTAGGCCCCCACCCCCTCTGCCCTATCATCGCCGGCCCCCCACCGACCCCTGTCCCCCCCACACCACCCCCAACACCAGTAGCACCTCCCGGAATCCCACCCTGCCTGACCCCCCTCACCAACTCCTCCAGGCCAAGATCCCTCCACACCGCCTCCCGCCTACTCTCCATCGCCCTTGTGATCCCAAACGCCGCATGCTGATCGGGGATCACATCGTCCTCGTCCTCCGGGTTCAGGGGCTGATACTGCGGCAGGACGTAGATGTCCTCGATGGGCAGGAAGGACGGGACCGTGGCGGGCGATGAGGAGCCGTAGGTCACGGTCGCGGAGGTGTGGTGCGGGTGGTGGGTGTGGTGCTGGGCGGCGATGGCGGCGGCGGAGGAGGAGGCGAGGTTGGAGTAGAGGGAAGTGTGCGGGCGGGTGAAGTCCTCGAAGAAGTCGGCGAGGCGGGGCTGGTGCATGTGGATGTAGGTTGGGGAGGAGTCTTTGGACTGTTTTTGTAGATGTTAGTCGAGTGGATGGTCGTGGGTAGAGGATGAGGGAGATGTATGTAACGTACCATTGTGATTGTTCTTTTATCGCTTGCTTGCTTGCTTGCTTATCTCTATTTGTCTCTTCCTTGCAGCAGATAGACAGATCCAAGATTCAATATCCTACGCAGTAGTTCTCTCCTGCAATGGAACTATCTCTCAAGTCTCAAGTCTCAAGCTGAACAACCGTCGCGTCTCGATTCGAAGCCTTCCGGGAAGGAGGTCGTCAAAACAAGGCAGAGATGCAACGAACACGACCTGATCTATAACGTTAGCTTGTGTCCAGAATATGTGTACATATACTGCCTATACAAGGAAAGTACTTACCTTTTGATCAAAGGCCACTCGAGCAAGCATCAATCAATCGCGTCGACTCTAAAGATAATGACGGACTGTTTCTCTCTCCAGCTCCGAAGAAAGGCATGGCAGTATATTCTACCCTGCTGGTCCGCATATCCCACCGCCTTCCAAATAGGGACACACTATTAATAACCCGGTCCGGACCCCAGCTTTCTTGGCGCGGCCGCACGCAGTCTGATATTATTGAGACTGCCATATTATTGTGCGAGCTAAATGCTTCTGTGCACTGAGTATGCCGCTATGGAGTACCTCTTTTTGAAAAAGAAAGTCAACGTGTACTTTACATGAAAAATATGACAGTTTATTCGATTTGGAGTGGAGAAAGGAGCGTTTTGGAAATAGCACAAATTCCGCCCCCCTCTAAGCAGCGCACTCTGCCTCCGTTGAAATTCCAGAGTCTATAAATCAACCAACTTCTAATGGTGGAAGTGCGGATGGGATACATGGATGGATATTCATTAGAATAAACACATTGGGAATCGTTGGGAATCACTTTTTTATTTCTGTCATTCTCCCTTTCCTTTTCTTTTTTTTCTCTGCCGGGAGCCAAATTCATTCATTCATTGATTCATTCATCCACACCCACCATCTCATCAACTAGTCGTAGCTCGCGCTATTAGATCGTCTTTTTTCAAACAGGCCCATTGCATTCCAGTCCCCGCATTCCTCACTCTAGGAATTGCCTACCAACCTGTTAGGGTGATAATATGGTAACAGCAGACACTACCAGTGCCCCACTCGCACAACATGTGGATAGTCGACGTGTTTGTGTACCCATTATCCCAACGCCCCCTCTATGGTCGTGAAATAGAAAAAGAACGCCGAGATTTTTCGTTTGATGGTCCGAGTTGAAGCCACCGGTCACGTCGTATACATGAGAAGAAAACCAGCTTAACCTCTCCGAGAAAAGAAATTCTCATCCTTGTTTTCGTGCTTTTTCCTTTTTCTTTTGGGTAGTCTCTGCTGCACGACATTACCGCCTGTAAAAAGATATAGTAGAAGCTTGTTCTCGACAGAATGGTGTATCAGCGGAGCTAGACATCACGATAATCGCACAAGCGCATCAGCGGGGCCCAGAGATGGCCAAAACAAAGAGAAATAATGGCCGGTTCACGAATTCGTGCTCATCCGATGTACGATCGGAACCGCGCTAGGCGGCAAGCTGCCCATCTCGGTGACGACCATGTCCACATATTCGGCCGGGGTGACATCGTACATGATATTGAGGAGCTGCAGGTTCGGCGTGTCCCTCCAGTCCTTGAGCGGAGAAGAGGAAGATTTACTCAGGCTCGAGCCCGCTCCTGTCTCAGCATTGCTGGAACTCTGAGCCTTGCCGCTGCCACCTTTACCACCCTGACTGGATTCAGTTGAGGCTGCCGCCGGGTCAGGCAAGCCGGTAATCTGTTGCGGCGAGTTGGTAGCGACCAGCTCATCTGCATCCGCGATCTCATTGACGACGATACTGTCGAGTGCGACACGGTCCGTAAACTTGACCGTCTCACAGCAGACGATGACAGGGATTTCAACTCCGCCGGAGCGTTCCTTAGCCGACATGGCAACAAGGGCAGTTCCGACGCGCGAGTACAGTCTGCCATTGCTAGTCATGGCATGCGCGCCCAGGAAGACCTTGGTGGCATCCTTGATCGCATGGCTAATGCCGTGGATGAGGGAATACTGGACCTCCAGGCCTGCATTGGCCAGCGCACGAGCGAGGTTCTTTCCCTCAAAGAGGGGGCGGGAGTCAATGATGGACACGCGGAACTTCTTGCCCTGCTTATGCGCGGTGAGCAGGGTCTGCTTGACGATGGAGCTGCCTGCAAAGGTGACGATGACATCGCCATCCTGGATCTTCTGCGCAGCGCTGGTCGCGATCACCTGGTCTGCAACAGTGATCTTTTCACGGATAAAGTTGTCGATAAACTCGCACAACGAAGCCTTTGCGGTGGCCTCGGGAACAGAGGGGTCGACGGAGGAGATGGATAGCTTCAGAGCACGGATGGCATTACCCTGGCTGATAGAGAGGGGACGGCACGTAGAGAGGTAGGTGATCTGGTGCGAGAGATGGGTCGTCAAGTGACGGGCCAGGGATGTGCCCAAAGGTGTGGTGTAGGACTCAATGACCTAGAGAAGATCGAATGTGAGACGAAAGCTGCAAGACTCAATTATCAGAGAACATGAACATACCCGCTTGAATGCAAGCAACGTCGCTACACATCGTGCGCTGCTTCCACAGACGACGTAGTCCCTCATCTGCAGGCCCAGCGCCAGCACAGCAGGATGGACCTCCTTCCCAGCACCTGCAATAGTCGTCCTCCTCTGCTGTCCATACAGATGTCCAAAAACTGCAACCTTCTTATCATCCTTCTGCTCGACGGGCCCCGCCGCAGCGACCTGTGCGGCTCCATGCCGGATGGGCAGCTGCCTCTGGCCCTTCTGTGCTGCCGCAGCGTCTTTGCCTCCCTGCGGACCCTTCTTCGCCGGTGTCTGTGCCTGTCCATGCTGCTGCTGAGCGGCAGCACCGCCGGCCTTTTCTCTCTCGAGCTTCTCCCTTGCTCTCCTGGCGGCCTTCTCGGCCTTGGCCCTCTTCTTTAGCTCCGCACCGGACAGCTTCTCTGTGCCACCAACGGCTCCCCCCTCAGCGGAGGCGTCCGCTGGCTTGGGCTGCTTCGCAGGCTTCGACGACGCACCGTTCATCCCGTTGGCGTTGCTGGTGGAAGACTCTTGCTTCTGCTTTTGTGGCTTCTGCTCTCGTTTTTGCTCGGCGGGCGCAGCGGGGGCCGGGGCTGGGGCCTGAGCCGGGGGCGCGGAAGTTAGCTCTGGATCGGAAGAATTCGCCATGTCTGTCGGGCTTGCTAGAGGAGGAGCGCAGACGACCGGAGGGGCATTGGACGATTCAGGTGGGAAAGGAGGTGGTTGTGGAGAGCGAGTGGAGGACTGACTCACCCGGCGGTGATGCCACCAGCGGAACGCCCGCGCCCAGAGCCCCATGGCTGCAGCGGTTCAACCCTAACCAGCGAGTAGCTTTACATCACCGATCAGCGACCCTGCATTGCTTTATATCTACCGGCTTATCCTCCGTATGACTCAACGCCAGGCTGTGTCTGCGTGGATAGCAAATCAAGCTCTCCCCGGGCTCTCTCCCCGAGGCTTCCTAGGCCGAGTCCATCAAACCAGGTACTAGGCATTCATAGAACAATAGGAATCGTCTTCATCAGCTCATCACTCATAACAAAGGCATAGGTATTTAATACAGGGAATTATCGTTTTCAGACCAATCCTCCTTGCTGACTGAGGCATTCATAGCATAACCGAAATAACCATACCCATCCCAGCTTATTGATAAAACCCAGCACCAGTATCCTAACTCCTATCCTACCCTGTCCCTCATTAACATGCTATCCTCCCAAGTACCATTCCTTATTAATCTTCCATATTACTCCAAGCCTCGTGCCTTGGTCCATCATCGATAATTGACCAATACATCACCAAAAGCCCGTCGTTTGCGGGCGTCAGGTTTCTTCGTGATACGGAACATCTCATGATCGGCTGCAATCTTCTTTTGGAACAGACTGATGTCGCGGAGGAGTTCTTCCATGTCCGCCTGCATCTCCTGAGCCTCGGTCTGGGTGGCCTCGTCTCGGATAGTGCTCTCCTCGTCAAAGACCGGCTCTGACTCTACCGGAGCGTTGTTTTCTTTCTCTGTCTCGTCATCATCATCTCCCTTGTCCTGGACGAAGGCCAGGCTATTCCTACGCTTCTCAACGATAACTGGGGGAATCGGGTTCTTCAGACTGTCAAGAGCAAGCTTCAGGTGATTACGAAGCGCTTCGTTCTCCGTCTGGAGCCGTCGGATCTTGCACTCGCTGACCATCTTGGTCTCCTCCATCAGGCGCTGAAGCTTCTCCACTTTCTGCTGATATTCCTCAAGCTTTTCATTCTGAAGCTCGCTCTCCCGCTTGTTGACGGCTGCCTGGCTGACGCTAAGCTGCAGAGCACGGATCGTCTCAGCCATCTCAGCGATCTGCGCATCGCGCTCCGCTGCGGAAACATGGTCCTGGTTAACAATGGCACGAGTGCGAATGTGCTTCGCTTGGTCGGCGTAGCGGAGAGTAGACAATGTCTCCTCGTAGTCTGTCGGAGAAATACAAGCGATCATGGCCGTCTTCGAGTTACCGCCCAGGCTGTCTTTCAACAACCATGTGAGGATGGAATCGCGGTACGGCACCACGTCCCTATGCTTCCTTCCACCAGGTCGATTCTGCTTAGGATCAGCCAAGGCAGCAATGACCCTACCAAGCGTAGTCAGCGACTTGTTGATATTGGAACCTTCGCGGAGTCTCTGGCCCGTGGCCTCTGTCGACTTGGCACGTTCAGATCCAGCAAGGTCCACCAGTCTAATACGGGCTGTCCTCTCTGTAGTCTCGTCAGTTGAGATGTCATGGTGTATCTGCTTGAGCATAATGGTAAAGACTGCATGGGATCGCGAAGAAGTATCATTCATCTTGGTGCTGGCAGTCGTCCGAGACAAGTCCCCTTTCCTCATGTACTTCATGATCTCCGCAAAGCTTCTGACAGGCACTTCTGTTAGATCCTTGACATACGGTCCGTCCGTTGGGGACTCGCGGATTTTGAGATAATAAGGTGTGTCGGTACGAGGCACGAGCAGGTCACGTACATGCTCGTTGTACACCTCAAAGTACGAAACGCGAACGTTGTAGCTGATATCTGGGGACTGTGAGTTCTCAATGCGCTGGAAAAGATCCTCGCAGGTGCGCGGGATCAAGCCGGGCTGCTCCGGGATGCCCATCATTGTATAACTCTTTCCTGAGCCCGTCTGGCCGTAAGCAAAGATGCAAGTGTGATATCCTTCAAAATTGTGGTCCAAGAACTCTTCCCCAAGGGACTTGTACACATCCTCCTGAGTGGCATAGTGTTCGTCGTCCTCGTTGTGGGACCAAAAGGAATTGTCGAAGGTGAAGTTTTTATCCTCGATGATCTTACCACGGGACTGCGATTTTGGCTTTCCGGCATTTGGCGCCTTGAGCTTGGTCGTCTGGGTGCGCGGGTCCATGGAGATCAAGCATTCAGACCCCTTTTCAATCTCTGTCGTATCAAGCATTCAAGTCAGCACTGGTGAAAAACAGTCTCCTTGTCTTGTAAAATTGCTCCAGAACGCGCATAATAAACCGAGACGACATACCTCTAGCCAAGAACTTCCTAACCCTCACTACAACCTTAACATTACCCCCTGGGTTAGGACTCCCAACTCCATCCTGACGTCCCGCCGGCACCACCACACTCTCCCTGGCCCGCAACGACGGACTGGAGGCACTGGACCTTAGAGCCGCTGAGGATGCCATCGAGAAGGTCGTAGGTACAGTATTTCCACTGACCGCCGAGGCTCCGGACATCGAAGAGGTCGAGCACAGTGAGCCAGGTCCGGGTCCGAGCCCATGGCTGCTGCGGCTAAAGAAACGCGAATCCAGTGTCATTTCCCTGTTATTGTTCTCCATAAATAACTGTACAAGCAGAGAGATGAGGTCGCGTTGTCGACAGACAAGATGGTGGTACATGCATGCAGAAGATGTAGGTATGTAGAAAGAAAGTAGTAGAAAAGGAAACGAGTGACTGAGATTGCCTGTTGTTTGTCGCTACAGTACCTTTCTGTCCGTCTGTTGATGTTGTCTGCCGCTCTGTCTGTCACAGCCTCCCTCCCTGCTTTGTATGTATTCATGTACGGACGGACGGACGGTGACACAGGGACCGAAACCTGTTGACACAGCGATTATTGCTAAGATTAGCTTTTACCACAGCACAACGGGACATCAAACGTCAACGGACCTGACAGGGTCGGGATCGGGGACATGCAGTCAGTCTATTTTGGAACTTACCCTTTCAATAGAACGGAGATAAAGGGGAAACTCGACACCTACTTTTCTTCCCCCCCTTCATGCACTGGGGCATGTTACACACTGATCTGCAGTCTGCAAAAATGATTCCCATGTGTTGGCATGTAATAGAAACTATTGTACATACTAGATATTCTTGTAAGGCAAGGGATGGAGGTGGAGGAACATGCGGGACAGATCGTTTGCCTTTTCCCGGAAATGGTTAAGCGTGGGTGCACTGACTGGTGGGGGGAAGCGTGGCCGTGGGGCCTTATGCTGGGTTGCTATGGCGATCATCGCATAGGGCCTTGTTAGCACGACTATCAACAGCAAAAATTCCTTTCTAGGCTGCACCGGAGGGACTGGAGGCCCCCATTTATGGATCGTCTGTAGCAGCTACTGCATTCGCGCCATTGCTTGCATGCTAGGGCTTAGTTTAAAGCTATATAAACCTATATGGCACTAAATAATGGGACCGCTCGACGTTGGAATTATATATATACATATTTAAGACTCCTCAGCATTCATCCTTGATTGTGAGTATCGATCGCAAATAGATTTCATCGCCTCTGTTTGTGGAGAAATAGTTTTCTTTGTTTCACATACCGGACGGATTGGGAACCTGAGACCATCAAGTACGGTCTAGGTGAACAGCGCCTCGTTTGAGGAATTCACTGAGTACTCTAAGATCTCAGGCGCTCTCAGCTGCTAATACTGCGAGTCATATACCAAGAGAAATATTACCAATTGTAAGCCAGTCATTCATAGTCTTCGTGTTCTGCTGCATGATTACGGTGCATGCGGTAGCTAGGATCTAGAATCTATACTTACATTCTATGCAACATAAACCTCATAACAATATTCCAAGATAGACACAGATAGATGGACGAATGTATGCATGATCAAAGGAAAAGAATATCAAAGAAGAGGGCATCCAAAAGAACCCAACTCTACCCGATAAATATCACGCAAGTCCCTTCCCCAGCAACACCTCCCCAACTTCCTTGAGCAGAGGTTCGCCCTTCAGAACCTCCACCTTGCTCTTCTCCTTCACCGTATCTGCGATCCCCATCGCCTTGCAGATATCGATCACTGCACCGTCCATCGGAGCCGCGTACACGAAGAGCCCGAGCGCAAAAAGCATCCCATGCAGCGCCTCCACGCACTCCTCCTCCTTCCCGATGGCTTCCAGCAGCGACGCCACCAGCTCGACCTGGTCGCTCTCTGTCAGTTTGTCTGGACGGGTATCGAATCGCTCGTTGTGGTTGAATGCCGCCAGGTTGAATGCGAGTGAGGCGGCTACGACGCGCAGGTTTGTGTGCTCATCAAGTAGGGATCCGGTGATCAGCTTGATACAGGTTTCCCGCAGGCGCTGGTTCGAGATAATCTGCTCGGGATAGAGGGTTGAGCTGAAGAGGTTGCAGGCGAGCTGGAGCATGACGATGCGGAGGTTGTAGGGGGCGGAGGTAAGATCATCGGAGGCCGAGAACAGGGTGAGCAATGTCTTGTGGTCGGGTTCCTGGGCGAAGAAGCCGCTGACTCTGGGATCCAGGAAGGCCAGACGGATGAGGTCGACTAAAGCAAAGCGGATATCGATTGGTACCGTAGGATAGGTCGACTGAAGAAACGAGGCCAGGGAGTCAAGATTTGGAATCGGTGTTTCCGCAGGAGCACTCAGGCCTCTCGATTTGGCAAATTCGACGACGGATTGGATTGTTGGGTCATTCGCGTGTTCTCCGATCTTGTGCTTCAGCTTGTCAAGTGGAGGCACCTTGTTGTACGTGACGTAGCTGATAATCTTCCTCTGCAGACTTGGTAATCTCAGTTGAGTGTGTGGGTGAGGGGGGAAGGCCATCTGGATAAGCATCCGGACGTTGCCTCTGAGCTGGGCGGGATTGGCGCCGCTCCATTCGTTCTCTTTTTGTCCCTTGAGGAAAGTCATAAAGGTTGGAGTCGCGCGGACGCCATATTTCGCGCTCACATCGTAGGCATAGTTGAGATCGACCTTGATCAAGACAGCCTTATCTCCAGCCTCCTCTGCCAATTCATCGTATGTTGGATATACAATCTTGCACGGCGCACATGTGGAGGAGGTAAAGAAAATGACTGCACAGGAATTCGACGCAGCGGCCAGCTGTTCTTCCAGCTGTTGCAAGTTGCTAACGTTGCGGACGTATCCTGCACGGGGAGCCGACGAATGGCTGCCGGAGGAGGATGACCCCGTCCCATTCCCTGCTGTATGCTGCGTCGATGACCCTCCCGGTCTTGCATTAGGTGCTTGGGCATCTTGGCCGATGTCAGCCTGAGTGACTCCACGCAGGGCCGCTTCAATCTGAGGCTTCATCATCTGCCCGAACGGCGTGCTGAGGAATGTTTGGGGCAAGCTCCTGATATGCTCTGGGATCCCTTTCCCGAGAAGGAACATCGAGAGGTCATGCGTGAAGTTGTTGCAGTTATGCAGGAAGAGATCATACGACTGCAACAGGAATATCAGCATTATCACATCAACGGATAAAGTCCCAGTGAACGCAACTGCCCTACCTCCGGGGTATAGACTTTAGCCAATGAGTCCAGATATTCTTGTATCACGTCGTTGGGGAGCTCCGTCTTCCCCATATGTAGTTTTTCCATAGGCTGGCCATGGTGTGTAGTGCCCGGTACCTTTCTCTGAATGCCTTGCCCGAAGAAATATTCCACGCCACCAAAGACGAGGGAAGTATGATATATCGCGTCGATCTGTACGCCCGTTAAGGCGAGGGAATACTATTATCGTAGGCTAATTAGAAGGTGCGAGTGCCTAGAACATCAAGGGGAACGTACTTGACGAGCCAAGCCCTGTATTCCATGTTAGCAAATGCTGTTCAAAGAAGTGTACAGATCTACGGCATTGACTCCACCTTCGAAAGGTCATAGACATACAGCTCGACATCCATATTGGCGTTGTAGAGCAAGCGGGAGGCCTCCAAACTACGTACTCGGCTTATGTTGAAGCGACGAGCTGCGCGACTCGTAAACTAGAGTGGAAGTATGCAAACAGACGTGGAGGGGTAAACAGACGACCGCTATATGCTTCTGTCGCGGGGCGAAACTGGCTCTAGGCACGGACACATCACGTCAGCGGTCCGAGCCCGTGCGGACGAACAGGCCGGGATCCCGATCTCCGCTCTCCGTCCGCCGGTTCCTGCATGCGCTGTACATGCGAAGTACGCCCATACAGAAGCCTCACTCCAAGATGCGATAGCAGATCTGTCATCTCTGCATGGTAGAGCATAGGCAGCAAGATGGTATGTTGCCCTTTGCTATATTTCTATTATCAGACATGCTGACCAGTATCTCCCCCTAACAGCCCCCGAAACGGCGCGGCGGTGGCACCGCGACAGCTGCCCCGAAAGTAAAGAAGGGCCGGCAGTCCAAGCTGGCCAAGGAGAACGATATCACTGCAGAAGAAGAGAACGAGATCAAGGAAGCGTTCCATCTCTTTTCAACCACGAACGAAGAATTCGAAGATGAGAAGGAGGGTGTGATCCGCACCGAAGACGTCCGGAGAGCGCTTGTGTATGTCTACCATGCCCAATACTTATATCTCAGGATCTTTGTGCATAGATATAGAATCTAACGTGGGTATCTCTACAGTGCCCTCGGCCTTCCCCCATCCAACCCCCGTGAACTATCCTCCATCCTCTCTGCCCTCGACCCCACCCACACCGGCTTCGTCCCCTACGGCCCCTTCCTCTCCATCGCCGCAGCAAAGCTGCACTCCCGCGACGCTGATGCTCTCTCCGAAGAAGTCGATACTGCGTATCGCCTGTTCACGCGCGGTACGGATGGTCCGATCACCCTGGGACACCTGCGCCGCATTGCCCGTGATCTGAAGGAGGACAGTGTTGGCGACGATCTGCTGAGGGATATGATCCTGGAGGCGAACGGTGGTGCGGGCGTGCAGGCTGGTGTGACATTAGAGCAGTTCCGAGATGTGATGTCCAGGGCGGGAGTGTTTTGAGTTTTGAGTTTGCGGTTTGATTTCTAGTTCGGTATTCATACCTGGGAACGGCGTTGGTGGTGTTCTATTGGGGCCGTGTCTTGCCGTCAGAAACTCGACTTTTATCGATGGACTTACATCTTGACAAGCACTGTTTTAGTAACTTTGGGTTCAGCGAAGGCATCCTGGGACGCAATATTCAGGCTGATCCCTGATCAGGATTTCGGGAGGGTGCTGTTCTGTCAAGATAACTTTGCTATGCTATGAAGCATCCAGATACTGTACATATTAGTTCCGTTCCACTACGCTTAAGATATCCGCTCAAAATTACCTAGCTCTCATTTTTTGTGAGATGGTGGCAATATTATCGTGCCATTTGTAACACTAATCGCTTCCTGTAAATGGCCGCCAATAAAAGAAAAAGGTAGATAACAGCCAGAAAGTTAGATATACATTCGCGTCATTATTATTCGGTTCTTTCATGTACTCTACAAACAGCCAACCCTGCCGATTCAAAATCACCGTGCTAAAAGCCCAAGATCCTCTTCCCCCGAAAATAGAAATGCAATCTCCCATCTGCTCCACACGCGCACGCTCATCGATAGCACGCCTCTCTCAGATGGGAGACAGTGTGCCTGCCAGCCGCCTTGATTACTGATGATCCAAGAAAAACCGGGATTCTTTATAGTACATGCGTTTCAAAAAGAAATTTCCCATTATGACCATCCATTTCACCCGTTACACTACAAAGAGAATGATGTGAACCGGATAAAGACCAACGCCTCTCTAACAATATGACTTGTCCTCCTGGGTATCACTAATATCATTGTGTAGGTGCCAATGCATGCTAGTAATCGTATTGAAACAGTGCTAAATTGCCGTGACCATTGATGGCGGTCGAATGGAGTCCGATGGCTCTCCGCTGCCTTCGTTGCTTCTCTCGGCTGTGGATGCCCTCAGCACCGGCGAAACAGACTGGACATTATCAGCAGGTGTCTCGCGCTTTGATGGTGGCGACGGGCTAGATGATGCTGTGGACGTCCGTGATGCTACAGACGTATCGAAGTCGACGGATTCTGACCCGTTAGAAGACAACTCATCTTGAGTTGATGTTTCCGTAGTGATTGGTTCACTGGCCGGAGTGGCATGTTTCAGAGTCCCCATGCCAGGAGAAGAATCGGGGCCGTCGACTTCTGTATGTTCCTCCTCACTAAATTCGGATTTCGTGCCATTAGGAAGTCCATGCTCCGACATGGACGATTCGACCGACTCATAGAACAGCATGAAGACACCTCCCTGAGACATCACGCTTCGTTCGCTGACCATTTGTACATCATCATCACTCAGCCGAAACCAACGCTCAGACCTCTCTTTCTCTCCGTCCGCTTGGAGTACGGCCTCGGGAACAGTGGTGGGAAACAGGTGCAATGGATATTTCCTGTAGCATATGTAATGCCCATTTTCGTGTCTGCCGTAGTGTGTGATGACAGCTCGCAATTCGTATCGCCTGTCAAGGACTTCAACACTTGTACCGGGCCGTGGAAGCATGGATTCTTGTGGATCGATATCCCATTTTTCTGGAGCATCATCACCCTGGTCCACAGACTTTGTTCCCAAACACCACTCGTCAAGATTCAACGTCTTCGGGAACCTAACGTCCGCGTAGTTCTTCCTCAGAACTCCGGTAGTTTCATCGAATAGACTACGATTGACATGGATAACAAGGGACTTTGGAGCTCTTGCGATCACTGCTTGTCTTGACTTCGTCGTGGACACTCGGTTTTTGGACGGGATGTGGCATTTTTTCGAGAGCGTCTTCTCCGCAAAGTCCTCATCCTCAAGAGCTTCTTCAACAGCCTGCAATCTAGCCCGTGCAGAACTCTTGAGCGCATCCGATAGCTTCGGTGAGTCTGATGAACTACCAGCAAGCCCGGTATCATCTTCAATTTGCCTCAGCAAATGACGGAGTTGCTCCTGGGTACGCAATAGGGTGCACTTGGCACATTCAACTCCTTCGATAGGCTCCAGATTCATGTATTCATCTAGGCAATCGCGAATGTCATACTCCCAATTTTTCCCAAGGGGAACGGTCAGACAGTTGAAGGGAATGAGAGATAATCCTTCTGTCCAGCCACACCTCATGCAGCCTACCCGTTGTGCTAGCAGACCTTCTAGAGGGTTTCTAGGCGAGGAAGTCTGTTCGGATACCTGACCGCGGGATTTCTCGTCGTCGGGATTCCCGGATGCTGAAGCGACTCCGACGACATGTTCTTGGGGACCAGCCATTTTTAGACCAAGGTTCCTTGTTTTCCCTCTCAAGGCTTGCAGGATTTCTCGGTCGATCTGATCTACGATTTTCGAGAAGTATTCCTGCGCATCCTGTTGTTGCCAGCTGCTCATTGACTTTAGGTCTGGTGGTGTCCACAACCTCTGTCCGTGATATGATGGACTGTTGAGTCGCTCTATTATGTCTTTCAGAGCGATATGTGTCGATAACGACCCTTTTCCCGCGAACTCCTTGATGTTACGTTCGAGAAAAGCATCCAGTGATCGTAACGATGCCAAGCCCTGTATGATACTGTTCTGATAGCAGGAGTTGTCCCAGTTGCCCAACCCAGGTGGCATGGTCTCCTTCCCACCTAACAATGCGTTCCCAAATCCCGACAAGCTTCTCGCGCGCGGAAAGAGGAAGTAGAACGAACTGCCGTCAAGGCCGAGGATGCGCCGCATGGCTTCGCTCTTCGCTTGGAAAGTAGACATATTCATCTTGTCTCCACGTCTGTTGGGGGTATCCGGCTTTGTGTGCTTCCCGTCCAGGGCAAATACGATGCGCGACGGAGTCAGATAGACAATGATGTACCAGAGAGCTTGCGAGACGGTGAAGGGGAGAACGTCGAGATAGACGAGGATGCAGTATAAAAATAGACCCGACGCAAGAACGTACGCGATGGCCGGACTGCTCTGGATCTGCTGGAGAGTTAGGTCATAGCGATTGCTGCTCGCGCTGTTCAAGGGATTCCGAGCGTGGATGTAGTACCTCTCCGGGCGAGCGTTCATGGCTAGAGGTCAAAAGCAGACGGCTGCCGGATAGAGGTGAGGATTCGAGGATCATGAGAGCTTCCAGGTATTGTCAGCCATCAACTATTCACGACATTTACCTGCTTGTGAGACCTTCATAGGAGACGGGTTCTGGGGAACATCGAAGGTACCACTCGCCTCTTAGCGGTTAGATGGGCAAGCCAGCCGGCTGCGCTCTAGGTCGCTGTCCGCAGCCGGAAAACTTTTATCGATAGGCGATACGAGCAAAGCTTGGAGCCACAAGTTGTTTGTCGCAGATAATTGACCAACTCGCAAAAATGGCGAAGACACCCAAAGTGAAAGGGGGCCAACGTGAGTATCTACTGCAGACGAAAGAGGCATCATTCTAATTTCTGCATAGCAAAGTCAATACATTCCCGTGCCGCAAGGCGGGCTGTATCACCGTCCGTCGACCTCGACAAATCATTAACCTCTCTTCCGCGACCTGAGCCCTCCAATTTCTCAGCTCTCGCCGCGCAGTCAAATGCCAGCGTGTCCAAGAAGAAGAAAAATAAGGCTAAAACTCGAGCGCAAAAGCTACGGCAGCAAAAGGGCATTGAGAGAGCAGAGGTCGTCATGGATCAGTTAGAGAAAAAAGTAGCCAAGAGTGTTGGGAAAGGGAAAAAAGTGAAGGCGCGAAAGGTTGGAGGCTCCCTTTGCTGTTATGCACCCGTCGCGCGTCATTCTGCTTGTCGGCATGGGCTAATTCTTCAAAAGGCGGCTTGGGAAGAACTAAACAGAAAACCAGTCAAGGTGTCAGAGAATCCTGTGGAGACTGACGGCCAGGCTCCAGATGAGGTCATGGACGATGGCGAGCTACACCCAGAGCCCGAGAAATCTCTTACACATTCAACAGCTTTCTCTGCCGTGGCACAAAATCCAGTGGCCGATGAACATGCGGAACCTGACGAAGACGATGAAATCACCTGAAGGCGGATAAACATTATGCATGAACTTGTCTGAGCACTAACATTTCGCTGGCTACTTCTTCGGTCTAAGTTGGTTGATCATCCGGTCGATTTCACTGACCGCCGGTCCTGAAGCCCTCGTTCTGAGAACCTCGAGGGTACTGACATCTTTTGCTCTGAAAGCCTCTTCCGCAGCCTTGACAACCATTCCGCATTTAACCCACATTTCGATTCTGTCAGCGACTGGCAAATTAGTGCACTTGGGGACAAAGATCGAGGCAAGCTTGGTGTTTCCAGCGCCTAATATTTCGTTATAGAAAGGCTATTGCCTCACATGTCAGCATATACTTCAACAATGGTAGAGCAGGGAATGAGCATCCAGAGCGGCTCACCTCCCATCCTATTGGGGATTTCTTAGCTGTGCCAATTTCTTCCAACTCTCCCCAGTCACGTTTGGCGACCAATGCCCTCAGCCTTACCCACCAATATGTCTTCTCAGGCATCTTAAATTCATTCTGCACCTTCTGTGCCCTTTTGCCATAGCCAGATTGGATCAGCCTGTAGACTGTTTCATTAACACTCAATCCGACATATTCAGTGCCATCCGCGATATCCTTGTCCAGGGCTTCTTGAACTTTGAGCAGCTGTGCAGCCTCAGAAAGCGACTTTTGCTGCGATAACACGGCTGCATCCTTTGAGTCCGCTAGCAAGCGCGACGCCAGATGGAGTTTGTCTGTTTTGCCTTTAACATCGGTCTGATCGAGGGCTTCTGCAAGCAGAATGTTTGAACCGTCGATGGGCCGGTCGTCCTGGTAGTAGAGGTCTTTGAGCAAATCGGTATCCTCTTCTCTAGCAGAGGTTTCCACAAGTGCCGAAGCCATGGGCCGGCTGTTGATCATTCTAAAAAAGCTCGCCAGAGGAAGCTTTTCTTTAGATGTAAAAGAACATAATACACAAGATCAGTATCCCCACTCTCAAGTGCCTTGTCTAGTGCTATTTCATCTTCCTCCATAGTCAATAGCAACGGCACCTGCTTACCCGCCCGCGGTTCATGGTTCAGTAGCTGAGTAGCTAGATGGGTGCGTCCCTCGTCATAAGCAGATTGAGCGATCAACTCAAAGGATATACCCGGCTTTCCTTCCAGTCTCTGCACGACGAGTTTGCAGACAGCATCATCGTTGGCAGTAGAGAGCTTCACTTTTTGACTGGCCCAATGGACGTATATCCTATCGGCCGGGATGTGAAGGTATTCAGATATTCGAATCGCAAGTAGATACTCGTGTCGATTTACGAGACGTTCAACAAGCTTCTCGGGAGTCAGGCGCATGTACTGTTCGTAAGACATTGGGAGACCGATCTGATAGTCCCGAACTGCTTTCAACACTCGAAGTTTCTCTGTCATCTCCACGAACTCATCGCTGTTGTATAGTTCTAGGACTGATTTGCCAAAAGACGCGGCCTTCAAGAGCTTCTTTTGCCAATATGGATCGAACTCATGACCAGCGGCTTTGACGCAGGTATCGACGGCCTCGGGAAGGCTTGGCCGGATTCTTTGAATGTTCTCATCCGCCTTTGGCGATTTCTTTTCCAGTTGATCCACCGCATCAAGAAGGACTGATGCAGGAGATGTAGACCCAAGTCGGAAAACTTCCTCCGTCACATCTTAATCTATTAGCGAAAATGAAGGATTCGGTTCAAGATAGCAGGACTCACCTGGGACCTTGTGTAGAAACTCGCATGCATCATTAGTAATCAGCCGCACCCCATCAAAGTCTGGAATTACATGGACGCGACCATCGTAGAAATATCTGCATCTGTTAGCAACGCTTTGAATCAAATAGCTGCCGGATTTCTTACTTGGAAGATGCACCGTTCGGCCCCACAATATGGATCTCATCTTCCCATGCAAGAATAACTGCATCGTTCCCACACCACTCAACGGTCTTAGGGGGTGTCTTAGCCTTGGAATCATATTCGCTAAATTTGTTCTGGAAATCACTGCTGACGACCCAGACTTTCCCGTCGCCCGTGAAAAGAGCCACAAATCGGCCAGTTGGAGAGACACTCACGTGCTTGAATGGGCCATTCTGGAGCATTCTGTCTTCTGCATCTGTAGCATCAACAACATAAATTGTCTTATCAACTGCAAGCAAGACTTCCACAGAGCGGGAAAGTGCATAAGCCGGAGGTATTAATGACCATGATGAAACCTCTCCTTCGGGACAGGTTGCCAGCAACTTCGGCCGAGGCTCATCATACTGAGATACAGCAATCAGCTGGTTGTTAGAAAGCAATGCGACGAAGCCAGATGACCAGAACCGGCAGGCCCTAACTCCGTACTCCTCGGCGCCCTGTGATAGAAAATTAGTTAGCTGCAACAGCGACAATAGAGATACTCAGACATACATTTCCTAAAGAAAATGGAGAGAAGTCTCCATGCAAGCCAAAATAGCGTCGTACTGTGCCGTCCTCGGTCACAACAAGGAGCTCTTCGTCATCGGACCAGCCGAGTCCCCGAATGGACCCATACTCCCACTGTGACACATTAGCCTTTGAGACTTCACAACAAAGGCAGTCAACCAACGTTTATTTGACTGATAAGTTTTCCTGAACATGAGTAAATGTCAATACTAGACCTGGCAGTCTGCGCATCGCGGTATCTGTATATCTTGCTCTCGTCGCGATACAGGGCTAATCGAATTATCAGCAACCGACCCTAGATGTCATATACAATGTACTTGTCCAGCCATACCAATAGCACCTCCATAAGGGGCCCCAGCAATGATGAAGTTCTCTAGTTCTAGATCCTCATCAAAGATCGCATCGTATACCCGCACCTTCCTGTAGAATCTATCCCCCACTCTCTCCCAATCAGCTAAAGGGTTGGAAGGAGCCATTGATGATCCAGTTTCCACATCAAAGCACTTGCAGTCGCATTAACTCCTTGATCATCCTGTCGACATGTCCCGTCCTCCCTTGTGAATCAGTAGAAAGTAGCACCGTGATGTTGCCTGTGGGAGAGCTCCACATGTCCGTAACATTAACCGCCTGTCTGCGCTAAACCGTATATAACGTTAGTGCCAAAACTAGGCGGTTATAGCCGACCGCCTGACCTCACCGCCTACCTAATCAATTGTAGCCGTTAATAACTGTTGGCAGTAACTTTAATAACTTCCTGTTACATTGCCATCATCTTAGCTCTCTCTTCCTCGCACTCACACATCACAGACAAGATGGAATCTCTAGATATCGTTGATCTAGTTCCAGAGCTGTCTGATCTTGAGCTTGCTATTTTCCTCTCCCTTGTCGCTCGTGAACACTGCCTTATCGAAACAAAGAAAGATGCTATCGATGACGTTGCTAAGGAACTGGCACTGGTACTGCCTTGTTGTGTTCCTCTTGAAGTTGTCCAGGATGGCTCACAACGTCGTGTATAGATCTGTCTGAACACCTTTAATCTCTCCTGTGTTATCCTGGACTGCTCTTCTGAAACTTCTCTTGACAACTTTGGCAATGGGATGCTCGTCTCAGATGCCAGAAGGGTTGACCACCATGGATCATCGATCGGCACACGTGGTGTACCTGACTTGGTATGTCTTCTCCTGTTCGAATCAACTTGTTATTTTTCCCTTTTTTATCCTTTTTATACTTCTCGGAATTATCGAAGATGACCGCTCCCTTATCGTGTCTCTTCACACATTTTCCGGCTATTCTGTGTTCATACTCGGCAACCTTTTGTGTTTACGTGGACCAGGTAGCCATGAATATTGAGGTTGCTTATATGAAGCACTTATGTTCTCTTTCCAAGAAGTTTCCATGTCTTTTCTTATTCGTTGGCCTTTTTCTATCCCATTGTTCTTGCATAGTAACTAACGAAAACATTAGTCCAGTGACTATCCTTCGTTTCGGAGTATTCAAGAGTCCAGAGAGTACTCCAGGTCTGGTATGAAAGGCAATTACCTTGATGATAAAAGGGTTGCCAACGTCGTCATTGCGAAAAATTTCAATCGTACCGACGAGCACGTTCAGATTCACGTCCTGGAGGTATATGATAACCACTCTTTTTCATTGATAAGTTTCTAACCTAGCATGAGCAGATTTTGCGTTCGAAGCGGATATTTACCAAGACAGCGGTTCACAGCACGCCCAAGGCTTTCCTCTTTATACCCGTTGTAGCATCAAACGATAATGACCTTCGACCCTTGTCTTTAAACAAACACCTGGTTCGTGTTCCTCGAGCAGACTAGAAAGTCATAATGTCATGCTTATGTTGTATAGAATGACCATATTTTCATCTCGCACGTTCACGATCCTCAGGATGGCTACCCAAACCTAGAAGAAGATGACAAATGGCTTTCTGATGATCGTGCATCAATTTCATCCGTCATCCGAAAGTCGGACACCAAGTCGCAGAAAAGACTTGCCATGAGGCACAAGATAGACGAAGAGGTAACCACTTTCGCTGGATCCCGGTCTCCCATGATATTAGGATTATCCAATCGTAACTTTCTCTAACGGGTATGACAGGCCATAACGAAGTTCCAGCAGCTCAGCGACAACGTCACCGTCTGCGCAGAAGTAACTCGCTATCTTCAGGATATCGTTGTGTTTCTCAGGCTCAATCGTGCTGTTGCCGGAGGTGTATCTGCCAAAGCGACCTTTCACCTCTTCCGGCTCTCAAAGTTAGTGGTTCATATTGTTGTTCCTAGTCCAATGCACTTACAAGTGGATAGATGTCTCGCTCCGTTACACGGCATAGACTACCTGACCCCGTCGATTGTGGCTTTGGCAGCGAAGAAAGTATATCGACATCGAATAATCGTTGCTAGTGCAGAAAACGATCGCAGCTTGCAGTACGGCAGCAATCCAATCGTGGTGTCCCGGCTCCTGATGGGTGTTAGCCCAGAGACGATTATCGACGACATTATAGGGGAAGTCGAAGCCCCCTTGTGAGCAGCTTGATTATATAATCCTCTCGATGTATGCCTAGGTATATCTAGGCAAGTTTTTTTTATATATTTTATTCCAGGTGCAGCCCCGCTAGTGGGCAACCCTGTGTTTCCTCCCCGCTTCGCGACGCGGGAAGAGGGTGATAACCTCTTTATATAACTATGCCTAGTTATATCTAGGCATATCTTCTTTTTTATATATATTTTATACCTGGTTCTGCCCCAATAGCGGGCAAACCTAGGTCGATTGCTTGGGGCGCGGGAGGAGGATTGGGAGGCTCCATGGAGTTTCCATGGAGCCTCCCCCCTATGTACATAGGTAAGTTACCATGACATGTTTCCTCAATGTGTTTATACCTACCTCGTCTTTTTCCCTTTGCTCCTCTTCCTTTATTGCTTGCTGGAAGGCTTGACGGTGCATGTTGACAGGATTTTGTTGCTTGAATGATGGAAGTCAGTCTATAACTCACCAGCGTCCTCCCAAGTCCATCACACTCTATCTCACCCTCCCTCAGCACCTTTACATCTCAGAAAAAGTTCTTGTGACTCGACCACCAGAGCTGTCTAACCAAAGCTGGCGATCTCGCTTTACTTGATGACGTCTCCGCGCAGCTCCCACGTTATAAAATCCACTTCTACTCCCCTCTCTTGGCCCAGGCTTCTGAACAGAGCTCCTCCAACCTTCATCATACGAATCCCGTTCCCTGCTACACCCTGTTGTGTTTATCACTTCACCTAGTCAATCCCCTTCTCCTCCTTCTATTCCCTACTTTCGATCCTCTACTTCCTTCTTCACACCTTCGGTGTCTTATATTTTGAACCTCGAACGTCCTCCTGTCCCCTCGCGTCGTCTCGTCTTTTCTTACTTTCTGCTATCTCCCGCCTTCCTTCTGTGTTCCCTTCTCACTTTCGATCTTACCTTCAACTCCAACCTTCAGCCTCTCCAAAATCTTCGTGTCGACCCGCCCACTATCGCCTATTCTCCTGGCCTTACGTCTCCTGAGTCCTCTGATTCCCCTCTTTGAGAATCCGCGTCCTTGATCTCCTTTCGACTCTCTCCACATCATCTCCTAAAGCTTAGTCCCTGACGCGAGAGAATCATCAGAAATGGCTTTTACCAATAGCCAGAGGCAGCCGTTCGTTGTCCTAGTTTTATTCTTGTTGCCGCCCCCACCCCCTCCCCAGTGCCTGTGTTTCCTCCCACGGCCCCTGCTGGCCCCGTCGCCGCCGCCGCCGCACCCGCCCCTGCGCAGGGGCCGGTTTTCCGACCGAACTCTCCCCCGGACATGTATATATGTCCATTGATTCCAAATGCAAGGGTATCTAATGACATTTACGGTTCTTCTGCTTATTCGGGTTTCTGTTTCTCCCATTATGTGACTGCCAGTGATTAGGGTCACAAGCCGTTATGTGTTCTGTTTCAATAAGCAAACTCCCCAAATTTGTCGCTCTGCATCTAGTTACCCTTTGAAAATACCATCTAGTCTGTCTGCCTTTTGATGCAGATTCACTGACCATTCACTTCGAACAGTCACATGTTACTCCGCCATGGCCAATCCCGGAAAATCTTTCTGAGGACAATCTCCCGCCTGGCTGGACGTATACGAACCCCGCCATCGACTACGGTTATGGCGTGGGGTTCTATCCTCCGATGGACTCTTATATGTTACAAAGTGGGAGAGACGGAAGCAGGACTGGTACCGGGAGGTCAGGGAGGACAATGAGATCTTTCGGCTGTGTATGTGATAGCATTTCATCCAGTATCATCGTACTTGTACTGACTTTTTGCAATAGGGAACGCGGCCCAGTTCGCAGATGCTGAGCGACTCGCTCGAGACCTTGGTCGAATAACTGATGACAGGACCGGACCGTGAAGTCTTGCCGGCTATCTTCATCTGTATTGGGATATAAGCCCTTGCTGTGCGTCTATCTTCTCCCCGACTACACCTCTACTTCTCTCCCTAGCACGCACCGCTTTCTTCCTTTCAGAGATCTACCCCCCACGAGGCTGGCTGTCTTCATCTCCCTTTTCTCAAGAGTCCATGGCTGTTCTACGCGTCTACTTTCTCTCCGACCATACCTCTACTTCTCTCTCCGACGCGTCTGGCTTGACCTATCATCTCCTCCATCCAGAGACCTCCGCCTTTAGTACGGCTATCTTCACTTGCCTCTCGTACGATCTTCGACTCTCAAGGCAATCTGACGATCCTGGATTCTATCATCCCTTCTTTAAATAGACATCCCGTGTCTTGTTCACCTATCCGAGCCACCGATACTCGTCTCACTTCCTTATCTACTCTTTTCTTCTTGGACGGTTTCTGTTGGCATCATGGATGAACATGGAGTTAGCTCTGTTTTTCTTTGCAGCATTTGTCTTAGCGTTCCTCTTCCATTCTTGTGATTCCTAGTGATAACTGGCGTCTTCGGTAGGATTTTATTATATCACGTCCTATTATTCTTGTCTGACCACGAGGTCGTGATAATATATGCAATGAGATACGATAATGACCCAAAAAAAATCTTCGTCCTCAGTGAATAACCTCAGTGCATGTAAGCGAGAACTATGTTCCCTATGATACCTAGTCAACGTCTGGGTTCCTGGGAGCCGTAGACGGTTTCCTTGGGAGCGAAACAATCATATCCGCATCCAAGGCTCGTGGATTCCCTGGGACGCTTTAGGGTGAATGCGGTAACGAGAGAACTACATTTCTTGAACCATGCTTCCTTCAGCTTCCCCGCATTCAAGATTTGTTGTCCCAGCTCATCATACCATTATGACAAGGAGCATTCTTGCTTTTGTTCGAATTTGTCGAATCTAAACGCACCTGACGGAACTCACCAAACGTGACGGGATCTTCCAACGAACGCCTTCCTCGCAGACGGGCGGGAAGGCCCTGCGCTTTCCTGGTTCATTCACTGGACGGGAGCTTTCCCTGTGTTAGGCTCCCCGCGCTGCCTTTGGAGGTCTGTTATAGGAGGAGGCTTTGGACTTCCTCACCACAGGTTGCATGCAAACCGCTCCGACTTGACACTTTGAGGTACAGAGACAAGATCACCCAGGAAAACGAGCTCCTCCCCAAGGAGGAGAAGAAGAATTCGACAAATCTACGAGAGATACGCGAGCGTGCTGCCTAGAATAACAAGTCCACCATGAACAAAGTCAGGTTGAACGAGGATGGCGATCCCATCTTCTATGTAAGTGTGATTCATTCCCATCCTGCTGAGCGGTTTTGGATCTCTGCAGAGGCATTTCTGTGCCTCGTTGATTCGTTCCTTAGAATGTGATATCCTGACAAGCGTTTTACCTCGCGTGTTTACCTCCATTGCTGAAACGGACAACTATTTGACGTTGATAACTCGTCAAGCTCATCGTTTATTACTCCTCTATCGCAAACACCCTAGCTCCCGTTCACTTGCTACCATTTTCTATATCTCCTTCTCCTTGTTTTAGCAGCTATGCTGATCACTCTCTTTCTCTTGAGTAGTTGCTAGAGATCGATTTCCCCTTCAGCTACCCAGCCCAGCTGACCGGTGAGCTGAAACTCAAATTCCTCTACCTAGTCAAACAATTCTTCCAGCTCCAGAATCTGTGGGAGGTCCAGCTCAGAGACCACAGGAACTACTGGAACATACAAGCTGCGTACGAGTTCTGGTGTGAGCATGGCACCAAAACTGTCCACGGAAGACAGTTCGGCTGGAGTGAACGGTGGCTCCTCGACGCCCTGAACGAAGTCAGAGAGGAGATCCACAAGCTGGAGGAAACCGCGGACCAGATCAAGAATGCCAAAGCCAAAGCGGCCAAGAGGAATAGGCGTCTGTTGAGAGGGATGCCGATCGGTCGTGATAAGGGGAAAGATGGGAGAAAGATGCAACAACGTGGTGATTCCTCCAACAGTGAGACTGAGCCTGAGCCTGAATCGCCAACTCATAAGCCTCCTCGACGTCCTCCTGGGCTTCAGGGGAATAAGAGGTTGATCGTTCCAGGCTTGGGAACAAGGGAGCGTCCGATAATGATTGTCCAGGAGTCAGATGGAGAGCATCCAAACCAGATGGACGTTACTTGGAGGGACAGAGTCCATCAGGAGAATGTTGACCCTCGTGTTCTTTCTTCGCCAGACGTCCGCGTTCACAACAAGGCTAGCAAAAGCCCAGAGCACGTAGGCCACCAGCATAAGAGTGGGGGGTCTGGCAAGAATCCAAGCCCTACGACGCCAGTCACGGAATGTGCAAACAGCAATGGCTCGACATCCACGTCCCCTAGCAAGAAGCGATCGCGAAACAGGGACTCTGGTCTAGAAGGTCGTCCCAGGAAGTCGCCTAAGCATCACTCGAACTCCCACGCGGGAAGCGAGAGCAGCGGCTGCGAAGGCGGCTGCGAAGGCGGCTGCAGCCTCAGTCTGATAGACGAGGAGGATTGAAAAAAGAACTTTGACCGATTTGAATAATGATTCATTCGTTCCTCAGCCTCCTCGTTCTTACCTAAAGTTTCGTTTATCTGGCCGTCTCATGTTTCACAAGTCATTTTTCGGTTGATTTCGTTCCAGACATATCATACCCTGCTTTACATGTTTATTTCTTCGATAAACTGGAGAAGGACACTGTTGAGTTCTTTCTCTAGATACTAGGTAGGCGTTCGGTGGTTATCTGAAATCGAATATTATCTGTTCTATTTGTTGTCGCGTAACACAAGCTCAAATAATGGGAAAGTTGTCCAGGAAGCCATGGTAAGGTTTGATATTGCGACGGCATACCTGCAAGTTTCTACCATTGTGTCTGTACTGTACGTATAGCAGCTCTCAACGGGTTGGTCGTTTCATTTATCACTGGATTGCATCGAGTGTGTGTTAGCATAAAGCTTAGGTAGCGAGAATTATGAATTATGGCTTCTGTAAGCTTCACACTAAAATTCTCGATTCCCTTTATCTCAAGCCAAACTGAGTTGCTTCGTCTTTCCATCAATAGACAAAAACGTAAAATGTACATACATGAGACTTATGTCAATGTAAACATGAAAAAAATAAGGACTCCGCTGGTGATATATATATACATGATTGTTCTGACTGGGCTCCATTCTGAGATCGTCGTAGGGATACATAGAGAATGGGGATACTTGTCTTCTCTTTTTATCGGATTGGATTCGTCTCCGGTGGAAAAGGGCAAGGCAGAGCAAGGCATGGGATCCGAAACTGTAGGTCTTTGCAGGTTTCCGATCATCATATCGTGTCGCGTCCGTGTTGATTGATTGACTCGTTCAATTCTTTCGTTTTACGGAATATAGTCCTTCGACCCGTTTCGTGCTCGTTCTCATTCCGTTGCGTTGCGTTAACTTCGGCTGATCTCACCTCACCGCCGCGCCCTCAAAAACATCTCCCCCGGCTCGAACTTCTTCGTCTCCCCTTCGCTTGGCTCGGGCTCAATCTCAACGGTGATCGCCGAAACCCCCGCCGCATCCATGGTCCTCCTCCACTCGGCCAGGATGACGTCCATCTCGGTCTTCATGTCGCCCGCGATGGCGTCCATCTTGATGTCGTTGCGGTCGTAGCCGAAGGGGTCTTCGAGCTGGGAGCCGATCCCTTCGATGCCGTACAGGGTGAAGATGACGAGGGTGACGATGGGGACGGCCCACCAACCGAGCTCGTCGACCATGGCGAAGGGGAGGACGCAGCAGAAGAGGGCGAGGACTTGTTTTTGGTGGATCCTATATTCCCATTACACTGTTAGTATACAAGATACATATTCCTTTTTTTGGAAATTTGAGATGAGCAGAGGGGAAGGGAGGGGGGCTTACAAATGAGCAACCGGAATCGGGGTCAACTTGATCGTCTCCATCCGTCCGTACGCATCGATCAACGTATTCAGCTGCGCCTGCATCTGGCTCGCCCCGGGGGCATGAAACCACCCCCGGTCGACCCCCCTCTTGATGAACCCATCCACAAAGAACGTCAACTGCAGCGGCAGTCCCAGTCCATCACCCTCATGGCCCTCCAATCCCTCCGGCAAGAGACTCGCGTAGTCGATGTTGAACACCGACCCCCCGTTGTCCGTCACGTCGTTGCCCACGGCCGCCCCGAGCGTCCACGCCGCGCCCCATTCAGCGCGGAGGTGGTTCTTCACGGCGAAGGGGATGGCCATGAGGATGCGGACGGTGCGCTCGATGTCGGCCCGCTCCGCGGGGGTCATGGGCGTCGCGGTGGTGTAGCTGTTGGTGAGGATGGTGCGGACGAGGTTGCGGATGGAGGTGTTCATGGTGTTCAGGCTGTTGCGGCCATCCCAGAAGCGGTTGTAGGAGGTTTGGTTCCGGAAGACGAGCATCAGACCGACGACGATGGAGAGGGAGGGGATCTATATACAGATTCACGTTCGTTAGTATGTACTGTACGATGTATGATCAGAGGTGTTTATGAGAGGTTTCTTACGATCGTCGAAGGCAACCCAACGCTCTCCAAGACATTGGTATCCAGGTACACGACCAAGGCCGTGAACAGCGCATGGCAAACCACCGGTACGATAATAGCGCCGTGGACAGCTCCTTTGATGAATCGGAAAACGAGAGGCCATCTGTATAGGTACCCAACGGTGAATTGGAAGTTAGCCAGAGCACAGCAACGCAGGAAATAACCGCAATGCTACTGATAGTAAAGTACTACTGAGCAAGTAGAGGGGAGTATATACCTTCTCGGTTTCTGCCGACTCGACAGCAGCAGCGGGTGGGTGGTTCTCCGCTCGTGATGACCCCCGTTGGAGAAGGTGCTGTACCCCGTGTCCTGGCGGCTGTGTGGAAGTAAGGTCATGATGCTTCAAGCCTGATAATAATAATGTTGCTCTGGCTGACGAGAGCCAGACAGCACGGGGTGCTGTTGACCGTGGAGGTAGTGGGGTTAAGCGGTGAGACTGATAAGTTCACGTTTCTTATGGATGTAAAGACACAAGATATAGTAGAACGTTGTAAATATACAATACTGTACAATAACAAGAACTGCGGACCGCAGAGACAGCTATCTCAAGTCGGCAAAGAAGAGAAAGCAAAAAAGAAAAAGGCAAATTCAGGAGAGGGACGCACACCGCGTCGCGATGTTTTTGCAAGGTTAGGGGAGATAACAGAACCAAACTAACAGGTCATGCATAGACCAGGCGGGGAAAGGAAAAGCGCTGTTCTGGCGTGATCCGCCCCTCCTCGACCGCGCATCTTTTCTTGTCAGTCTAGACTCACCTATTATACACTGCTAACAAACACCCCAAGAGCCGATCGACGCCAACGTGAACCGTACAGCTTCTGCATAGGGAATGGCGCGGGGAGGTGTAGCGGCTGTAGTGAGCTCGGCTGGCTGCCGCAGCCACTTATCTACGCTTGATCTTCACTTCACGAGCCAACGGTGCATGGCCGGCCGCGTCGAGCAGAGCGAATCAAGCTTCACAATCGAGAAGCACGATGACATCAGATTTTTGCTTCGTTCACACTCAGCATAGCGTCTGGATCACTTTCGAATCTTATGTGAAGGTGTTGTTTGGCCCCTAGTTAAGAATAGTGTCCTAGATTTTCTATTATCCATATGCCAATATGTACAAAATAAATCCCAGATGCAGGAAGAACCCTGATGAGGATTGTGTCAGAGCTTGCACGGCAATGTACTGATAAAACAATAAATATCGATACCAGGGGAATGTGAGCTCCACTGATGATGAACCGAAAATATACTTCGGAACCGCCTGAGCATCCCAATGCCTGGACAGGAAACAGGCCTTGGATACCTTGACTGGACAGGTCCAGTCACCGACGGCGTATGTGTTAATGTACTTCAGGAAGTACGCAAGGCAAAGACAGATAGAAGAAATGATCTGATCCAAAATAGGAGAGATGCAGCAGACGAAATGGGTATGGAACGTAATGAGCTCAAAATGCAGCCATTTGTAATGGAAAGAGAGAAGGAAGAATGCAAGATGCCATTCATGAATGGATGTATGAAAATGAACTCGCTTGAACGCTGTCAGAGACCTTTGACACGCCCTGCGTACATGACTGACCACCGGTAACAGTCAGAAGGTCCATGGATTGGTAACAATTGATGAGGAATGCAAGTAGTAAAGAGAAGAAGAGCAAAAGAAAGGCACCTCCATATTAACAAACGTATGTCCAGAAGAAACCCATATACCAAAAAACCCAGGATATAAAGTCGCCCCAAACACACCAATGACACAGAAGTAACGGTATGTATGCTCAAGAATCAGTCAGTTTTCAGACCTGCCAGCGCGGCCATCGAACGCTAGCGGACCGGAATCATTCCTCGGCGTTAGAGGATTATCCTCGAACGTCTCAGCGCGGCCAGGAGTGTCACCACGGAGCTGAGCTTGGCGACCGTGCAGAGCGTTTGACGATTGATTTGACTGCCCGTTCGGAATGTCAATGTTGGCGCTCCGCTCAACCCCGCTGGCAGAATTATCCGGCTCAGGATTCGAGCTCTGAGCATCCTGAGCCTCCTCCGGGCTTCTTCTCTCTTCTAGACGCATATGCTCGGTAATAGCTGCGAGGTCTGCATCGTCCGCCAAATTTTCCTGATCGGCGCCGTTTTCAGGCGAGCTAGATTCTTCGGCGGTATGGTTGGTATCCGGACTGGGGGAATTTGCTTCGGACTTTGGTTCTTCATTGTTCCCTTGTGCAGCATCTTTGTCTTCCTCTTCATCGAAGTCATTGGAGTCATCCACTTCGGCACTCAAGTCGGTATAAGCACGACAATTCGGGCACTGGAACATGGGGTATTCCGGGGTATGGATCAGACGTCGAATGCATTTGTAGTGCCAAACGTGTGCGCACGCCGCCATGAACAGGCACTGGTATGGCCTCTGTAGAGAGATGTCAGTAACGAATCCTTTTCTCCGTGCGCGAATGACCAACCAAAACAGAGCCCAAGCAGATGGAGCACTCTCTGCAGCCGGCATAATCCGCATTGTTACCCTTCCCGAGGTTCCTGATTAAACTCTCCGTATTTTTGCTAGAAATCCGTCAGCCTAGACTCTGATTGGAAGTGCAAGAGAGGCATACTTGAATTCATTGGGCCTCTGCTGCCAAGTGCGGTTACACTCGATACGTATTCGAACGCATCGGAATATCATCTCCTCTCCACCCCTAAAATCGATCCCTAGTTGCACAATGTCACCATCTCTAACGGCATATTGTCTCGACACCATGTTCGGCTGACTCAGACGCATATGGTTCAAGAACGTCCCGGACGAACTTCCTACATCCTTGATATGCCACTGTCCATTTATGAAGGAGAACTCGCAGTGTTTCCGACTCACAACCTTCGACTTGAATCCGATGGGGGCATCAGAGGGTTCGGTGGGGTTCGCAACCGGAATGCCATCGCGCTCGGAGTACCGACCAACACGTATTACCGAATCCTCGGATGGCAAGGTGCGTGTCATCGGTGCAAAGGGTAACGAGGGTCTGGAGCTCTGATGAGGATCCTGATAGGCATAAAAGCGGATTGTTGCCCTCTGTTTGGGTTTCGATGGTCCGGAATTGGTTTCGGTATTCGCAGGACCCGACGTATCCGCTCCGCCAACCTGGTTGCTGGGGGTCGACTCGGACGACCTCACATCCGGTCTCGAGGGAGTGGAAGCATTCACATTATTGCCCGAGTCTGGGGTGGGAGAGACCTGGCCGTTAGCGCCGGAGGGGGTCTTCTGTTGGGTCATGCTTCTCGACGCCCGAGTCTCCGGATCGTTCGACGGTGTCGATCTCACGGATTCCGAAGAGGACGTCTGGGCATGCAACTCCGAGCTGGAGCCACTATAGCTCGCCGCAGATGGCACAGAGGGGTCGGGAGAGGGTGCAGCTCTTCCGCCCTCTGGACATGGAGCTTGATCCCTACTAGCTCTGTCGCGTGATGCCTGCAGAGACGAGGACTCGGGGGCACTGCTGGAGTGGAATGACGAGACGACTCTCGACAAGCTATTGCGGTAGGAACGGCCACCGTTGGAGGAGGAATGTGACGTTAGGTGGTCCTGAGCGTAGGAGCGCAGCTGGCTCAGCCGGCGGAGAGGTCCCGAACGGGTGGTCGACGTCGAGTTCGGATTGTCCGAAGTAGCGTTGGAGGTCGAGGCGGTTGATGCGGACATGGACCCTGATTGTGTGTAAAACGGAGCAGCAATCCACTAGGTCACCTTCTCAAGGCGAATCTGCGTCAGTGGTGGTGCGTGGTAGACCCGAACCGGCGGGTATGGGGCTCCGGCAGCAGCAAAAGTTGGTGAAGTACAAGGTTCAGGCGAAAGCCATAACAGCGGGCGATGAAGCGGGACCAGAAAAAGAAGATGGAGAGAGCAACGACAGGAACACAATGACGGTAGACAGGACAGATCGAGACAGTAAACGGCAGAAAGCAGGAGGAGGAAAGAAAAGTCATGAAGACGGGGAGAAGATGGTTCGAGAGATGGAGGCCCCACCAGGCTGTTCTATCGAGCGGTTTTTGGCCCTAGCGGTCCCGGACGGGATACGCGCGGTGAAGATGAGCGTGCGGAGCGGCGCTAGATGAGCGCTCTGTCAGCGGTCTGCCCCGTGAGCCTGTCCTCGTGGGCCGGCGATTACGACTTTATTATTCCCTTTAGGACTCCCTGAACCCGTTGCTAATTATTTCTCCTGTGCCGTACATAAACTGCACTTCCCGCCCCGAACATAAGCAACCAGGTGCCCTGGACCGCTTCAAGAACGCCGTTGCAGCTGCTGGGATGCGTGCTGCAGCCGCGCTCCGGACTGGCCCAGGACTCCCTCTCCAAGCGGCATCTGCGCTGTGTAATACTACCTAATATGCATCTTCTCTCCAGCCTCCAACCTCATCTACCGGCTGCTATGCCCTCACGTGGACGGCCGGAGCTGTGGCGAGTTCTCAGGCCGGCAACCTGCGCTGCAGCGGCTGATCCAGCTTGAAGCACCGTCGGCCGATGCTGACCACGCGCCGTTAAAAGACGGAAGACCCCGGTGCTGTAGATGCGATCGGCTCCTCAGGTTCTCTTCCGGTCCTTCTCTGTAGGAGCGGTTTAAAATTTTTTGTTTGCACGTCTAGAACGTGGGATTCTGCCCAAGCAGCGTTTGTCGTCCCCACTGGACTTCGTGGAAAAGTAAAAACCTCATCGAAGCTTCAATTTGTCAGCATATTCCCGATATGGCGCCGTCTTTGGAGACTGTCAGACGGTAATAAAGCTGCGACTCAATATGCTATAAGATCTACTTGTTATCCCATCAGAATGGGAGGTTCTTCTACGCGGACATGACTTTGAGAATACCCTTGATACGGCCTGGTCTAAAGTTTAACAATGAGGTACTTGCTCCTTCGGTTGGACGCCAGCCTCTTCCCTTAGCGCAGCGGTGTGCATTTGATAGATGCCTTTTAGCCCCAGGATGGGCGTTTTATCAGATTAAAGCCGCGGCTCAATTCAGGTTGAGACATACTTTTGTTTCTCAGTTGTTCCATGTCTGAAAACTGGGCCATCCATTATTCACAGACACAATTAATTAAATACCAGACCAGAGAACATCACCTGCACTCAACCTGCAGGTGGTCCTTGAATCTAGCCCTGTTACACTGTCGTTGTTCAACGGCAAGGCACAAAGCTGGATTATCCCACAATATGTGTGCCTAGCATCCTGTGTGCATCCCAAACTCCTCAAAATCTGGTCAACCTAACTGGAGTTTGCCGTCCTATGTACATGTACACCCGCCTAATGCATGCATATGCGGCCAGTCGGCTATCAAGGGCGCCATCACAATTTCTGTGAGATGACAAAAGGCTTGTTATTCTTCTCGTGTGCCATCATCCCCATTTTGATATTTTCATGGTGCCAAGTACTCGAGAACGGCGGCTGAGTGATAAGAGAGTCCGACCGCTGGCCATCATGAGTTGTGCAACCGGTCTATGGGTGCCAAGACCTCTTATGACGTTCTTTGCCGCCGCGGGTTGACAGCCATGGCTGGGGCGCGCCAGCGGACAGTGGTTGTGGGCTCCGTGCCCGTTGCCCGGTATACTCGTTCACCGTGATGCTTCCCAGCCTCTCGTATTCGCGGAGACCACATCCTGCTCCGTCCGGGAACAGAGCTCAGCAGCGCAGCAGCGTTATAGAAACAAAAGAAAGGGCCCTGTTTGACAGCGGCCGTGCTCGGCGCTGAAACCGGGGTGGGCCAGGGTCTAATTACGGAGGGATGTGGATGCTGCGGGTTAGTTATGTAAGATGGCCCGTTGCTGGGTACAGCAGAAGTACCGTACCGTACTGGAGCTCGGGCGAGATGAAGGTCGACCGCCTCGACGGGCTCGACCTTGGGAGCAGCTTGGATATCATATCTACCTACCTAATCTATCTATCTATCTCGTCAGGACCGCAGAAGTGCCTCTCGCACTCCGTCAGTCCTCGTCGCTTCCCCTGCCAGTTGTCCACGACGCCAACGGTGCTAAGGCACTGGCGTCCGCCCGGGAGCTCCCTGGACGCCTCACTGACTTTCCCAGCCTGCTGCCAACTGCTTGACAACGGGCGTGGGAGACCAACCACCAGCACAGCAAATCTGAATCACAAGAACACCCTCGACCACCACCCCCTCTCTTCTCCCCAAAACATTCCAGGCCCTCTTCCCGACCAGGAACCTCTCCTCCTATCACACGACGTGACCTGTGTTCCACCCGCTCTATATGCAGATCGTCTCCCTCCGTGTCGTCGCCAATCGATCGTGCTCGCGTCGTCCGTTCGTCCTCCCAGATCCACGCCTCTAATCTCCGTCCCGCAGAAGCTGTCTCCCCAGCCCGATCCCCTCCCTCGACCCTGACCTCTCAGTCCACAACAGAACCATCGCGGGTCCGCCTTCGAGTCCTGCGGGACTGCTTTGAGGCATGAATGAGATGGGGAGATCGTGTCTGGCCTGCTTGTCGGCCATAGACCGCTGGTGCCATATCACCGACTGTCTGGGTCCCATCAAGGGCCGCTCGAGGGATGGCATCTACGAAACAACCCTGGCCGACAGCGAACGGGAGGCAGTCGCAGATCTGCTGCAGTATCTCGAGAACGTATGTCCTTTTTAATATCGCTAGCTGTCTTCCTTCCGTGTCTCCATTCCGCAGTGTGCAAATTCATCCGCACTCAGCTTGCTGATAATGCCCCCAGCGTAACGAAACCGATTTCTTCTCGGGTGAGCCGCTCCGCGCGCTCAGCACCCTCGTATACTCGGACAATGTCGATCTTCAACGGAGTGCCAGCTTGACTTTTGCGGAGATAACGGAACGAGGTTCGTCGCGAGCCTATACTTTGTGGTCGGGTCATGCGTCTCTAACGCACGTTGTTCTATGACTACAGATGTCCGTGAAGTCGACAGAGATACTCTCGAGCCTATCCTGTTTCTGCTGCAAAGCCCTGATATCGAGGTGCAGCGGGCAGCTAGTGCTGCTCTTGGAAATCTGGCGGTGAACAGTACGTACTCGAGTTCCGTTCGGAGGTATAGAGCTGCTGACATTTGGCAGCGGAGAACAAAGTCTTGATCGTGGTCCTGGGAGGTCTTGCTCCCCTAATACGGCAGATGATGTCACCCAATGTCGAGGTACAATGCAATGCAGTCGGCTGTATCACGAATTTGGCGACGCACGAGGACAACAAGTCCAAGATTGCCCGCTCGGGCGCTCTGGGGCCATTAACTCGCTTGGCAAAGTCCAAGGATATGCGCGTGCAACGCAACGCTACCGGGGCGCTCTTGAACATGACCCATTCTGGTACGTGAGGTGGCTGTGTGATATCTGCAAACCTTGTTCTAACACCCGGGACAGATGACAACAGGCAGCAGCTCGTCAATGCTGGTGCTATCCCCGTGTTGGTCCAACTTCTCTCTTCGCCCGATGTTGATGTCCAATACTACTGCACGACTGCTCTCAGCAACATTGCTGTCGATGCCGCAAACCGCAAGAGGCTTGCTCAGACCGAGTCACGTTTGGTGCAGTCTCTTGTCCAGCTCATGGATTCTTCCACACCGAAGGTGCAATGTCAAGCTGCGCTGGCGCTGCGCAATCTGGCTTCCGATGAAAAGTACCAGCTTGAAATTGTCCGAGCGAAAGGTCTTCCACCGCTATTACGACTTCTGCAATCCTCCTATCTTCCTCTCATTCTCTCTGCCGTTGCTTGTATACGAAATATCTCCATCCATCCCCTTAACGAGTCCCCGATCATTGATGCCGGTTTCTTGAAACCGCTCGTCGACCTGCTTGGTTCAACAGACAATGAAGAGATCCAGTGCCATGCCATCTCGACGTTGCGGAACCTTGCAGCTAGCTCAGATCGCAACAAGGAGCTTGTCCTCCAGGCTGGAGCGGTCCAGAAGTGCAAAGACCTGGTGCTACATGTCCCATTGAGTGTTCAGTCTGAGATGACTGCTGCGATTGCCGTTCTGGCACTCAGCGATGAGCTGAAGCCACATCTGCTCAATCTTGGGGTGTTTGATGTTTTGATCCCGCTGACCGACTCTGAAAGCATCGAGGTTCAAGGGAACAGTGCTGCTGCACTGGGAAACCTGTCTTCCAAGGGTATGTCTTATAGAAAATCTATCTTCCACGCTCATGCTGACTGCTACAGTCGGGGATTATTCGATCTTCGTCCGGGATTGGGCAGATCCGAATGGCGGGATCCACGGCTATCTGAGTCGGTTCCTCGCCAGCGGAGACCCTACATTCCAGCACATTGCCGTGTGGACTCTGCTTCAGCTGCTGGAGTCTGATGATAAAAGGCTAATCGGTTACATCTCGAGGTCCGAGGACATTGTGCAGATGGTCAAGGTGATTTCCGAAAAGAATATCGAATCCGATGACGAGGACGCCGAGGACGGTGAGGGCGAGGTCGTTGCGCTGGCACGTCGATCTCTCGAGCTGCTCGGCAAGGGTCCGAAGCAGACCCTTGTCGAGGGTTAGTATTGCATTCTTTGTCCATGTCTTTCATTACGCTTTCAGCAGTCTCTTCGTCTACGCACTCCGTTCACTTCTGCCAGCATGTTTGGCCTTCCTTTGTTGCAAGGTGTTTAACGGGCATTGTTGGTGATTTCTGCTTTTCAATGAGCGAGCATTGGTATGATAGGAGCTTGGGATTATTTGTCCATTGTCCATGTCCTGCTGCGACTGGCGCGCGTCAGCGAGATTGAGCCATCGAGTCTTCGTGGTTATGCATTTTCACTGTGTGGGTTTAGATTTTCGAGTCTACATCTTTTAAACGCAGTGATGCCTTAATTACTGTGTGCAAAACTATGTAAATAACTTAGATATGCACGGTCTGGTGTCGACAGACTGCGGTAAAGAACATTATTTACATAGAAGCGTTAGGCGGTGTCTCTCGGCAGGTTTTAGCGGATCTCCTCGCGTAGACCTTCTTGGCACAGAGCTAAGGCTCCAGCTTCCACCACTTTTTTTTTTCCTTCAAAGCTCTCCAAAGCTTTCGCGACGCAAACGAGGTGCACGGCTTTCCAACGTCTTGCCCACCAGGGCATGCATCTCTCAAGAATATCATATTGATACAGACACCATGGCAGCGTCTCTGCCAACCCTGGCCGTCCCAGGCCAACGTCTGGCTCCAACGTCCACTTACTCCGCAGGACCGGGGACACATGTCCAGAATGCCTTCATATGCGCCTCGATCGCTGGCCCGGTCGTCGTGGATCCCTCCCAGCCCAAGTCTAAGGTGAAGTCGATGATCAGTATCTCCAGATCATGCAACAGGAGACCTGGCCCTGGTGGAAACCAGACCAACGGCCCCAGCGGCTTCGCAGTCAAACCTACTACTCCCACACCCACCCCCGCGATGAAGACCGCGCCAGCCAAGCCCAAATACAACACCCTTCCAGCCGTTGACTCGACGGTCCTGGCGCGCGTGACCCGTGTCCAGAAGCGGCAGGCGACCGTCTCCATCCTCGTCGTCCTCGACGACGGTGCGTCCGCCCTAACCACTGACCCCGCCAACACCACCTCAGACAACGACAACGTTGCCGCCATCCTCACCTCTGCCGCGAACCCGGAGAACCAGAATAGCTCCGACGAGCTGCGCTTCCAGGCGCTGATCCGCAAGGAGGACGTGCGCGCCGTCGAGAAGGACCGCGTCGTCATGGACGACATGTTCCGCGTCGGCGACATCGTCCGGGGTCAGGTCATTTCCCTGGGCGATCAGAGTTTCTATTACCTCACGACAGCGAGAAATGAATTGGGCGTCGTGATGGCTAGGAGTGAAGCGGGGAACATGATGTTCCCGGTGAGTTGGAAGGAGATGAGGGATCCGGTGACGGGCGTGGGGGAGCCGAGGAAGGTTGCGAGGCCGTTTTGAATTGAAAGAGAAGACATTGTCGAATTGTACGATTATGATACCCTGTGACGAATTACCCGAAGATGGGAAATGCGAGAGCGATTTTCCCGTCCTTTTGGGCTTTTCCCGTCCTGATATTACCTCGCAGCTTGTCTGTTCAGGAGTCCATCATTGACTTCTGGGAGTTGACCTGCCACGAGCGCAGGTACCAGCCAGGACTTGCTTGGAGACCGGTGAATCCATACCGGTCGCCCTCTTCCCACAACATTAGCTGTCTCTACGGTATTCATACAACGTGGGCGACAGCTCGGGTGTGCGATAACCTGGAAGACACCCAGTTACATAAGACGATGGTGAGCTCTTCCGCACAAGGTAGGGTTCGCCCAACTCGCGAGGCAGAAATGTCTCTGAAGACCACCGTCATGTTATGATCGCATGCCATATCTGGCGCCAAACTGAAACGCCAGCAAGACACATCTATCTGAACAACGAGAGATAGAAAGAAACATCGCCAAGAAGCGATGTCAATGAAATCAAATACGAACAGATTTATCAGTCTTAAGTATATTATTATTCCCCTTTTATTTGATCTTCCTTACTCTTCTGATCCTTTTCTCTCGATGTCGAACTAAGACAAAAAAACCTCCTCAGTATACACGGTTCTGGACCTTTTTTCTTTCAATGTCGGACTGTGTTTGTCACTGGAGGGAGAAGAATGTTACCTTAAACGTGAGGGGGTTTCTGCCCGAAACCTTTTTTCACGGCGCCCTACCAAGTCCTCTTTTCTGTTCCTACTCCTCCATGGAACTGGATAAGTAACAGGGAAGGGAGGGTACATATATATATATATATATATAGCCTATCTGGTATCTATACTACGTGTAGCGTGCGTACATACGAACCTTAGTTTAGGTACGTATGGATTTGGGACTTTTAAGTGGGAGAATATAATGCAAGTTAGTTTTTGCATAATTCCATTGCTTGAGATGGGATATACGTAACAATTAATTGTAGATGAATAAATACCTAACAAACTCTACCAACGTCGAGGAATCATGACATGCATGTGCTATATGCTATGTTATGCTACGCTATGCAACAAGACAGGTAGATAGATAGATAGGTTTGGTTGGTTTACTTTTACCTCTTCAACGTCTTCTGCTTCTCCGCATCCTTGACCAACTTCTTCCCCTTGATCGCCAACCCCTTCCGACTCCTCACCGCATCCATATACCTCTTCGCCACGTTCTCCCGATCCGCCAGTTCACCGAGATCCTCGAGCTCCTCCTCCGTCGCGGGGACCCAGAAGGGATCCTCGTCCAGCGCCTCGAAGCCCGCGAAGATGAGTTGCGGCGAGGCGGCGCCGGAGGTCCGTTTGCGGATCTCTTCGGCGAATCCGAATGATTCGGCGACGGGGAGCAGGGCCAGGATGGTGAAGAAGGGGGTGCCTTCTTTCATGACTTCGGAGAGGATGCGGCCCCGGCGGCGGGTGATGACGCCGTAGACGCGGCCGAGGACTTCGGCTGTAGGTAGGTTCTCTGTGTGAGTATATGTTGCTTCTCAAGGGTAATTAAATTAATATGGGGAATGCTCCGGGGGCACGACTTACTCGCTGCCTGGATCTCACAGCTATACATCGCCAACATGATCCGTGGACTCCAGTCCAGGAACCCCTGCCATATCGAGTCGCGGACCGATTTGATCGCTTCACCGGTCAGACGGCCGATGTCGAGTTCTTCTTCGTTCGCGTTGATGGTCACGTCCTCGAGGAATACGGCGATGCCCTGGATGGGTTCGTTGCACAGAGGACCCTGGGCTGTTGCGAGCTGGAATGCGTAGGAGATCTTGTCGGAGAAGTCGCGGACGGTGAGGGCCTGGCGGTTTTCCTCGTCTGAAGATGTCTGTTGTTGCTGTTTAGGGTCTTCGAGTAGGCTGGTGGTTGTTAGCTTCAACTGTACATCTTGTTTAATAATTCGTCTGGTTCGGACTTACAACTTCTCGCAGGTGTTCGCGGCGGTGGCGTCGATCATGATGTTTGGTCCTACTCTTCGAGGCCCGAATGCTGTGATCCTGTCGACGACATTCTGCCACACGTCGTCCTTGACTGCGCTGAAGAGATTTCGGAGTTCTTTCTTGAAATCCTCGACGGACAGAGCGAGTCTCTCTCGGCCTTCGCTGTTCTCTACCTCCTCGTGGTTTTCTTCCAGGCCTTCGTTCGTGGCTGCTTCTACTTCGGCCTTGGTATCATCGGTCTTCGCACGCTTCTCCGACTGCAGCCGTTTGATGGTTCCAACGTGCTTGGTCAGAAATTCAGTGACGGGCGTAGGCAATGGCATGATCCGTAACCGGACGGTCAGCTGCTTGGATGGAGAGATAGCGAGGACGCCTCCTCTGCCCAGCTCTGGGTTCTTGGGAGCTGCCATCTCCGGCACGCTGACGATGGTTTCCCGGTAAGGCACAATGGCTTCACCGACCTGGATCTCGCATTTGGCGAACCGCTCGCGGAGATCCTTGAGACAGCGCTCAAGGTGCAACTCTCCAGCGGTCAGGATGACATGCTCGCCGCTGGGGAGCACTTCGTACTGCGCGCAGGGATCACTCTGCTCCAGGAGCTGGAGACCGGTTATCATCTTGTTCAGGTCGGCAGGGTGCGCTGGTTCGAGTGCAACTCGCACGATGGGTGGACTTGTCAGTGTCACACCGGCCATGTTGATACTTCCTTCGAGCTGGCTGCACAGGGTACCAGTCTTCAGGACGTGGCCTGCCAGACCTGCGATACCAAACACCACGCCGGCTGGAACGGATCTCAGTGGCTCCAGGTTCCTTCCCATGAGAAGGTAAAGGTCCGTAATAGTGACTTTCTGTGGTTCTGGGCTTGCATGCGGGTTGGCTGGCGAGAATTTCGGTGGCAGGACATAGATTTCATCACCCACGGAAAGGGTGCCGGAGTAGAGACGTGCGAATCCTATAAGATGTTCTGGATCCTCCTTCTCTTCCGTGCCATTTGTCGGTTCAGAGCCTAGGCTGGTGGCAGCGAGAGATGCCGTGACCTGGGTATAAGCATCTGCCTGTTCACCGTTGGCCTCCGCCTGAATTCTGGCGATCTCTTCTCTCTTCTTGCGCGCAAGTTCACGAGCCTCATCTGCACTCATAGTAGTGCCGGTTCGTTTGGTATTCGATGGTAGCTCACTCTCTGGAATGGCGACCATCTTGCTGACATAGGCCACGACGGGATCTTCTGGGCCAGTCTTGAAGTTTATCATGGCATCCCGTACCTTCGGATCTACAAAATTAGAACCGGGGGAGTCCGTGATCATGTCGGGTAGTCGAGCTGCTTGGGCGGCTGGGGGACTAGGGAGATATTCAATCACTGAGACCAGGAGAGCTGTCGATAGGGGTAGCCACGATGCAAACAAGGTGGTCATGATATTCCTTGGGTCACGAGAGCGTAGTATATGAGGCGGGATAGTAATATTGAGAGATTTTGTGATCTTCTCCAACAACGCCGGGTCACTGTTGAATGTTAGAAAGTCCATTCCAAAGTTAGAATAAACAGACCCGGTCTACAGACGTACCCCTTGCCATTCGGACCTCCGATTGTTGCATCATACGCAGCCCATATACTGTCCAGGACCAATTGGACAAACATCGGTTTCAGAGCTCTCCCTTTGAGATGCTTCTGACCGAGCACCCTCTTGGTCTTCGGGTCCAGGTAGTAATCGCCCCAGAGTACCTTCTCCAGGACAGCGCGTTTGATGCCCAGTTTCTTCTCGTACAGTGCGGCAAACTGCCGAACTGTAAATGCCCACCCGTCGATCGCGCTGCAGAAGATAACGTTGTTCTTCTCGGGGGCGAAGTAAATGTCCTCATCGCCTCGTTCCTCAAACTCAGCCATCTCAGCACCATCTTGTGCCTTTTCCCGTGCAGCGGCGTTGACACGCTCTTCCATGCGCTCCCGCCATTGAAGATCTTCTTCCATTCGTTCTCCCTGGTAAAAGCTGCCGATAACAGCGTTCACCTGCTCTAGAAGTCTGCTGAGATGAGAGTAGGCCTCCGTGGGGCTCATCTTCAATTCCGTAATCAGTCTGTCTATCTTGTTGATTACAAGTAGCGGCTTCAACTGCTCCACCCACGTCTGCCGCAGAACCGTGACTGTCTGACTGCAGACACCTTCCACAGCATCTACGAGAACGACAGCACCATCACAGAGACGGGAAGCCGTTGACACTTCGCTGCTAAAGTCTATGTGACCCGGGGAGTCGATCAAGTTGATCAGGTACTCCTTGGGCTCGGGGGCAGCGTCCGGGGCAGGACGCCTCAGCATGGAGAAGTAGAGGGAAATGGCTGAGGATTCCATCGTAATTCCTCGAAGCTGTTCATCTGGACGAGAGTCCAGGTAGCGGATCTTACCCGCCAGCTTGGGTGAGATGATGCCATTTGTGGCTATTAGACTGTCCGTTAAAGATGTCTTGCCGTGGTCCTAGATGGGAATGGATAATGTTTAACAGACATGAACAAAAAGTAGTGGTGGAGCAAGAGGCCACTTACAACGTGGGCTAGAATACAGATCTATAAGATGCGTTAGTATCAAAAGTCTTTTGAAGGGGGCCTGATTTACCGCCTTGTGGCGGGGTGGAGGGGTTAAGACATACATTTCTAATGTCGTCGGATTTTTTCTGGAGACGGACTAGGTCCTCGACGCGAACGACGGGCATCTTGAAAGGCTGGAACCTGGCTCAAGGGCCAGAATATCCAAAGGGAGTCTCACAAGCACACGGGTCGTGCGATATGTAATGCTAGATGATTCCGTCACTCGGCGCGCCGCTGGGTGGAGAAAAATTATATTCTCGGAAAACCAAAACGCAAAAGGTTCGAGTGGTTCGAGCAAAGGAACCACGCGCACAACGTCTATGGACAATAACAGTTAGACTTCAGAAAGGAAGCAAGTTGGTGGATATTATACAGGGCGTCATAATTATATAATTATGGGTCCTCTTCGTGACTACTGTGTAAGGCGGTATTCTAGCGGAGTATCGATGTCTGGCCAAGCAATACTGTGAGTTCAATAGCATGAATACTTCGTGTATTCTCATGTGGTATTGTATGGAGTTTATCTAAGCCTCTTCTCCCTCATCAAACGAAAGTTTGATTTTCTTTTTCTTCTGCTTCGGTTTACGGGATGAGGAGCCTCCTTGCCGTGCTTCATCATTCTCTTCCGGCGTGTTTTCTTCTCCAACCACCTTTCCTTGCTTCCTCTTTTTGGCCCCTCCTATCTCAGCAAGATTCTGCTTGGACTTGGATCCCTCTGCTTCTTTGTCTTCCTGGGCTGTTTCATCTCTCGGGGATTTAAGTTCCTTTTGTTCGGCGTGCTCCGCGCTCTCTTCAGGTTTCTCCTGATTATCGCCGCGGACCAGAGCCTCGAAGTCTTCCTTGGAAATTACTTCATTACTGTCCTCATAGACGTATGTAGGTGCGTCGTCATCGTCGTCGTCCTTGGGTTTGCGGGGACGTGGAACGGGTCGCTCATGGCGAACGGACTCTCCGCCATACTGGCTCCTCAGCTTTCGCAGAAATGATGGCTCATTTCGCTCTGTAAGAAGCATTAATTAGTACTGCACGTAATAATGCGGGAGAAATGTGGCATACCATAGGTGAGGTTCTTTGCCTTGAAGGACATGGAGTCGAGTGGGATTTTCACAGTAGAACAATGCGCTGTAGATTCAACAATAGCGAATATTGATGGCTAAAGAGATTGAAACCAATTCGTAACAGCTGGTGACAGATCATTCTGGTAGTCAGGTCATAGCTAGACGATCCCGAGTTCCGTACGCGACCCGGCGTACCCGTAAAGAGCTAGATGCACTGCTTTACAGTGCCCGGAAAATTCAGGCGCAAAAAAATTACGCTGTAAATGTGAGCAGGGACAGTGAGAGAAGACAGGAACTGTGAGGTCCTGATTCTTTGTAGGGCGAGAGGTCTTGACGGGCGTTCCAAGATCTGGACGATCAGCCTTTTGGCGCGGCAAAGCTAGATCGGCCCCAGCGCGCGTTGGCACCTGACGAGCATCAAAAAGCTCGGAGCTGCAGCTTTCGCGTTGAGCCTGCAACCCCCGAAAACACCACCACACGACTCACCATGCTCTGCGCAAGTAAGTTACTGCTCAACTGGTCGCTGCTACGGGTTAGATACTGATGTTTCGTGATAAGTCTCCGGAGAGGCACCACAGGTGCCGGTGGCCTCGCGCAAGAGCGGTATGTCGCAACCTTGACCGGAACAAAAGCGTACTTGTCCTAACAATTAACCAGGCAATGTCTTCGAAAAGCGACTCATCGAAGCCTACATTGCGGAGAATGGCAAAGATCCTGTGACCGGAGAAGAGCTTTCCACGGATGATCTCGTGGAGCTGAAGACCCCACGCATCGTTCGACCTCGTCCCCCTACGCTCACCTCGATACCCTCTCTGCTTAGTGTATTCCAGGAGGAATGGGACGCTCTGGCTCTGGAGACATATCAACTGCGTCAAACTCTTCAACAGACGAGACAGGAACTTAGCACCGCATTATACCAGCATGACGCGGCGGTTCGCGTCATCGCGAGACTGACCAAGGAGAGGGACGAGGCCCGTGATGCACTATCCAAGGTGTCGGTCGGGGCAGCCCCCCGTGCTCCTACCGGTGGTGATGCAATGCAGGTTGATACTACTGGACTCCCAGATGCGGTGTTGGCTAGAGTTGAGAGCACGCAGGCAGCGTATGTATTCCAAGCAAGATTACGTTGTCCCTTTCTGCGAGCACAGCTAACCTGAGCAGGCTTTCCAAAACCCGCCGCAAACGTCCGATTCCAGAAGGTTGGGCTACCAGTGAAGACATCCAAGGGTATCAGCCAAGCGAGAGCTCTGAAGCATTGTTCCCTGGAGGGAAGTCGTTGTCTCTCAATGCAGCTGGGGACCTTGCACTAATCGGCGGTGTCGATGGCACGGCTAGTGTATATTCGCTATCTGAGAAGCGTGTTGTCCAAACGCTGAATGTGGGTGGCGGTAAGGTCACAGATGCTGTTTGGGTTGGCGATAAGGCAGTTGTCGCTTCATCAACTGGTGTCGTTAAGGTGTTCGAGAACGGCACCGAGACGGCAAGCTTCCAATCGCATGCTGGTGAAGCAACCGCATTGGCGGTGCATGCAACCGGCGACATCGTGGCATCTGTGGGCGTCGACAAGAGCTATGTGCTGTATGACCTGACTACTTCCTCTGCGATCACTCAGATATTCAGTGACTCAAGTAAGAAATCCCTACCAAAGCCTTCAATGTGGACCAATAAGTGACGATTTTTAGCATTGATTTCTGTGAAATTCCACCCGGACGGTCATCTCCTTGCTGCGGGCGGCACGGATGGACAGATCAAGATCTTTGATGTCAAATCTGGCGCGGCGGCTGCAAGCTATCCGATGTCTGGCCCTGTCAAATGTCTCTTCTTCTCCGAGAATGGTACCTTCTTGGCTGCGGTTACTGAGAACTCGACCACGATCTCCGTGTGGGATCTGCGCAACTCGTCGGAGATTAAGGTCTTGGAGACGGGCAGCAAGATCGACTCTATTAGCTGGGATTACACCGGACAGTTCCTTCTGACGGGCGGGCCCAGCGGCTTGACTGTTCAACAGTACTCGAAGTCTTCCAAGCAATGGTCGGAGCCGCTGAGGAGCGCGGTACCAGCAGTTGCGGTGGGATGGGGACCATCTGCGCAGAGCATAATGGCACTCAATGCGGAGGGCGTCATTACGGTGTTGGCATCCCAATCATGATACCTTACTCTATGTGTCTTTGTACTTTTAGCAGTGTTATTTCCGAGGGGTTATTGCCGTTAGTTAAGCTTAGATTGAGTGGATAGTAAAATGATCAGATGACCGCCACCTTTCTACCTGCACCAGCGCTCAAACCGGTTAGATATTTTACGTCCAAAGCCCTCAATTTACCATGCAAGGGCTTATGTGATTGGCAAGCCCTGTTATGTCAAAAGCCGAAATGTCCGAGTTCCTGAGAGGTCAGGATGTCATCTCCACCAACAGTGCCACTTCCAACCTAGACAGCCGGAGGTAGCAGGACTCGGACCACTCTTGACTTCCGCCAACCAGACCTTCAAGACCGACCCTCTTAATGTTTTCTCCTCTCTCTCTCCTCCTTCACAGAAGCTATTCATCCATTCCAGCTTCTCACCCGAACTGACCCTGATATGAATGACGATTCCGGCGTCCAGTTTTTGGCCGCCAGGTCCAGAAAGGTATGTGACCGTTCCTACCTAAGGTTACTGGCTGGCGGGGTATCTCGCAGCTGTCGCTGCCAGCACATCTGTGATAAAGCAGCTCTCTGATTTTTTTTCTTTGTCACCAGCGATCACATCGTGAGATGTCAGAGCCTCACGATCGAAGCCAATCTCCCTGGAGCCAACATGGAGAACCGTCCAGCTCCTCCAATCCTCCTAACCGCCCATCCTCCCGCTTAACGCTCCCGCCGCTGCCACAGATGAGATTTCCGGGTGACGGGTTCGACTTTCGGCGTCCTGTCATGTCTGCGTCTCCTCAAACGGAAGATGTGATCGATTTGACGAATGAACCAGACTCCCCGCCGTCGCAGCGTCCCCGCCACCACGAACCGGGACGCAGGCCAGCTCGCAGCTCAAGACCACCTCGTTTTGGGAGGAATATCATGGCGGATGTCGTTGACCTGGAGGAAGAATCAGAGCCCCCGAACAACGCTCAACCTCCAAGCAGTCCTGAGGTTCAGTTCGTGAGAGCTACAGTTCGTCCGCCTGAGGCGCCCCCTAGGGGCCGCGGTTTCATGGGCCGGTCCAATCTATTAGATATGATACGACTCCGTCCGTCCAGACTTTCATCTGTTGATGCGACATCGAGAGAGGAGGCATTCCGACAAGAGGTCGCGCTGAGGGCACGGAATCTTGCGCGGCGACCGCAGTATGGCGTCGATACGTTCTGGATCGGTGATGCGCCAAATGAAGGCATAGATCTTACAATCGACCTTGACGTCGATGTCCCACTGGGAATGGATTACCAGATCGCTGGATTTACCATGGACAATGCTGCACGTCCAGTTTCATCTTACAAGCCGCCAAGTCCGGCACCTGAAGGGTTTACAAGAACGGCCAAGGAGGACGACGTCGTGGTCTGTCCCAACTGCGAAGATGAGCTCGGTACAGGTGATGAGATCAAGCAGCAGATTTGGGTCGCCAAACCCTGTGGACATGTTCGTATCCCCAGTTTCCAGTCTGATAGCCTTTTTCTCATTATATTTCTCCAGGTTTATTGTGGCGAGTGTGCCAAGAACCGTTCACTATCGAAAGCTAAGAAAGCGGCTCAATCATCCCAAGCAAAGGCGAAGCCTTTCGCGAAATGCCAGATTGCTGACTGTGGAAAGCCAGTCAGTGCACCGAAAGCAATGTTTCAGATCTATCTATGAGCCTAGCTCAACTGCAACTGCATTGTCGAACTGGAATTCGACATTTCTTAGCATGGCGTCGGTGTTCTAGGGTCTTTTTATGGGAAGCGCTAAACAGAGACGCATATAGCCATCCTGCTTCGCTGTAGACATATTTGATACCCTGATAGTTGCCCGATTTATTGTGAGACATTTTGCTAACAAAGCTTCCTTTTCCAACATAATACGAGTTTTTGGATAATAATACGGATGTATTATTCCTCTGATCATCGACTGTGATCAAAGGTCTAACCCAGTATCGTCAATCGGGCATTTCAAATGTAGCGTAGTATCCGATTGCGTCTTTGCCGAGTTTACTTATTGTCCATTGATGCGACAGTTTTGCCGTAAAGGATTTGGTCATGCAAATCTCATCCATGATAATAGCGTTACGCCCGTAAATATACAAAGTATGCACATGTAAAATACATGGGGAAGTCGAGAGGAAAAGAAAGACACCGGCCCAAAAACCCTTTTGAACCTCCACATCGAAAGCTCTTCAAATGCGCTTCGTTGACCATAACTCCATGCTCTACACCATCTTGAGATCTCCGTGGTATGGAGACCAGATGCCTCTGACACTCTCGTTAAAACTCGTGACAGGCTTCTTGGTCCTCTTTAGCTTCTCGCCGCTGGCCTCCTTGAGCAGGTTCGCCTTCTGCAGGATCTGCTCCTTCTCCAGATTCCGGACACAGATGGCCTTCTCACGACCATTGATGTAGTAGCCCTTGATGACCGGGTGCTTATGCGGTCGCGGAGAGACGCGGATCTCGATCTGCGGGTTTTGCTTTGCGAAGGAGGGGAGAGAGTGCTTGAGGAAAGAGCTGTAGAGTAGAATATTAGAACAGGGACAGGGGTCAGGCCACCGGAATTCATGGAAACTCACATCATGCCTCGTGAGCTACCTGCCCAGTCGCAGTAGTGGAAATCAAGGCGCTTGCATTGTAGGATGAATGCGCCGACCCCGTTCTAGAAAAGCATTGCAATGTCAGTCTCCGACGCACCGACCGAAAGGCGATGGACTGATAAAAATCGAAGTCAAACATACTCGGGCCTTCGTCACTGTTCGGATCCCTTGAACCGGCATTGCTGCTGTTCTCTCTGCTTGCCGTCCCGCACGTCAGACTGCTTGCCAGCTCGACGTTCGAGGCTTTTGCGAGCCGGGGAACTTTTTGGATCGGAAGTGGAAGTCTTGATTGGCGGGCGTCTGTGGCGTCTACGGCGGCTAACCGCGAAAAGCTGGAAAACGCGAACCCGTCGGCCCCTTGTCAGCCTGGCTCCGGTTGCAGTGAACAACAACGATCCATCCGCGCCTCGACGGTGCCATTTAGTCTGTCATCAATCAACGACTACTGGCTTATGTCACTTTAGCTTCATCGTTGTCCTGACCTATATTCACTGCAGCCGTCATTAAAGTGAGGGCGCACAATGACGGACAAGCTCCCCGCCAACCTCCTTGCGCTCTTCGCGCCGCGCCCGCCACTTCGATATCTTCCTCCGACTGATCGCGCCCCGGATGATATCAAGAAGAGTACCCTCTCTGGTGTGGCAGAGTATGTGGGTGAGCTGAAGAAATATGGCGAAGAGGTTCCATACCATCCAACAGAGAGCTGGCTTCAGCGCAAGGCGCGCATCAAGGCGGAGAAGAAGGAACGGTTGGAGTATCTCCTGACTGAAGGCGTCAAGAATTGTACGCAGGTTCTCAATCTAATCCCCTCTGCACATTTACTAACCTATCGACTTGCAGATGATCCCAATCGTGACCCGCAGGTTCGCGGTGATGCATACAAGACTCTTTTCGTGGCGCGACTCAGCTACGATGTGAAGGAGTCTGACCTTGAACGCGAGTTTGGTCGGTTTGGACCTATTGAGAGGGTAAGATACCCAGGCATTGCATATACCACCTTGCTGTCATGACTAACATTTCCCAGATCCGTATTGTGACCGACACCCATAACCCAAATCCCAAGAAGCCTCATCGAGGATATGCTTTTATTGTCTACGAGCGTGAAAAAGATATGAAGGGTACTGCTTCCCCAGAGTGACTTCTTTGACCCTACCCCCCTTTGTACCACTACTGGTTTGTGAGCTAGGTTGACTAACATGCCCAACTCATTTGCCATCACCAGCTGCCTACAAGGAAACCGATGGCATCCGGATCAAGGACAGACGGGTCCTAGTGGATGTTGAACGTGGTCGCACAGTCAAAGGCTGGAAGCCTCGCCGCTTTGGTGGTGGACTCGGAGGCCGTGGATATACCAAGGCGATGCCTGCTCGTCCGCTGGGACCTGGTGGATTCAATGCTCCTTCAGGACCCGGTGGTTATGGCGGTGGATTCCGGGGCGGATATGGTGGCAGAGGCTTCCGTGGAGGCTACCGCAGTGGTCGTGACACGTTTGGCGGACCACCCAGAGGTGGTGTCGGGTACCAAGGTGGACGCAACGGTGTCTTCGGTGGCCAGCCACCGCCCAATGCTCCATCTGGCCCTGGACGAAGTGGTGCTTACGGTGCAGGGTATGGCACTGGCGGAAGATTTGATCGCGATCCAAGGGGTGCGACAGGCAGTAACCGAGAACCGGTAAGGCCTAGGGAAGGTTACAGTCTTAGTGATCGTGAACGACATGAGCGTGATCGCGAGCGGGAGCGAGAGAGAGACCGCGATCGTGACCGAGACCGTGACCGAGACAGATATTCAGACCGGGGCGGTGATCGTCGTGACCGTGACCGGGACCGAGACAGGGATAGGTACAATGGGCGGGATGACTACCCGAGGAAGAGATACCATGACGATGATGGCTACGATGATCCTCGTGCTAAAAGAAGGTACTAAGCGGCCTTCTTAATTGCTTGCATGGCACGGTTTGTTGGTGGGTATCTTCGATTGCCTAAGCTGTTTTGTCCCCTTCTCGCCAAGGGTAAGGCAACGTCGACAGAGCTTGACCAGCGCATATGACCGGATCACTCCAAATACTCACAGCAGCCTGAGAGTCATCGATTCCTCTGGATCGCCCCAGAAGGTGGTTCCCACATTACTTGAATGAGCCGACTGTTCACCTGTCCGGACGTCGACGACGTACTATAGTTCCGGTCCACGTCTCCAGTGGGTTAGACGAGCCCATGGCTGATCCCAGTCTACTCTTATTCCTCATTTTTTTTTCCTGTGTTTTTGCCCCATTTTGTTCCTTTTTTCCTTATCTATGAGGGGTAAGTATTAGTGTATTTTAGTCGGTCCAGTTACATGTCCAAGGTTCTTGAGATGTCAAGGTAAGATCAGGTAAGGTTGTTGAGCGTGATATACGCGAGGTATATCTTGCATTGATCACCACATCCACGGTAATGTGTTGATTGTCTTCATCTGATGAGTTCACAGAATTATATTGTGGGAGGAAATTAAGTCAGTAGAAAAAAAAAAGAAAGGGGAAAGTAATAAGTAGCATTTCTTTTTCGGTCTCCCGTCATACGGCCATAATTCCCAGACCGGATCTAAGAAACAAAAAAGCAGAAGCAAAAAAAGAAAAAAAAAACGCCCGTGCCATACTCCCATAATATGCTCGAGAAAAGAAAATATATATGTACCGCCACCCACTTTTTTTTTTCCGTGTGGAAATCATTACTCCCCATCAACATCCATCTCACTCTCTTTCTTCTCCAGCACCTTGACCTCTCCACTACTCCGGCTCCAGAGCGCCTTCATAGCAACGCGGAACTCGGCTGTAGCAACCCCAAACATCTTCAGCAGCGTCGTCTGCCTCGAATCCAGCGTCTCACCGGCCCTGCACACCTGGTAACCCGGCCCATCCGTCATCTCGAGCACCACCTTGCCCTTGACCAGTCTCGTGGGGACACCCAGCTTGCGCAGCGTCGGCTCGACGGTGTGGCTGACGGGCTCGTCCTCGGAGGTCGGGATCTCGCCCGCGCGGGAGTGCACCACGCCATTGGGGATGATGAAGTCGCGCGGGCTGACGGTGCCGGCGCGGGCGAAGTCGAGCGGGCGGTAGGCGTCGAAGTGCGCGAGGACCGACTCCGGGTCGCGCGAGGTGAAGAGCAGCCCGACGGCGCCGGTGAGGAACGGAGCGAGTTGGTGGAGGTTCGGGGCGAATTCGGTCTCGGGGGAGTTTCCCAGGGCGACGGCCATGACTTTTGTCTTTCCGAAGAAGAGGCTATATAACACTGTCAGTTAACCCTTCGTTAAATAATGATAGAATGTGGTAGGACGAACCGGCTATCAGAGAACTCGGTGCGCACGTCCTTCAGGTACGTGTTGCGCATGTTGTCGACGGAGAAGACGAAGAGGTGGTCATATTTCTCGATGCATTCGCGGATGTTGGCGAAGAGCCGACGGGTCTGCTCCTTGTGCGACTTCTTGGTGGTCTTGCTCTCGTGGACGATCTTTGCACGCTTGGAGACGGGCATGGTGACGGTGTTGCTTGCCTCGTAGGTGGTGTTTTGGTTCTGGGAAAGGGGCGGTTATTGAAAGGATAACTGCGCGCTGAGGGGATTGAAGAGCGCAAGAGCAGTTGTCCGGAGCGAAGGGACGCAGAAAGATGGAACAAAACAAGAGTCGCAGCGGTGCTCGTCGCCCGATATGGGAATTAATTTTGGGGATTTTTTCTTGATAACGGCGGCGGGGCCGGAGGAACGTTGATGCGCGCTTATCCGCCAGGGCTAGGCCGCATCGGGGAATCAGCTTGCGGAGACGTCATGCGCGTCCAACATCTCCTCCAGACATCGCAGAGAGCTGCTCTCCCCCCGCGGGCTCGACACGATGCCTCGCTGACGACGCTTATATTGCACTCTAATTGACGTCCTCTGGTTATGTGTGATCAAGTATAGCCCCTTGGCTTTGGTTGCCGCCGACAATGCTTGATTTCATGGACTATATCCAGCTCGCTTTCGCCGAAGCGACCAGCTGGAACCGCGACAACTCGTATTCCTCGCTGACGGCCACCGCGCAGTGTACGTTGATAATGCCTTGCCATTTGATGTTCATACGTAACACATTGTGGATGCTGACCTAGGTGTGCTTCCTGCATCCAGCGCTGCTCGACTTCTCCACCCCCGAGCGACTGCGTGTCCACCTCTCGTCGCTGGCTACACCCCAATTCGCGACGACATATACCCTCGGTACGGTTGGCCTGATCGATGGATCCATATCATACTTGTTCAGCACAATCCCTCTCAATGACACCCCCAGCCGAAGCGCCCTGATCCCTCTACGGAAACTTGTCCCCGGATACCGTCAGATACAGCCGCCTGAGGCTCCGGCCCGGGACTGGGGATGGGAAGCCGTGCTGGATGGGATCAAAACACCATCCGGCAACGAGGCAGACGTTGCGCAGCGGAAAGCAACTCTGCTGCATGCGACCCTGCACTTGCCGCCTCCGACGACCCTCATGGCACTGTTTCTGCGCCGGATATCACCCACCACGCAGCTGACGCTGGCGCTCTGTTCCACTCGGGGACCGCCCATGTCCAAATCGGCCCCGCAGGCCTCCATCCTGACGCAGCTGTCCCATGATACTGGCAAATACAGCAACGAGTACCTCTTCAGCACCGACAACGCCCTGTTCGGCTGGCGAGGGCTGTGGAATTTCGGTCCTGATCCCCGAAGCACGAAGGACGGGTCCCCTCCACTATCACTGCTCTCTGCAGGCGGGGAGGCGTACTATTCCCCGGTGTCGTCGCTCGTGGGAATGTCCACAGGCTTGAGATTCACCACCCTTCCCGCGGCCACGGACGGAAGCAATAATAACAGCCCCATCTCGACCTTTCCTTACACCCTCACTCTGACCCTGACCCCCCTGACCGGCTCCCTCTCAACGACCTACTCCCTCCGGGCCTCCCCCAACCTGGCATTCAGCTCCCGCTTCGGCTTCAATGTCTACAGCTGGGAAAGCGAAATGGTGGCCGGGTGCGAACTCTGGCGGAAGACCCGAAGAACAATCCCGTCACGCGAGGAGGCAGACGACGGTCTCGAATGGGCCCGACGGAAGATGAGATCGTGGGACGCACCCGCCGTCATGACGCCCATGTCTCCGGCCCCGACGGTCCTTCCCGAATCTCTGCCCCCACCGCCAGCGGCAGCAAAGGAGGAGACCGAATCCGTGATCAAGATCCGCGTCGACCAGTCGTGGAACGTGCGCATCCTGTGGGAGGGGAGGGTAAAGGAGCTCCTAGTCAGCGCGGGCGTCGGGCTCGGTCCCGGGTCCTTCTCCGTCCAGCCGTCGTCGTCGTCGCCCCCGTCGCCGAAGTACACGCCCGGTACGTCGGGCGGTGGACAGAGTGCCGGAGGGGGGTCGCCGGGATCGTCGTACTGGCGGGGTGTGGGGGTTTCGGTTTTGTATTCTTCTTAACTTTGGCTGATGTTGTAAAATATGATGATGATGATTATAGAAGCGGATTGTGATGTCTTGAGGACATGGGATCAGGTGTATGAATAGCATTTTTGTATGTAAATGGGCGAGGAGATTGCCCGCTGCATGGCATCCAGATGAAGACAGAGTATTTGTAGGCTATATGAAAAGATATGATACCAGATTCTCCTTTTCTTACAAAGTTGTTTCTGCAGAGAGAATATGAGAACAAAGAAGAACCTTGTAACTGTTCTTCACATTTCCCATTAGCTACATCATTATTGATTAGTTAGCCAATTAATTAATTAGGGAAGATTCATTCATTTATTCGTTTGTTTCTATTTATTTCTCGTTGATCATCATATCGGCAAGCCGATATGTTTAAGTTCGATTACAAAAAGGGGATATCATATACCATCCTCTTTTTCCTTTCTTCTCTCTCTTTTTCTCATTTGATGCTGCAATGCGTAATCCAGCCGCTTCGATTCATCTCAGGCTTTGTTTTTTTTTGTTTTGTTTTTGTTCTGGCCATGTGATGGATCGTAGCTAGCTAGCTGGGTACGTGATGCATTGCGAGGCATTTATCCAACCTACCCCAGCGCGCGGTAACTCCAGTGAAAGAAGAGGTATAGTTAGTAGTTTGTGGTTTTTGTTTTTGCTTTTCTACCGGTTGATCATCACGTCTGAAGTTGGCTCAGAGAGAAAATGGGGAGCATGTTGTTTAGTTTAGATGTTGGAGTTGATGATGTCGACGACTGTAGTTGATTCTTGTTAGCGCAATGTTCTTCTTGTGTATCAAGGAAGAGAGGGTGGGATGAGCAAGTTGAAGGCAACATACATGCAGGCTTCAAGCTGGCACCACCGACCAGGAAACCGTCGACGTCGGGCTCCTTGGCCAGGTCCCTGCAGTTCTTCTCGCTGACACTGCCGCCGTAGATGACGCGGGTGTTGTCAGAGGCCTCGGGGGAGATCTTGTCGGCCAGCCACTTACGGATGGTGGCGTGGACCTCCTGGGCCTGCTGGGTGGTAGCGACCTTGCCGGTTCCGATGGCCCTGTTGTATCCACGTCAGAGAGGGGATCTTTTTTAAGGAACGAAATGGTCTGGAAAGAAAGGTGGGGAGAAACATACCAGATGGGCTCGTAGGCAATGACGACCTTAGCCCACTGCTCTTTGGACAGGACGCCAGCGACGGCGTTGAGCTGACGGGTCACGACGTCGAGGGTCTTGTCGGCCTCACGGTCCTGTAATTCGTCGTGTCAGTCAACGTTGTGTTCGACTGCCACCTCAACAGTAAACCACGTTCAAAGTTCCACACGTACCTCGAGACTCTCACCAATGCAGAGGATGACATTCAGTCCACCCTCGATGGCGGCCTTGGTCTTGCGGGCCACGAACTATAATAGTACACGTGTATCAGCCATCTTTTCTTTCCTGCACTTCCCCAGCAAATCAAAGGGGTAAACGTATAACCGCTCAAGAGTTTCTGCCGTTTACTCCCGCTCGGGGTAAGAAAAAAATGGGGAAAACCTACATCATCGTCCTCCTTCAGGATGGTTCTGCGCTCGCTGTGGCCGACGATGGTCCAGTCGATCTTGGCGTCTCTGAGCTGCTCAACGCTGACCTCACCGGTGAAAGCACCATTGGGCTTGTCGAAGACGTTCTGGGCCGAGACGGCGAACTTGGGGTCGGCGAGCTGGCGCACCAGCAAGAGGTAGAGGGATGGCGGGGCAATGACGACCTCAGTGTTGGGGTCGACCTGGGCGGCGTTGAGGTTGGCGACGATGGAGGAGAGGGAGTCGGCAACGCCGTTCCTGATTGATTGTCAGATACCGGAGAGAAGGAATACGAAGTCATGGTTGTATAAAGAAACGTGGTGATTTTTGAGGTCGAGCGCGGGGCAACGGATGAGTGTCCGGGGTAGTGGCACGGCACATACATCTTGAAGTTCCCTCCGACGAAGAACTTGCGAGGCATTTTGGCGGTTGTGTGAGATGAATAGTCTGAGTAAGATCGAAGAAAATGGAACAATTGAGGAGTTCTGGGAAGGGTGAAACGGAGAATGTTGACTGACAGCTTGGAGCAGAGAGAAAGAGAGAGAGGGCGGAAATTACTTAAAGGAAGCTCAGCGGGGGACGAGGGCGGCGGAAACCGGAGCGAGGGGCAGCGGTGGGGAAGCCCCTTATCGATACGCGGTGAAGTGCAACGTCAACGTCGCCCAGCACGCCGTCCTACTGGCAGCTACAGCCTCAGAAAAGTGGAATGAGCGGAATCACGACTTTCTTGCTTGAACGAAGCAGCCCGACAGAGTCTTTTGGCTTCCTTAGGTGCGATCCTCATACTCTTACACCGCTAGCCGCAGGTAAACGATCAACGTCAAACGAATGGCTCAATACATGCCCAAGTATCACAAAATACACCCATTGAACGGAACAGACATCGAGATGAATTTGGATGACTCCGCATTTCTTTTCTCGGAAGAGCCAAAGGACATATCTGAATCTTGAAACCGAAGAAATTGGCATCTCAACAAAACAATGGTATCATTAAACGACGCACATAATAAGAACAAACTTGTAAGAATAAACTCCCTTCAGTAATCATCGCCTCGGCTGCCGTAGCTAAAGCGACGGTAGACCGGGTATCTTCTAGTACGATGTCCCATTAGACGGGCTTTGGCCTTCTCGTCCAATTCTCTTTCACGGTACTCGAGCTCCCGCTCCCGGCGTAGGAGCCGCTTCTCGCGCTCTTGGAGCTTTCGATTTCAGATGTACTCGATAGCACGTTCATGGACCCGTTCTCGTTCCCTCTGCCCCTCTCGCATCATCTCGTCAATATACGCTATCTCTGTTGAGGCAGGCGAAATCGAGACACGATAATCAGCTCGGTCACCATACGTCACCCTCGGTCGAGCACGGTCCAGGAGAAGTGCATCGGAGGTTCGGATCTTTCCCCGCTCCCGGTGAGCGCGCATGCTGTTCTCCGGCACGAGGTCAACCTGCCCGGCTAGATACCGTTTCCAATTCTCTTCACCGGGATATGTATTCTTGTGTGGGTGCTTTCGGTAGTGAGTGCGGTACACGGGTTCATGCCGACCACGGTTTGAAGGACGTCGTTGAAGATGCGGGCTTTCGCGCAGCTGTGGTTTTTCCTGTCCGTCCTCGTATGAGTCTTCCGTGGCTGAGCTCTCTTCGTCCTGTTCGAAAAGTGACGACTCATCACCTTCGACACTGCTGGTCTCCGGGAACCAATCCGTCTCGGATGTTGGATACGGTTTGGGAGACTTAGCAGGACGACTTGAGTTAGGCGTTTTTGGCTCTACAGGCGGTGGTTCATCCCTGTTCTGCTTCATGGGAAAGTCATTGGGAAACGGTGTCCGAGGCGGAATCGTACCCCCTAGCCTCTGCATTGGACGAAGCACACCAGGACCTCCTGGTGGAGCTGGAGTTTTGCCATTAAGCACTTCGATACCCATGGGCGGCTTTGCAGCGGTGACACCAATACCACCTTGCATACCTGCTGAGTGACCACCACCAGGGCCTCCTGGAGAAACTGGGGGTCTGCCATTAAGTACCTCACTACCCATGGGGGCTCTTGCACCATCGGTACCCATACCACCATGCATACTTGCTGGGTGTCCTTGTGGAACTGGGGTTCGGCTGTTTAGCACTTCAACACCCATGGGGCTTCTTGCGGTAGTGGTTCTGATACCACCATGCATATCTGTGGGGTGACCAGTAGTCGGGCCTCCTGGTGGAACTGGAGGTCTACTGTTAAGCACCTCAATGCCCATGGGAGCTTTTACACCAGCGGTTCCTATTCCACTGTGCATACCTGCTGGGTAACCACCTGGAGCCCCTGGTGGAACTGGTGTTCTGCCATTAGGCATCTCAATGCCCATGGGAGGTCTCGCACCGGCAGCACCAATACTACCATACATACCTGCGGGGTGACCACCAGCAGGGCCTCCTGGTGGAACTGGGGTTCCGCCGTTGAGCATCTCGATGCCCATGGGATTCATGCCAGTGGCTCCGATACCATTGTGCATACCTGTGGGATGACCGGCAGCAGGAGGACTCCGGGGACTAGGCGTAGGTTGTCCTGGTGCTGCCATTGGTCGTTGTCCTAGATTTATATTCCCAGGTCCAGGTGGTCCAGGTGTAGGATGGGAAGGTATTGTGGGAGGGCTCGGTTGCTGAGGCATATTAGCCATTCCAGGAGGCAGGACTTCTTGACCGAATCCTTGCCCGAACCGTTGACCGTCCATAGGCATCCCCTTCGTGGGCCTTGGATCAGGGCCAGCATTAGAGTTATCGAATTTCCTCTGATCCTTATCCTTTAGAGTTGCCCTAGAAGGGGTGTTGAGGTCCACAAGCTCACCAAAGACGGTTTTGGACGCTGGAGGAGTGACCATAGCAAGCCTGATAGAGATATCTGGACGCAGCTTGCGCATAATGACCACATCCATGGAGATTACCTCGTAGTTGCCCCGGCGGGCACCTTTTCTTTTCACTTGTTTCATGTCGAGGGTCACGTATACGCAGGACCAGTCGAAACGAGGATCGTTGTCCTGGATCTTGTGATCCTCAATCAGTCGGTCCACATGGGCACGTTTGAGTTTACTGAGGCTTTGATACTGTTCTGCGGTTGTCATCTTTTTCTTCTGTCTTTGGACCATTTTGGCAAGCACATCCTGTGACAGGTGCATTTTGGTCTTTGTGGCACGGCTCCAGGTAGGTCTCTGTCCAGGTTCCTCAGGATCGGCCTGGTAGAATGTCCATCCTTCGTAGAAAGGTGTAGTAGCGCTCATGTCGAGTGGTTGGAGACCCTGCAGGGTCTGACTCTGATCCATGCCTTCTCTGCCTTTAGCAGGGCTATGGCTGTCGATATCGAGCATTCTCATCCGGCCAGCAATGTCATCTTCAACGTCATTTTGCCCCATAAACTGGGTACCGCGCTGAACGCTATTGGTAGGCCGCGGCGGCGGGTGATGAAACACGCGAGAACCCCCGTGGAGATTTGGAGGAAGATGACCCGGGGCAACAGGATGAATCATATTGTTGGCATTCATAGCTTTGTGGGCCTATGAAAGGCACTTTTTCGGACTCCGTGGCAGTAAGCAGAGGATTACTTGATTCTGAAGAAGAATTCGCGCAGGGTGTCGAGGTGGAGGGCATGCAGAGGAATGCAGAAAAGGTCCACTCAGAAAAATAAGCAGAGAAACTAAAGCAAAGGTTCAGGATGATGAGTCGTGAAACTAAATGATATAGAACGAGGTGGTGCTGAGCCAGTTGCGGTCACTGTCTGGTGCTATATGGGAGAAAGCGCATTCAAATACCCACGTTCGGGCAAGAGACAAAGTGTGTTTTGAACTGAAAGAAGGGTAAAATCAGGCTCTCAGTCTCTTTTTGTATCCTGTTATTGTTGAGCAATGCAGGTGAGGGGCAATCTGGAGCCTAGGATTGTTTCAAAAACTGGTCATAATGGAATCCTGGGGCCGTTACTGAGCATGCTTCTATGCTACCTCTTTTCCGTGCAGGGCTGCCTGGGTCACAGCCGGCAGCCCCTGGCCAGAAGAGCGCCCCATGAGAACGAACCAGTAGAATAGTGCTAAGATCACAGCCGCATTGGCTGCAGCCGTGGTTGCAGGCATGTTTGCCCTGCTAACAGGCGGTCAGCAAGAGCGGCGTATCGCCGCGTATGTTGACGGGGGAGAGTAGAAGGCTTTCCATAGAAGACTTTGGCCATCAGCAAGGCTCGAGGAGCCGAAGATGCATCGCGACTCACCCAGCTTTTGACGCCCGACTCAGCCATCAACGCCCGTCACAGGTATAGTCGATTGGCGCTTATTCCTGTTCCCCAATCCAAGTCACGATAGGCCAATCATGAGCCGAGTCTATAGAAATTTGAATGGAAGTCTGAAGCAAATGGCGCATGACGGACCCCAGGGTTAACAAACAAGCTGACAGTCTAGAGCTCATGGTGAAGGTTAAGCCACGCTTCCTTCGGAATGGCTGTGCAGGGCCATACTCAGCTATGCACCGCCGAACGCGGGGAAAAAAGCGATGGAGATATAGCACCAGTGGGGAGAGTCCTCTCTACTGCTATAGGACGGTTCCCCTGGAGAAAGAAGTTGATGTCCTGGAGAAGCTGGCGACAACAGAAGGCTGACGAAGCGCGGGGAAGGGCGTCAGCACGAGCGCCCTGAGCCCTAGCCCTAGCCCTTTGCGCCCGGTTGTGATGTCGGCCCTACCCCGGCCTCAGAAAACCGGGATACTCCCTCTGTCTCTCCATCTTAACTGACGGATATGGGAGCTCCTTATTCCATTGATTCGTGTCTCGAGGAATTTATAGCCTTGTGCTGTTGAGTCTAACCAGATGATCCGTCTTCACCTCGCTGGTTTTTCTACCAAGGTGGTTGCCTTCAGGTGCTACGTTCGAAAATGACCGGAGAAAACCCATATATTTGTCCAATAGCATCAAAGAAGAAAGCTACATAGATGAACAGAAATTGGTGTCTACTGGAGCCTTACCAACGATGAGTTATTTCACCCGTTACCTGGGATTACCATCCTATGAATCCCATAAGTGCACCCTGTCTCTTCTACAATACGCGATCAACTCCTCCTAACCATGAATAGGTATCTCTCTAGTGTAGGGCTTAACAGAGAAAACAGGTGGGGTTGTTTCGATGATCAACCTCAAAGTTCTCACCGTCTCTTTATTGAGATTCTTTCCGAATAGGCCACCAAACAAGCTCTAAGGCGCCCAGGCTACCCGCAGTGACGGACAATCCCATACAAACGGGGCGCAAATCACTGGCTCACATTATCACTGAAACTCCTTCTACATCATTATTATTAGAGGAAATTATATCTGGTGCCTCACCTCTAATGCAACGTCATCATATTTGTTTTCCAGTTTCATTTGAAGGTCCCGGCCACCCCTGAAAGTGATGCTGCAGCGAACTGTCACAATTACTAGCTAGCACTTTTTCGATCTGTCACCTTCAAGTCACCCGTAGATGTCGGCAACGAAGGAATTATTTGGAATCCTATTCCGAGTCCTAGACACTGAATTTCTCTCTGATCTCGTGGTTCACAGAAGTCGCTGCGTCTCGTAATCAGATATTCTCCTTATGGATACATTGTGAACATATTTTTTTCCTCTTATATACTTGATCTGATATATAGAGAGAGCCGCTAGAAATAAGCACTCCTATCCTATAGCAAGTGCTGAACTAGTATACCTGTAAGGTTTCCTGATGACATGCATTGCACGGCACCTATGCACACAATAGTATGTACTGTACGCGTCTTCTGCTAGCTTACCGTGAACTATTCGCCTCGGATCTGCATATTCAATTACCTTATTTTAAAACCGTGGCCATCTCTCACCGACTGTTCCGAATGCTGAGCCGCATCGGCTTCCCCAGAGACACCCTTTTCACTCGAGTTTCGGGCACCCATACCGCACATGACATGGGTCTGAAGAATGCCAGGGTCTACCCCCTACCCCATGTCTTCACTGTCCATGTGTGCAAATTGTCATTCAGTGGCAAATATGTACATTCTCTAAGTCCATTCTTTTTCCATTTTAGAACAAGGATGAAAACTGGCTATGGTGTAGTGCCTGCTACTATGTAACTGTTTCTGATACTCTGTCAGACTGCGCGAGCCTAGTAATCCGAAGGTATGATGATGAAAGCTCTGATTATTCGAATCTACCTAACTGACTATTTATTCTTATGGAATTAGGGGTTAAGACCTTCCGAATATTTCTTTATTTAACGATCCCGAGATATATGAAAGGATATAACAAAGGAAAATAGCCGGTTTTGGATATAGACAGTATGATTCCTTTACTGCAGGGACTATGACCTTCTGCAGATCCGAATCGGCGTGTGCTGACTAGGCTGATAGGTCTCTTGGCATACCACTAGGTTATAATGGTAATATTCGGCTCTAATCATAATCATCAGAGTGAGGCAAAACACCTGTTCAGAATAAAATAGCAATTGTCCGCGGGGGTGAATATCTGATAACCTCTTCATCAAATAATGATAAAGGTCTCGCCTGATTTGAGCAGCTACATACACACCTTGTCATTACGTAAAAAAGATAGTCTGTCTATAGCAGAACACAAAAGAAGCAAGTAAAAGATTCCTTCCTTTCTTGATAGTTAGTTTTTCTTAGAGAAGGTTCTGTGGTTACAACAATTATCCTCTTTCAGGGTTCATGAAAACTGATAGAAATAGGCTTATACACAACACTGCTACCACTGTAAAGACTTTGGAAAGTGACTTTCCTCCGAAGTTGTTTTCGCACCAGCCTTGAGGCCTTTAGGAGCACACATCACCTCGAATAGCTTCTTGCCAAATTTGTTAAACGCTGAGGCGATTCCTCCGTTGGCGATAAGTTCCTTCTCCATTTGACTGAGCTGAAATCGAAATTCTTTACCCTCGACAGTAATACGTCTTGCACCAAGGTCAATTGAAATATCCGACCCATCTTGAGCCGCCTCATAAAACGAGTCATCTGTGACGATTATTCCTAGGAGGCCCAGGTTTGACTGGTTACGGGCGTAGATAAAGGCGAAGGATTTGGCGATCACACATTGTACACCACAACCTGAATTGTATAGTCAGTAAAATTCAAACTAAATGATGGTATTTCATCCTCACCTAGCAATGCAGATACTGCCTGCTCGCGAGAAGAACCGCAACCAAAGGCTTTACCGGCAACGACTATGTTGAACCCTTCTTTAACTCGTGCCCGGAAGTTGGGGCGCGTATTTTCAAGACAATGCGCGCCAATGTCTTCGTTTGTTTGAGACGTTATAAGATACTGCGCGGGTGCCAGCTTCATATCCGAAACGTTAGTCTGTGAAAACTCCCGAGAAAACGCATGTCTTACTGCATCCGTATCTATAAAGTCACCAAGTCTCTGGACTTTTCCTTTCAGCATGTCTCTACCGGCGGATCCAATATCATCCTTTTCAACGATCGTGGTATTGGACGAGATTGGATTCTGACTATCAGATGGAGAATCGCTGGAACCGCTCGGTTCAACATATACTGGACTTCCATTAGAAGGCGCCGTCAAGGGCTTGGTTCCCTTTAGACGCTGCCATCGGTCTAGGTCGATACTATCAAGAAGCTTTTGTGGGTCGATAATTTTCATCTCAAAAGAAGATGCTGCAACAGTTGCCGCTGATGCGAGATGTCCAATAGATCCTGAAGTGGCAAAGGAATTATGAGATCTGCCGTTACATGGCTTGCAATTACAATGACAAAAGAAATGACTTACCCTTCCCCATGCGGTTCTCAAAGTTCCGATTCTGAGAAGAGATCCATACCTCCCCTTCTGCCGCTCGGTCAGCTGACATGCCAACGCAGTAACTGCATCCTGGGATTCCAATCTCAAATCCAGCATCCTTGTATATAGTTGCTAAACCGAGCTCATGAAGCCTGTGAAGGATAGGCCGTGAGCCAGGGACGACCTTCCTCTTTCCTTTCTTCACTGGCTTCAGACCGCTTTTTAGTCCTTGTTCCAGCACAAGTGCACCAAGAATGATATCCTCTTCTGCGGTTGTACAGGCTCCAATGAAGCATCCATCCAACTGCACGCCCTCAAATTCGCTGACTGGAATAACGTCGTCTGGACTCGGATATCGCGCGAGGAACGATCCAACTTTTGAAAGATCAATTTCATAAACAGCCGCGTATTTAGCATCTTCATCAGGGAGGAAGTACGTCGAGGCATTTTTATGTCGAGGCAGCCGCCGTTTATTAATGAAATCGTACGTGATCTGATCAGGCACGAAGATACCGGTTATGCCACCAAATTCCTGCAAGTTCATTAGCCAAGGTTTGATTTTTTGGAATAGATACTACATGTGAAACTAACAGTCGTCATATTTGCGATCGCGAAACGTGCATCACAAGACAGATGCTGAAGACCAGGGCCCGTGAACTCAACTACTCGCTCAGCTGCAACCGTGTTTTTCTTGAGTTCCTTCAATATGTAAAGGATAGTATCCTTACCACCTATCCCCGGCCCCGGTGAACCGACGAGGCGAATGTTGACGCACTCCGGTACTTTGAACCAGGTCTCTCCAGTGACAAGTGGCATAGTAACATCGGCTGCTCCAAGGCCAATGGCCAGACAGCCAAGGGCTCCAGATGAGCAGGTATGAGAGTCAGAACCGATGATCATCATGCCTGGTTGAGCTCTTTCGCGGTAGAATTCTGTGTGCAGTATTGTGTACTAGATGTCCCTCAGTTAGAATAGCACTAGAAATAACCAAGAACGGACAACAAACATTCATCCCCTGGTAATCTGTCATTTTGAAGACATGCTTGGCTCGCTCGGTCGCCTCAATGAGTCTCTTAATGTGCGGCAAATGATTAACGCGAGGATCCACAACATGGTCTCCAGCCAGCCAGAACCTGTCATTACGGAAGATTCCTGGCTTTCCTAGTTCGTTATATGTTTTCTCCATGCCCTATTTAATGATTAGGATAAGATTTTCTCATTTCAATCAAATGAAACTTACCGCCCATGATGCTTCGGAAGCAATCACCCAGTCTACATCCACCCGCACCATATCTCCAGGTTGCACAGAACCTTTCCGTTCGACATCGTGCATGGCAAATATCTTTTCTGTGAGAGTCATTGCTCTTCGCCCCGGAGGACGGGACATCAATGGCGGAATAGATGACTTTGACCTGTCTTCAGAATTGAGGGATTCTAACCAGGCAGATATGAGGAACAATATCTCCGCTTCCTGTTCTTCGCTCAACTGTGCATTTAGGGAATGCCCCAGCCCGCCCATGTCGGTCGGCAGGAGACAGATTGAAATGACATCAGAAAACGCCCCAGACTCTCGTGGATATCCAGCATCTTGGAGAACTTTGACCATGGATTCTATTTGCTCCAAGAAATGCGACCCCTGAAGCGACAGTACTAGTAGAAAGGTGGTTCAGTCACATTGAACAAGGAGTTGAATGAGCAAAGAATCTTACCATGACTCTCGGAGCTTTCTGGTAACTTTATGCTTCTTATCTGCTGGATGTAATCCAGCAGTTGCTTTGGTTTTGCCATTTCGAAGCTCCGTAACCACAGTTGGCTCTTTCGTCGTTCCTCACAAACGAAGTTTTCGAGAGGCTAGATGTTGAAGATTAGATAATATTTTATTATACAACCGCGGAAGGTGTTACTGTATTATCACCACCAAGGAGGCTATAAGTAACCAATGATAGTTCGCCACGCAAGTCGGCAATGTCGAGAACCTGCCCCAGCAGGATAGCTTTGAATATGCAACCGGCCCGTGAACGGCAAGCTTCTCACCGCAGCGGCTACAGACTCATTAAGTCTCCGAGAAAGTAGGACAACACAAGGCCCCCAGACACATTCAAGTCAAGGGTATTTGCGGACAAGGCACAGAACTTCTATTTTAATTTATTCCTCGAAAGCTGACAACCAGACGATATGGGCTCTACCGGTGACAATCTCAACCAATCGGCAGTTGCAAATCTGCGTGCACTCCTCGCCGACAAGAGCAAGATTGTCGTATGCCCTGGAGTATATGATGGATTTACTGCGAGAATAGCACTCAGCGAAGGGTTTGACTGCCTCTACATGGTATGAAATCAAGCCAACATACACTTCCTTGACGCTAACAAAGTCCATCGTGGCGAAAGACCGGAGCAGGAACTACGATCTCAAGGCTAGGAATGCCTGATCTCGGAATTGCTACGCTTAACGACATGAGAGACAACGCTGCGATGATTGCCGGTCTTGATCCATCAGTACCTCTGATCGCTGATGCTGACACCGGGTATGGAGGTATAGTATAGAGACTTCCGTCTAGCCGCAATTATGGAGAATGCTAATGGCTGATATCCTGAGAATAGGCCCTCTCATGGTTGGACGAACAGTTTCACAGTATATGAGAGCAGGTGTGGCAGCGTTGCACCTTGAAGACCAGGTAGTAAACAAGCGATGTGGACATCTTCGCAACAAGGAGTTGGTCCCAGAAGAAGAATATCTCAGCAGAATTCGGGCGGCTGTCAATGCTCGGGCCGAAACCCCCGGTGATATCGTTATTATCGCGCGTACGGACGCCTTGGAGTCGTTGGGTTACGATGTCGCTATTTCCAGACTCAAACGGGCAATCGAACTCGGGGCAGACGTGGCATTCCTCGAGGGCATTACTTCGAGGGAGGAGGCTAAGAAAATATGTGAGGATCTTGCACCGACGCCGGTGCTGTTCAACGCAGTACCCGGTGGCGTATCGCCAGACCTATCTGCCCAGGAGGCGAAAGAGTTAGGATTCCAGATAATCATCTTTCCTGCGTTCGCTCTTAAACCTGTTTATGAAAGTGTGAGCCAAGCCGCCAAGATTCTCAAGGAAAAGGGCGCTCAAGACGCGAGTGGAAACGGGTCTCCAAGGGATCTATTCAACATCTGCGGCCTGAAGAAAGCAGTGGAGTTTGATATCGCTGCCGGGGGACGCTTGTATGCCAAGGGTATTTGACCGCTCTTGTGGGTGAAATAGGCAGCTGTCACAGACACACTCGGTCAAGAATGATACTTAAAGTTTGATCATGATGTCCATATATACGCCGCATTTTTCTCACTAATAAGGAAATGGTGGGAAATGTATACTCCCAGTCCCTATTATTCCATAGATAACGAATCGGTCTTCCTTTACTAGAGGACAGATCTCGTTTATGACCGTTATACGGTCCTCTGAGCGACGCTCATTGGATGACTTTCCATCTCCACGATAATGCAACTGGTAATAGGGGCTGTCTGTTCGGTCCTCGCGCTGCTTCGTTCTTTGTATCATCTAATCACTATTACGTTGAACTGGGAATCGGTGCCAACATCATGAGAGATGAGCATTTCAATAGTGCAGACGGTCCGTGCACACCTCGTACAAATAATGATAATCCACGCCTCCTCGAGTCCTATCCAGAACTTTGGGGATATGGGTGACAAATTTATTAGCGTAGCCTGATGGAACCGGAATCATGAACCTGGTGAGGTGCTGAAAAACTGATACCTTTCTGGGAAAGCGGGAAGATGCATTGGCTTTAGGGAAAAGCCTGGCGGTTGATATATGCCTGAAATCCTTTGGTGCATTACTTTATAGAATGCCGTTTTCTTTTTCTCTATATTCGGATAGCTCTTCCCAGATCTAATCTGTCTTTCGTGGAAATAACAAGCACCCAAAGCCTTCGATAAAAGGAAAATTAGGCTCTAAAAGAGAAAGCAACAAGGCATTGAACATTAGATGTGAGGCATCATATATTTGCTTATAACAATGCAACGGACTCTAATGATAGTACTGTAATGCAAATAGCACTCTGAAAGTTTGGGTTGCTGGAGACATGGTGAAAGGCGGATCCAGCTAAAGACAAGCAAAACTGGTCTAAGAACATAGACAATGGGAGTGCAGAGGCTGTCATGTCAGCTAAAAGGAACCCGTATGATTGTTCAAGACAAACAATAAGCGGTTACTGTATAACGGATTTTAAGTCTTTGTTTGAAGGTCTTTGTGTGTCTATTGATAACCCCCGTTTCAAACTTGTCAGTCCTTTTTATTAAACAATGCAAGGCAGTTTCATGACCTAGGTTAAGTACCTTGGTTAAGTACCTAACAAGTGATTGTGTTAAAATATCAGTATGAAGACCTATCTGTAACGGCGGACCTAAGACTTCTTAGGCGGAGGCTCGTTGGGTTTATCTTGAGGACAGAAAGCAAGAGAAAGAGATAGATGAATAGGCCGTTACTAGCAATGTTGCTATCAAGATTGCTATTTGAGTTGACTACGGGGTCCTAGTCCCCATGGTTAAGGAGCGTCTTATATACATCCTGAGTTCTGCCCGGAAATACCTATCCGATGGATCATGACTATGGATCATGAGAATGGATCATGGAGGTGGATCGTGGACCTGGATCGTGAGAATGGATCGTAGACGATCCAGCATGGCCACGTGACTAGTCCTCCCTTCGTCAGCCTTGTCAGTGATCTCTAGGCTGTGCTGTAACAGGGTGACACCTCGGGGCCCGGGCCGAGAAAGGGGGATTCCGGTAACGGCCCGTGGCACGGAGGCTGGCCCGGTTTCGCTTTGATCATTATCGGCGATAACGGGCATAGCAATCCGTGCCGGTGATAATGCGTAATCATCGGAATATCGATAGGCTCCATTGCTTCGATACTTTGATAATGAACTCCGTCCCATCCCGATGAATGCATTACCGGGTAGTACTAGTACCCTCTAGCTAGGGGTCTGTAATGCCTCCGGCTTCGTCGGTCGTTGGTGAGCTGCGTTTAAGGGAAATTTACTTCAAGCTTCACATTCCTCCTGATAAGGGGATTTTTAGCTTACGGCACCATCTTTGCTGCACGGGAACGAGGTCAAGACCACCCAAGACATGTCGCATTGAAGGTTGAGATTCACGAACCGCTGGCATCAACAAGTCCAGACAGCAAGAACGCACTGTGGATAGAACATGATGGGGAAGAACATTATATTCCCGTTGAGGCGATGTTTATGAAATCTCTGGGCGATTGTGACAGGTTTCCCGTCCTCAACTCTGTGTACACGCATCAAAAGTATCATTGTCATAGTCATAAGTCCCGCCACGACTGACTATAGTCCATCACGAGACACGGCAACAGAAGAAAGATGGCACGGGGACTCGTCTAGTGCATGCACAGGCAACGAACTGATAGACGAGAAGAAACCGAGGTTGACGGAGATTGAAGTTTGCAAAATAGCGTCACAGATCCTGGAAGCAATGATGTACCTGATGGACATGCATACGGTCCATAGTGACCTCAGCCACAACAATTATGTCGTGGATGAAGATTTAAATGTAGGCCACCATTTTACATGGTACCGCAACTCCAGGTATAGAATAGCTAATTCCGTCGACAGATCACGTTGCTCGACTTCGGTGTCATTAATTTCTCACTCGATACGGTTTCCGGAAAAGCTTGCCTCAGTGGCTCCCATTTCAGGAAAACCAAATGACGCCAGAAATAGCAATCGAGCTCAAAAAGCGTTACTGGGAAAGGAAACTGAGAAGCAATCCACAAAAATGGCAAACGCTCTACCTCCCTTATGGTACACGCGTGCTCAACCTATGGAAGTTCGGTGTCCTGATCTACGAGCTCCTGCACGGCTACTCCCCATGGGAAGAGCCCGAATGGGATGGCAGGATCGGTGGTCTACACAAGTGGACTAAAAACTTGCAGCGGAGCGGCCGCATGTCTGAAAGGAAGGTCCGCGAGCGTCGAGATCGGATCATCAACGAAGAGCTTCCCATCGACGAGAACCTCTCTCAGGACTGCGTCGATGTGCTGAGAGCGATGCTTACCAAGAACATAGAGAAACGGCCCACGCTCCGCCAGCTTGCCAGTTTCCCATGGTTTCAGGGTCACTGGGTGGATCGTGGCCCGTTTTCCCGTCCTCCCCGAAAGGAGCCATCTGAGGATGGAGAGATGGACGACTGGCCATCAATGTATCCTGAGACCCGCTGATTATTACCTTTATTACTTGAAATTCTACTATGCGTTAGTTCTCTGGCTGGACATTGAAAATGGCACTTTGATAAATACAGGAGTCGAGATGTGCGTTTTATAGATCGTTGAGAATTGAAACTCAACCATGGCAACCTCAAAAGATACTACATAAAAACATAGCTAGATACTTACTTGGGTACTGTGGACTGGTTTCAGTGATATCCACATCACGGGTACCTGTTGGGGAGGTTGTTGATGAGTGGCCACCCTGTTCGCCATGTATTGAGCCTGTTGATCTCTTCGAACTTGGATTATGTAACGTACCATATATTTTCTGTCCGGCGTTAGAGAAAATATAAGAGAAACTCATATTATCCTTTACCCATGCTCCAATCGACCTTTAGATCCACTGAGGAATAGTACTGTACATTATATCATAGCTGTTCATCGAAACAGGCCAACAGAAACGTTCGTAATTACCAACTTTCAAAGTTCCCGAAGCCGCCACGTCCAGCAGATTTCATTTTCTTCCGTACATGCTCCGGCTCCGGCTCTTCATCGACAAACTCGACAATCTCGTCTTCGCCTTGAGCTGCCCGGTCTGCAAGCGCGGCTTTCAGGTACTTCCCTACGCCTCCACCGGAATCATTGCCTGCGGGGCCGCTCCCGTAACCTCGTACTCTCTTCCCCGTCCATGTGATATGCTCATCGTCTATTTTCTGCTGCGACTCATCGTCCCCGGTTGCGAGACCAGCAGCTTTTGCCTTTTCGGCTTCTTCCTCTTCACGTTTCTTGTTCAAGAACTCTTCAAAAGGGTCAACAAATACAGTCACATCCTTGATCCGGATCTCTGGATTAGGTCTGTTTGTTGAAGGGTCAACAGGGGCCATCTCAAGGGTATTTAGGGTGGCCGATGAGGGAGAAGGGTCATCAATAAGTCGGCCGAAGATAGTATGCTTGTTGTTAAGGTGAGGCAGAGCACGATAGGCGATAAAGCTGTGCAGTTAACAGTCAGTATTCGAAGACTGGAGAGAGTTTAGGATATCGAGAGATGGGAGAACTCACAATTGACTACTATTCGTATCCTTTCCCTTGTTCGCCATACTCACAGTACCTCTTGCATCATGCTTCAGAGGCCCTTCGATTTCATCGGCAAAATTCTTACCCCAGATGCTCTCTCCTCCCCTGCCAGTTCCTGTCGGGTCTCCACCCTGAATCATGAATCCTTTAATATTCCGGTGGAAAATGACATCTTTGTAGTAGCCCTTCTTAGCCAAGTGAATAAAATTCCATACCGCCTTGGGAGCATATTCAGTATGGAGTTCCAGGTTTAAGTCCCCGTGAGTGGTCGAGATACGAGCATAGCCCTTGATCTTTACCCGGCCGCGTTTCAACATATACTGTTCGTCTGTAAGAAGCGCAAGTTCTCCAGATGTGTGAGGGGTCAAACCGGTGCTAGTGAAGGATGCAGCAGCAAGACCGGTCGTGTGTCTGGCGGCATTATACGGGACTGGTTTGCCGGACTGACTTGTTGACGCTTTCTGAGGCTTCGAAATAGCGGAGGCACCAGCTTTTCCAGGCAATTTAGAAGCAGCAGAGCCAGCCTGCTGCGCTCTCTCTGCACGAGCTCTCGCAACCGCCTCTTTAGCCTTCAACACTTTCGCAGAGCTCCCCAGCGCATCAACGTTGACATTCTTTGTTGGATCATTCCGCTCCCATTGTTGCTCCTCTGTTAACCCAGTCTCCCCATCCTTGAGATATTTGAAGGAGCTGAGGTCTCTCGATTCAATATTCTGCGGGTCCTGCAATGTGATGATATCTTTCCGGCCAAACTCCTGATCCGAGACCAAATCCCGCCACATCTTCGCCTTGACATTCAGCTTCTCGATGGTATCCCACGCAAAGACATTTCCCGTATTACGCAGCGCCACGATATGCGTGTTATCCGTAAAGACCTTGAAGGTCACCGGGTCAACGTACTCGTTCGCCTCGTTCTTCGCGAAATTCAGCTTGATGAGATCCGAGCTCTTAAGTGGAGTCCCGTCCACGGGGTTCGTGCCGTGCTTTTTTAACCACGGTAGGATATTCGTGAGATCGAAGATCGTTCCCGACGGTGTGCAAACCGGGTGCGCGAAGGGCTGAAGAGACAGGGAACAAAAGTTAAATGGGAGGCGCTTGAATGGGGCGTTGACGCCTCCCTTTCTGGCTTTCGCAACGCCAGCGCCGACACTGGCAGAGTATGCATCCTCCGAAGCCCATTCGGAGTGGGTGATCTACACTGGTTGTTAGTTAAGAGCTCTCTTGAGACGGGGCAAAAGAAGGAACGCGGAGAGCAAGATCTGAGAACATAGGGGTGTCGTACATAGAGCTTATCGGTTCCTAGAACAAGTCAGCGCTTTATTCCACAATTATAGAACAATATGCTACCAGAACTTACCCTTTCCCATTGTTGCGGAGATTCAGGAGAGCCTCCTGAGGCTGGTTGTCGCGACTTTTCTATCATGTCGCGCCGAAGCTAGAAGTACCTCATCATCTCGCCGCAGCTGACGCTAGCCTTTTTTGGAAATCTGCTGGACGCGGAGGCCCATTCCATCCATCACGGAAAATAATATTAAAATATATCTGTCTTCTCAAGACTTATCTAGAAAGTTGACTACAGAAATTCTAATTATTATATCTATTACTTTTATTTATATGCTGGCTACTTTGACCTTACTGGAGGCTACGACGAAGGTATCCTATGAAAATATATCAGGTAGATAACTGGCACGCGGCACGAGAGTGGTACTCTGCCTACTTCTGAAAATAGATTCGACTGTAACTACCTGGTAAAAGCTGTCGTGAAAACATCAATTCGGGTTGCCATTCCAGCGCTGGCGACCCAGAAATCATGAAAGTCGTAACTGTAAAGCAACACCCATAAGACCCTACCTATCTTTCCTCCACGGATCCGAAAATACAAGTACATGAAAATGGTTTTTGAGCATTAAACTTTTCAACGCCAGCAAAAGTCACTGGATATGCTAAGCACGGTCGAATCCCGAAGCCAATTCACGCAGCAGAGGGCTGGTATCGTAATGGTACGACCCATCTATTGCCGAAGTCGACCCCATGACGGCGCCGGGTCCCATATTTCCTCCACACAACTTGACCAATGCCAATGTCAGCCACTGAGAGCTGCCATGATTGTGCCTCTCCGGAGAGCAAAGCGTTCATCACTCCGGTCTTTGGTGCTCCGAGGCACACCACAAATTTGGAATTGATGCAGAGGCGTTCGCCTTCGACAAGAGTAACCTCTCCTAAGGGGTTGAATCACAAGTAAGCTATCCAATCGGCAATTAAAACGGGCTGTAAGTGTCTTACCGCTAGAAGCCGAAACACCCGATGGGATATCGACAGATAGGACATCGATCTTGCTCCTGTTGACCCAAGCAATCATTTCAAATGCCGCAGCCTGGTCATCAGTCCGGAGATCTTCGAAAGCAATATGCATACCGAACAAGGCATCGACAACCAAATCTGGTGCAAAATCGGAGGTCGACAGCCTCGCCGATAATTCTTCCCATCTCAGAACACGGCCCCCGATCTTTTTAAATATCTCAAGCTGCTTCCGGCAATTCTCCAACAGTTCATTCTCATGTTCGAGACCCAGCATGCAAAGAGTCACACGATGTCCTCGATTGCGAAGATGGCGAGCAGCAGCCACAGCTCTCGCCCCAGTCCGATGATTGCCGGTGAGCACCAACATCGTAGGAGCAGCAGATTCGCTGGAGAGTTGAACCACAGCTGCCTCTGCTATGTCTCTCCCAGCATTTTCTGTAATTATATCTTCAGTCAAACCAAGCTCCGCAACTGCGAGTTGTTCGACCTCAAGCATCTGCAGTGGGCTCACAGTCGGGCAGCTCCGATTAGTAGTCGTCAGACGTAAGGTGCCGCTTGGAGTGGGCCCATTCATTGGTGAGGCAGAAACGGATTGTTTACTGGGTCGTGGGCTTGCAGTCCGAGATCGGTTAAGCTGACTACGCCCAATAGAATTAATCTGAGGCGGTACCAGGGGCTGACCCAAGACACCACTACCCTTCCGAGAGTTCTGTGCCCGTGTAGATGTTCTGGACAGATCTCGCCCAGAGAAATTCCCACTGCTGAACTTGGCATCGCTGGCCTCATCGGTGTCGGCAGGACTATCCAAAACATTTTCGGTGTAGTGTAGGTTTTTGCCGCCATTCGTCCCAGGTCTGGGGACTTTTCTGTTGAAACTCACCAAGCGTTCTTCATCTGCAGTTGTATCGTCATTTCGAATTTGGTCGAAGACCCGTCTCTTGTCAAACTTCGAGAGGTTGCTTTGGAAGTCAAAATCTCCCATTTCCTGGATATCCGTAGCATCCTCTGTCGCCCATCCGTTCAGATCCTCGGCGTAAGCTTTTTTGCTCCTCTGATTCCGACGCTTCCCATTCGCATGCGATGGTGATTGTGGATGCATTGGCTCCACGAAGGCAGTTTGACGCCAACCTTTTGCCTTCGGATTCGTACTTGAAGCCACGTCCTGTTCATCAAGAGCACTGGGTTGGAAATTGGCGTCCTTCTGCAGCTTGTTTCGCCCCCCTCGTCGACTTCTCTTTCCTGTGTATTTCATCGGAGCATCTAGTGGTGCCGCATCTTTCCTTCCCTCAGGCACAGATCCCTGAAGCTCCTTCTCCTGTGAAGTATCCTGCTTCCCAGCCGTTCTGTCTCCCGCGTCGAGTGCGAGGTTGCTGAATGGCTCGGTTAGGGTTGCAGTCGCTGTAGAATCTTTCCTGTGTGCATCTTGGGAGGTAGTTGCAGTGGTCGAGACTGAGTGGAATGTCTGTGTCACGCGGGACGAGCCCGATGTCGTGGTGTCAGGGAGTATTGCGGGAGAAACATTTTGGCTACGTGTTCTGCTAGACTCGACATGGTTCGTCGGTGCTTGTTTCGCTGGAGGCTTCGAAAAGCTCAAAATAGCTGGATCGACAAAAGGCTGCTGTACAGGTTGCGGCGCTGTTTCAACGGGGATCGGTTGGTCCGATTGCACTTCATATGGCCTTTGCGAAAGAGTACTGTATGTCTGTTGGTAGCTCTCGCATTGTGGAATTCCCGACACACTGCTACCATGGCCTGGCAGAGACTGTAGCACCTGGTTGTTTGAGACCTCTAGGTCTGCTATCCCGGGCGCATCGATGTGGTATGTCGGCAGGCGTTGACCACTCCACAACAGGGTCACTAGCAATCTATCAGAACAGATGAAAAATATAGCTGCTTAAAGACCACATACCATTCTGAAGGGTTAGACGCTGACCAGCGACGTTGGCCACTGTTCCTTGGACCTGTGCATTTGGTGGAGTTTTTAGGGTCACAATAACGTTGTATCCGATGAATTCAGATGCCATTTTGAATCAGAAATTAAGCAGGAAAAGAGTTGGATTCTTGAGGGAGATCCAGCATACGCATCATGAGATGAAAAGAAAGGTACTAATGCCAGGCGCGCTTGTTCTGAACGCAGGCAGAAAGAATGTGCTGCGTCTGTGTTTCTCTCAAGTTTCGCTTCTAGAAGTCCAGATTCCCCGGCAGCAAATGAAGCTAATTGCATTTTCACGTGATATATCTTATCGATAAGAAAGCACCCACCAACCGATCAGGCATACGTCAGTGACTCAGTAGATAAATATTTTACAGCTGTGTACTGCAAGTCAATGTGTGTTCAGAACACAAAAGCCTAGTAAATGAGGATGGTTTCTCTGCAGTGAAATGATATTGTCTTTTATTATAACTATACTCAACGCATGTGAAGTTCAGAGCACTACTGAAAGCCCCACAGCTGCAATTCTTTCTCAGATCTATCAAACAAAGCTTTATTATAAGAGCACAGCCGAAAGAAACAACTATGTCCAATGACACCTGCATAAATATGCTCGACAGCAGAGAATTGCTTAGAACGATACATATCAACCTTTCCCACATCAAATTTAACGTCTAATCCAGGGTGATAATCTTTCTCCCAGAACTCCTTTTATCCATGCATCTGCCGAAGATACTCCTCCTCAAAGTCATCGTCAAAGTCCTCGCGCTGCTTATCAGAGCCGTTTCCAGCGGCTGCCTTGACCGGAGCGCTGGAGCTCTTACGTGTAATGACTTGGTTGATGTTGACAAGATTTGAATAGAATTCAACGACTTTCGGATGCACCATAACCTTTCGGGCATCAAACCGTGAAACCTGTAGGCCGGCTTGAGAGGTTGCGCGACTTAGAGCGACATATGCCTGACCTTTCTCGAAAACTCGACCAAGATCGACTTTTACCCGTTGCAGTGTTTGGCCCTGTGCTTTATGGATCGACAAAGCCCATGCAAGGATTAGGGGAACCTGTTGACGCTGAGCCTGCACTTCACCATTTGGTAGCTCAATCTTCCAGGATTCTGGCTGACAAAGCAAGTGCCTCTCAGTGCCATCAGGCTGTATGAAGCAGACCAATGGCCATTTTCGACCGGTCGTGACAGCGCCATCTTTTTCTTTATAGGCAAGGGCCTTTAGTTTCTTGCGTGCACGACTGGCCTTTTCATCGTCACTTTGATCTCCCGGGTCTCCGTTGAACTCATCCTCATTTTCCCTGTAGAAGTCGAAAGTTGCCTCATCCATAAAGGCGACAACTCGTCCAAGAGATCCGTTAACAAGCGTGTCCTCCATGTTCTTGATGAGCATCACCTGGGCACCCTTCTTAAGGTGGATCACAGGGGGTGCCATGCAGTTAGCCAACAGCTTATCCCGAAGCTGGACGTCCTGTATTGTTCCAGAATCAACGGCATGGAAAGTCATCGTTTCGCCAGAAAGCCTGGCCATCCTCGCCCCATTTGCGTTATCCACCTCAGCACGGGTCGGAAATCTGCAAGAACATAGAGTGTTAGCTTTGAAGGAGAATTGAATAGAGGAGATCTCACAGTTCGGTAGCCTCAAGAGAGTCATGGAAGTCGAGAGGACGGGACAGTTTTTTAAACGCTTCAATAGTGCGAGGGCTAATTTTTCCAAGCCTCATTTCATTCAACATTTCTGCAAATTCGGGATCTTTTTGTCGGAAGACATGGGTTAGAAGAACAGTATGCTGAATGGAAGTGTTCCATGTCGCAGCTGAAAAAGCAAATTTGGCTTCCCGGTTAGAAGACTCTGGTACCGGAGGTAGCTGGAAGAAATCGCCGGTCACTACAAGTTGGATTCCTCCGAAAGGCCGCCCATTGTTCCTTATCCTCCGGGCAATTTCCTCAAGCTTGTCAAAAAGGTCGCCATCAACCATTGACACTTCGTCGATAATCAGAACCTTTGTGCGTAACCAGCGATTGCGCGCCTTCTGGTTCCGTTTTATCTGCTGGATTGTCAGCAGAATTCTGTATACCAACTCCTGGGACCCAAAACCTTTTTGACGAGTTCGGGGACGGGCTCCTTGCCCAGTCCAATCCCAGCGAAACTATGAAGAGTAACGCCTTCAATGTTACAAGCAGCCAGGCCAGTAGAGGCAGTCACGGCGACTCGATCAGGCTCTCTCTTGTACTTATCGCGCAGCTTTTTAATGATTTCCCTCATAAGAACTGATTTACCAGTTCCAGCAGAACCTGTGAAGAAGATGCTCTTCCCTTGATCAACGACGGCCTCGAGAACACCCCGCTGCTCATCGCTAAGAAACAAGGAAGCAACTCTCTCGCGAGGTTTATATAATCTGGGCTTCGCATCGGCTTGCTGGCGTTTTTTGTTCTGTCGTCGCAATTCCTTCTGCTCCTCCTTAACCGCACTCACGGTTTTGTTCCACGGGTATACAGGCTTCGATTTTGTGGGAGTTGACGTGCTTGCTCTATCATTTGTGGTCTTATCATTCCCGGTCTCGTTGTCGAGCCATGGCAACGTTCGACGTTTAGGGGGCGGAAGCATGTGCGAAGGGGGAGAAGATGACCAAGGGATCGGTATACTGCTCGATGGTGCAGGTTCGCGCGGTGACCCGTCATTCGCAGGGACTGGAGGTAGTTCCAGATACTTTAGGTCAGTCTGGGTAGTAGACACAGGAGACAATTCCCCTTTCGGCGGTCCATTATCCCGCGCCGGAGAATTATGCGTAGTAGATGATTCCTTTATAGTCGGGTACTTAAAAGATTCCTGCGTCGACTGCTTTGCGGGTGCGACTTTTGGCACGGGGAATGGGTCAGGGCTCTCGAGATCCAGCTCATCATCGTCATCGAAATCGTTCTCATCAAAATATACGGCACTGTGAAGAGAGCTCAAGGTTGGCTGACTAGCATTGGCCATCTCGAGCTTTCGCTTGGTTCCCGCTGATTGAGACGGGGGATTTGAGGCAGGAGGGACACTTGCATTTAAACGCGCGACATTATTCTGGAGTGGCTTCGTCTGCCCCGAGTGGTCCTGAACTGCTTTTTTAAACATCACAGAATCCTTGATATCCTCCAGGCGTCGAGAGGACGTGGAATACGCGGAGATAACCCAAGGCGCTGTCGTCGGAGTGAACGAAGAGGACTGCCGAACCGAGACGAGACCCCGCGTCCTGAGTTTGAGAACCAACATAGAATGACGAGGTCAGCTCGAAGATGTTGAACGATGTAAGGATCGTGGGGAAGTAATCCGCTACTTGGCGTGTCTCGCGGGACGGAGTCGCGACGGACGCGACAGATAGCAACACGTGACGGGTGCGATAAGATCGGATAGGAGCTCTCCCTTCAACGTGTACAACGACTAGTGATGGAACAGAAACAGCCGGATCTGCTCAATCCAAATCTCTTCCTTCCATATTTTAGACGTGTGAGTGATATCGTACGGGTGCAGCTAGTCTGGATGGTGGTCGGTTCACGCACACGATAATGGTCTTCGAAGGTGTTGGATCTCCCGTAAAGTGATCCATTAGCATGTCTCCCTGCAAACGCTTGAAAACGTGGATCAATAACGCGTCAAAGCTTCGAAACTAACGCCGGTGCTTTGGAGCGGCCAGAATTCCAGAATCCTTTCATTGCGGGGACATCTATTAGTATAGATCACGTGACCTCGCGTTCCGACACGCGAGGTTATCTGATTAGGTAGTCGATGCGTCGGCCAGGCTCGCAAAGCAGAGAGTATTTCTGCGATGAGCCCATAAACCGCGGGTTTCTTGCTGTTATTAACCATGAAGGATGGCGGGGAACGCTACATTGAGTGAGTGATGGCTTCCTCTAGCTAAATTTAAGCTGCGGAACCGCTGACAATTGAGAAAAGACAAGGAACTCCCTCTTGCGGGGGTTGTCCTTTGCTTCACGTCCATATTACCGGAACAACGGGTAAGTCGCGTTCAATATCTCGGTGGTGTGCTGTACACGAGTGCTGATGGCTACCCTTCCGTTTGCAGTCCGAATTGGCCGCGGTTGCCAGTCAGATGGGAGCGACCCACAAGTTTGACCTCACTTCGGATGTCACACACCTGCTGGTTGGAGAAACAAACACGCCAAAGTACAAGTATGTCGCGCGGGAAAGAAGTGACGTTGTTGTCTTGATGCCGGAGTGGATCGAAGCCGTGCGGCAGTCATGGATGCAGGGCGGAGATACAGACCTCCAGGCTCTGGAGAAGCAGTACAAGCTTCCTACGTTTGCAGGACTGTCAATTTGTATTACTGGCTTTGAGGACTGTGAGTATGAAAAGACTGGAGTACGTCTCCCCGTATTCGGAATTAACATGGGCATCGTAGTGTCGTTTAGGAATTACATTCAAGAAACAGCGATCGCGAACGGCGCCGAGTTTTCAAAAGACCTCACGAAGAATGTGACCCATCTGATCGCGCGGGACGCGAATGGTCAAAAATACAAATTTGCAACGCAATGGAATTTGAAGGTTGTGAGTGTGAAGTGGTTTAATGACAGCTTGGAGCGAGGAATGATACTCGATGAGGCGCTCTACCATCCTCTCACGCCCCATGAACAGCAAGGTGTTGGTGCGTGGAATAGATCATTGCCGCAAGCCCCAGAGAAGAGAGCAGATCCGGCACAATCTTCGAACCCGCGGCCAAGAAAGTTACGCAAAGTTGCGAGCGTAAAGCTAGGGAGTCAGAATGAAGGAATCTGGAGTGACATCATGGGCAAAGGGTTTGATACCACGGACCAGTTGGAATCAGAGTCCAACCAGCAGAAGTCAGATGCAGCACCTCCAGCAAAGACTAGACCAGTGCTACAGGAAGCAAAGTCATTCGCGAGTGAGACTACAATTGCTGAACGGCAGGAGTCTCACACTCGATCGCAGTCGGTGACAGAGAATAGTGCTAGCCACGACGAGGGGTTTCTACATGGTTGTTATTTCTTCATCCACGGCTTTTCTTCGAAACAGGTTAGTTCCTACGCCATTGTGCTGCCTTTTCGAATACTCACTCGTCCATTATCAGGTTAGCGTGTTGCAACATCACCTGCAGTTCAACGGAGCCACGGTCGTTGGCTCATTGAGCGAATTTTCGAGTCTCAATATTCCCAAAACAGGCCATGGCCTTTATATCATTGTACCGTTCAAATTACCTAGATCTGAGATTCCATCCACAGAGGACATGGCCTTCGAATGTGAAGTAGTCACAGACATGTGGTTGGAAAGATGCCTGGATGCTAAATCCCTTGTGCCGCCGGAGTCGCATGTTACCAGCACACCATTCCCTCGATTCCCTATTCCAGGTCTGTTTCATCCCCTTCTTGTGAAGCCACAACCTAACAGATATAGAGTTCCGCGGATTGAGAATATGTTCCACGGGATTTGCGCGCATTGATCTACTACATCTGTCTAAGCTTGTTAATATCATGGGTGAGTATTTTCTTTGCTGGGTAAGGGGAAGGTTGCATACTAACCTTTCTTAAGGTGCTACATACGATGAATATCTGACGCCAAATGCCTCTCTTTTGATCTGTAATGATCCACGTACAGCGAACCATGAAAAGTTGCGGCATACCCATGAATGGGGTATTCCAGCCGTCTCTGCAGATTGGCTATGGATCTCCGTCCAGACCGGGCAGAAGAAGCCCTTTGATCCATATCTTGTCCGTAGATCGCCCTCGCAACAAAGTGTTAATAAGGCGGCAAAGGAACACACTGATAAGCCTGACCTGCGGAAGCAAAAGCAACGCCAGCCTCAATCTCAGAACGTTCAAGAACCTACGAAAGCAGTACCTACTTCCCCCGTCCGTGCAGCCGCAGAGCCTGCAAAGGACCAGGCTAAACCCGCCAATTCCCATTCGAAAACCCAAAACGGTATACCCGAAGAGCCATCCACTTCTGTGCAGAGCGACGGGCCCCTGAAGGAGACGCCAACAAATTCCCCAGCAAAGCCACCTGCTTCACCTCCCAGGCCTCCCTCTCCCAATAAAGCTTCTGCGCCAGATCCTTCTCCCTCCAGACCAGAATCGAACCATTCAGGATCATCAATGTCTAAAGCATTCGACCTCGCCATTAGCGGACTCCTGAAACAAGCCCGTGCCAACAGCTCCCACCCATCCACAAACACCGGCGGGGAGACGAGCGACCAGCAGCAGCAACAGCAACAGCCCCGTTCCAAGCGACGAAGACCCCTCCTCGGACGGGCCGGCTCCGGCACTCACTCATCATCATCAACACGCGCAGGGGCCGACGCTCCGGGATTATTCTCGCGCGCCAGCTCCATCGACACGCTCAACGACGACGGATGTGGCAGCGGCGTCGAAAGCGGCGTCGAGAACTCCACAGAAGGAGGCAGCCGGAAGACGACGAATGGCGCCAAGGGCCTGAACTCCATCATCAGCGGCGGTAAATTCGACTTCCCACTCGACCGGCCCCTCTACGAGAACGCCCGGCGGGAGGAAGAGGAAGACGAGGCACCGCCCATGACGCAGCTGAATTACGAAGATCCGGACGCGGTCGCGATGAGAGAGGCGTTCATGAGACGGGCAGGCAAGGAGGTCGAGAAGAAGACTCCGAATAAGCAGGGCGTTGGTGATGTAGGCGCGATCAGGGAGCTGGAAGATATTGGATGGGGGACGGGAAGGAGGACCAGGAGAGCGGGTAAGATTACTGAGAAGGATGATGAATACTTTTGAATGTGAATGGGGGTTGTTTTATTTTCCCCTTGTTATTACCGTGAACTGATTGATTTGGTTGTATTGCATTGCATTGCATTGCCGGTGGCGTTTGTTTGCTTTCGGACTCAATCAAATGTGTGCACAGTAAGGTGTTCGGGGCATGTTTGCGGCGGGTCAATGTTTTATATACCTTCTATTTGATGGAAATCATAGAAAATCTTACGGTGCGTGCCTATTGTCACGGCTACGCTTGTAATTTGCCCTTGCAACTTGGTAGAATCTTCCTATGCAGTGGTGAATAGAGCTCTAAATAGAGATGAAATATTCAGTGATGCACGTTAGTCTTTCAAGGAGAAAGAGTTAAAAGTTAAAAAGAGAGAGAATTCTGTCCGTTGAGAGAAGAGCGGTCTGTTATCCTGGTAAATCAATGGGGGAATTCGATCATCACGTGAAGAGAAGAAACGGTATACGGGGATATTCATGGATATGAGACAAAAAGAGAAGAAAACTAATGAAACATGTGCAATATCCATGGGAAGTAGGGAGGTATCGTCCTTGAAAGGGTGGTCGGTTAACCCTTCCAAGCAGGAATTTTTTAGCATCTTGCTTCAACGGTTTTCCCCATGGCGCCGTTGTACGCCGTTATCACACCACCTAAAGGTCAAGATCTTTTTTGTCTGTGAGAAGATGAGGAGTGGGAAGAAGAAAACATGAAATGGTGGAAAAGAAAGAAATCAGCCCATATCAAGTCACAAGGAAGAATCATATAGGTATCTACGTTATGAGCAAGAGGAGAGACGCCCCCTTTATGCTTCATAGGCGCCCATTGCACCCGGCAACGGGGATTCCAGATCAACCTGTTCGACGGCTCTCCTGTTCTCGCCGCTGTCCCGGAACAGGTTCGAGAAGTACTTGCTTGCAACCTCGCTCTCCTGCTTCACCTTGCTGACCTCATCCTTGCGTCTTGCAAGGTCCTCAATGCCCTGAGCCAGTCCAGACTGTAGGTTGGCAGCTGGCATGCGGAGCATACGGCGGACTTCGGCAGAAATACGAGAGGCGTTAGAATGTGTGTAGTCCATCTGGGCCAGAGAAGCAGCAAGCTTCCGAGAAAGACGAGGCGGAAGAGTAGTTGGGATCGACATGAGCGCATATGCCGCGGTCGCAATGGCTGCAAAAAGGACATCAGAGAGATTCCAAAATGACTAAACAGGATAACACAAAACTTACCTGCGGCAATGACACCCGGGATGATCAAGCGTCGCACATTGTTAAATCCAAGGATTCTCGCAGCGCCGAGCACGCCATCAATCCAGCCAGCTCCGCCGAAAGCCCTACCTCCGAGCACAGTAAGAACAGTCATAGCCATACCTGTTCCGGCAACCTTCTCTTGTCTTTCCCATAGGCCAGGAATGTCAAAGAAGTCCCAAATGTCCACTTCCGTGTCCACTTGGCGAGCAAAAGCATGACGACGACCGCGGCGGAACATCATGTCAGCGCGGAAATTGAGACGAGGGAATTTGTCCTCTCCGACATGCAATAGGCCGATATTCTGAATGAAATTCACTCCCTTGACTGTCTTCGCGCGAGCATAGTCCTCACAATCAGATACGGACGCAGAGATCTGATCGAGCATAGCAAGTTTCAGATCTTCGGCATACTGGAAAACGGAGAACAGGCCAGGATACTCAACACCAAGATCGCACTGCGCCACACGAGTGATCGTGTTCGTAAGAGTAGACCGGGTATGATTGTAGACATCGTCGCATGATTCGTCAATACACTTCTCAACCTTCTCTGCAAGCTCGGTTTTCTGTTTCTTTCCATTTTCATAGGCCGGCTCAAGCTCCTCCAGCTCCTTCGTGACGCGATTGAGCTCTGATTGGGCAACATCACGGTTGACCGAGGCAAGTGCATTTAAATCCGACAGCACGTTCAAGAGATAGGTCTTAGCAGGAGCTAGCTTCGAACGAGCACGCTTTTCCAGGACGAATCGTCGGAGTGCGCTCTCCAGGTTTTCGAAATCTTGAATCTTCTCCCTCTCCTTTCCCTTCCCTTTATCCTTACCGCTATCCGCAGCCTTGCCCTTTCCTGAATCATCGTCGCTATCATCTGGGCCGTCACCCGAGGGATCTGAACCTCCGCTGACTCCGGAACCAGAGCCGCTGACGGCACCCATAGGCGCGACGGGAACCGCGTTGCTTGACACGAAGTGAACAAGCTCCGCGGATTCTTTGAAGGTCCGGGGACTGAGCTTCGCGATCTGCTCCAAGATCAATCTTTCACACCGTGCTTTGTCTCGGATATTATCGAAACCGTTGACAACCATGAAGATGTATGCCTTTTCATTGGCGGCGTTTAGGATGAACTCCTTCGCCGAAAGAGTAAAGTGGTTTGCAGCAGAGACCACGAAAACAACGACATCGATCTCTTCCTGTCGTGCAAAGACCGCAGTGGTCTTCAAGGAATCCGAGTTCAAGCCAGGCGCATCAATCAGAGCGATATCCACCACACCGTTATTCAGGAGAGATTCATCAATCGTCCGCACATCCTTCACGTAAACCTTGCATTGCATATACTTGGTATTGTCGACCACGATATTCTCAAGCTCCTGCAAGGGATACACGTCGTATGTGCTCTCGTCGTTGCGGTTGTATTGCATATCTTTGTGCACAGCGTGAACCTCTTCAATTCCTCCATTCTCCCTGGCATCAAGGACTTCACAGAAGATGCTAGTACAAGGTTGCTGGTCCTCAGGCAAAATCTTCCGGCGCAGCAAAGCATTACAGAATGTCGACTTGCCTGCATTCAGGTCACCCGTAACCAGTACCTTGCTGGAAGTATCCTCGATTCTGTCCCGCAGAGAAAGGAGGTGTTTGATGCTCTGGCTGATCTTTCCGTCCAACAGCGATGCTATGGAGGCCTTCTCCAAGGAGTGGACTAATTCAGCCTGTGATAGCGCACCCAGTTTCAGATCCAGCTTCAGGATAGAGAACTCCTGAGCAATCTGAGGGCTCATCAATCGGGGTTCGGACGGAGCGCGGCGCTCCGCAGCTGCACTGGATTCACCAGTACTGTCATCTCCCAACGACGTTGCCGCACGCCGCATCTGCCCTGGCCTGGGCGAAAAGGGAGCTCTGCCCTCGACATCACCAAAAGCGGATTGGATCTGCTGTAGCGACGGCCTCCGAGACTGTGATGGTGGAGTACCTTGAACGGAAGGGTAGTGCGCAGGCCATTGGCGGTTCATCTCTTGGAGCTCTTTTAGTGTCTCAATAGTGCGCGTGATAGCTCGAGCCAACTTTGTCCGGTTGGAATTGCTGTGGAAAATCATTAGAATACTCCTCTCTACAAGCGGAAGCCCAACACAAGATCACGTACTAAAGCAGTTGATGCACATGGCTCGCGACAACCTGCTTCTCGTGCTCGGCTGCAAAAACACTATCAGCATGCTTCTCAAAAATCGCAGGAAAACTCAAGTACGAACCGGCAGGATTGAACTCTCCCGGCAAAGTAGGTGTGTGCTTAGGTGTAGGTCTGTCTTCCATCAAACCGGAGTGCCAACTTCCGCGGTCTACCGCACTGTCACCTGCTATGCTGCCTCCGTAGCCTGAATCCTGGTTTAGAGATGCCATTAGAGCCATAGCACTTTCTGAAGTTGTGCCTTGTCCGACTGTCATGTATTCCGGCGGGGCTCTTGGGAAGAACGGGCTCTCGGGCTGCTCGTCATCGCGGAAGCGACTGGACGACCCCTCGCCAGCAGACGAGGGCTTCCCCTTGTGGGGAAAATATTCCTGACTCATGACGGGCGACGGATAGTGCGCTGGATCGAGGGTAGAAATCGTATCCCCATGAACGAGCAGCGCAGCGCAGCTTCGTAGTTAGACGGGGTGCGCGATCTTATGGTGCTGAAGCGGTGCGTTCCATGGAAATTTCGCGGTGATGGCATGCGGCAGCAAATTAAGCCGAAAGGGGTTGGCGGCTCTTAAGCCGGGGTGAAATCGGCTCTAGCGGGCTGTCACGCGCAGCGCCCCGGCTAAGACAGCGACACTTGATGTCAGAGCAGAGTTGAACACTCCACGGCGCGCTGCTTCAAAGGGCTGGCCGCAGGCGGCAACTAATAATTTACAGTTCTTTATCTTATCACTGAAATAGCCCTTTTGCCTTCAGTCGCGCCATCCCCTCGCTTTACGACCATCATGAATGTGAGAATCCCCTCAGCCTTAGTATCGGCCTGTCGCTTACAAGAGTCTCCTAGATCGTCGAATGGGCCTTTGGCAAGCGCATGACGCCCGCAGAGCGTCTCCGAAAACACCAGAGAGCTCTTGAACGGACACAACGAGAGCTGGACAGAGAGCGCATCAAGCTGGAGAACCAAGAAAAGAAACTCGTGCAAGACATCAAGAAGAGCGCCAAGAATGGCCAGATTGGAGCCTGTAAGATCCAAGCAAAGGACCTGGTCAGGACGAGAAGGTGCGTCGTTTATTTCTCTTGGAGTGCTCTCTCTTGGAGTGCCCTCACAAGCACAACCCTGTTGGAATTTTTTTGCCCATGTTCTAACCCGCGGTGGCGTCTAGATATATCCAAAAGTTCTACTCCATGCGGACACAACTACAAGCCATCTCCCTCCGGATTCAGGTATGAGAAATGCGCCAATACGGTCAACGATTGACAAGATAGTAACCTAAATAAACAGACTGTACGGAGCAACGAGCAGATGATGCAGTCAATGAAAGGCGCAACAATGCTTCTGGGCAGCATGAACCGGCAGATGAACCTCCCCGCTCTCCAGAGGATAGCCATGGAGTTCGAGCGGGAAAACGACATCATGGACCAGCGTCAAGAGATGATGGACGATGCTATCGATGAGGTTACAGGTTTGGAGGATGAGGAAGAGGGCGAGGAGATTGTGAAGGAGGTCCTGGATGAAATCGGAGTCGATTTAAGCCAAGCGGTGCGTCTATCACTGTCTTCCAAGTGGCAACATGCAATCTATACTAATACAACCGGTTCTAGCTGGGAGAGACTCCTTCGGGGCTGCAGAAGAATGCGATCGGAGAAGGGAGAGTCGCACAAGCAGTTGGCGGTGGCGGAAGTACGGACGATGATGACCTGCAGGCAAGACTTGACAGTCTACGACGATGATTCTGGTGCTTTTTCTTTTCATGAGAGATCTCTTTACGCCTTCTTGTTCGTAATAGGGTGTTTGGGAGTAGATTCTGGACGCTTTGGATGTATGATCTGGCATACTCAGGGTCGGTCGATTCCAACATGATCGATGCAAATGTTTCGCATGTTCCATGTTTTCAGCTGCAGAACCTAAATATTTTTGCAGTGTATTATATTATCCACGATACTTTTGTTACTGTGGCCCAGGAGGCCTGTATTTCCTTTTCAGAGCTGCCGACAGTGCCTTCAGGCATGTAGGAACTTCACCACCGCACTGACGCTGCGGAGCCCAGGCAAGCATATGGCGTAGTGACGTGACGCAAAGCCATGCACCGCCTCGCTTCATGCAACGTGTGTGCTAAGGGTCATTAGTCTCTTTGCTGCAAGAGGAGACGACAGTTGGGCCATGACGTACAGGACGTAGCGTACGTCCAACCAAGGAAGTACATCTATGCTTCCAATTCTGGCTGCCTGGGAAGAAGCCAATAAAAGCTTGTTCCCAATTGCATTTAGCAGCAAATCCCAGATCGAGACGGGTTCTGGATGCGCTGTTTCGCTGAATGCGCATTAGCACCGTGGCGGCCAGCAAGACACCGCCTTCGACCCCGCTATATCGGCGTCAAGGGCGTTTGACACCAGATAGACTGACGATCTGTGACAGCGGGTGCTATGGCCCTACGCAGACCTGGCTCGGTGGTAAATGACGCAGCGGTGGTTCCGCGGAAGAGGAGAGCTGCCAGGACAAGGTGTAACTGGTCTGAGAAACGAGCTGTCTGGTAGATGGGCTAGATTGGACAGGACCAGCGCTCTCCGCATCCCGCAGTCATGGCGATACATGGAACCGTCGTCGATAGACCGGCTATCTGGTGAGGCCGTCTTCTAGATCGTGATATCGTGCTCTTCAGCGCCGCGTCTCCACCGAGTTCGCTATCCACCTTGGCCCTCCTGGCTCTCCCCACTTGACGCGCTGCAGCCGGGCAACACCCAACAGAGCTGCTTCGGGCATAAGCCGCCCCGTTCAACCGCCCCGACGCCTAGGTACGCTGTCTGATATCGCTCCTTGTCGCGCTTCCATCCTGCATCTGGGCTCTGTCGTCGGCCGGAGGCGCCTCGTTCCAACTTCCCAGCGTCGCTCCCCTGCCCTCGTTCTCCAAGCATTGTACACTCCCTGAGCCGCCCGATCCCTCCCCCTACGCGGCGTTGTGGGGTCTACCAGAAACGGTGATACCTGACGCAAGACTGCCTCCCAGCTTGCGACGTTCGCTTCTCGCTCACCTGGAGCAGCGCCCATTACGGTATGTCTTTTTCTATCTACATGGACCCCCGAGGCATCTCAGGCTTCAGAAGCCGCTTCTAAAATAGCGGCGGCTGCGTGGTGACCAAACCACCACATCCGGCACGTTGCTTGCTCTGGGCGTGCAAATTCCGGGCAATGCCCTCCATCACGTCACACATTTACTTCTGAATACGGCCAGGGCCATTCTGAATACGGAAACCATTGCTGATATGATTTGCAAGCATCCTATAGCAATTCCTGTCCCTGAACATCCAGCCCCATTGAGTTCACTGTCTGCCATTTCTTCAGTGCGCCTCGCGGCGTGGCTTCCATCGACCTCTGTCGCTCCCTCCCTCCTCTCCCACCTCTCCGACCATTCCCCGGTTCTCTTGCGGTTTGGGTGTGATCTGGATCAACAATCAAGCTGGCAGGGAACAAGCGGAGGAGTTTCTCTAGCCAGGGTGGGTTGCTGAACAGAATGTTCGGTGGCTCCTCGAGCCCACCCAAAGAGAAAGCAGATCCCCTTCCCCATTCCGGCATTGGTCCAACCACCCTTGCAGTCGACACTGAAGACGGTCGCGAGAAGAGGGCTTCTCTCTCCACCGGTCCATTTGGCAGGAGATCAAACGAATATCCAAGCCCTGGTGGCGACAAGAAGCGCAGAAGCAGCACCGTAAGCAAGGCGGCGTCGTTCTTTACTAACGCCAAAAATTCACTTCACCTCTCCAGCTCGCGTGAAACCTCGAACAGCAACGGGTCTCAGAGCCCCCAGACTCCGTTACAGAAGTTGGGGAAGATGGATCCGGCACTGAGCGTTCCCCAAGGCTCATTGAACAACTCAGCTGGCGAGTCATTGCCAACGCCTCGTTCATCGTTCCGGGTTGGAGTCACAGAAGACAGAAATCGAAAATGTCGCAGGACTATGGAAGATACGCATGCGTATCTCTACAACTTTCTAGGGACACCCGCTCCGACGGCTCAGCTCGAGTCGTCCTCCGCGAATAGCAAAGAATCAAACGAGTCCGCGGAAACCTCTACAGATTCTGATGAATCAACGCACGTTGTCGAAACAGATAATGGATACTTTGCCATCTTCGACGGTCATGCTGGGACCTTCGCTGCCGAATGGTGTGGGAAGAAATTACATCTCATCCTCGAGGACATAATGCGAAAAAATCCGAACACACCTGTCCCTGAGCTCCTGGATCAGACTTTTACCAGTGTCGATCAGCAATTGGAAAAATTGCCACTCAAGAATAGTGGCTGCACTGCCGTAACAGCTGTACTCAGGTGGGAGGATAGGGTGCCGAGCTCTCATTCCGCGACCGGCTCCAGTGCGCTTGCACCCGCGGCAGCCGCGGCAGCTCAGGCTGATGCAGAGTCAGAGAATGCAGATACGCCCACGCAGACAGCGCCATCCACGAACGCTACTGTGCCTCCAAAGCTCCAGGAGGCTACTACTCGTCAGCGTGTTCTCTATACGGCCAACGTCGGTGATGCTCGAATCATACTATGTCGGAACGGCAAGGCTCTCCGCTTATCTTACGACCACAAAGGCAGCGACGAGAATGAGGGCAAGAGAATAGCTAATGCAGGGGGGTTGATCCTCAACAACCGAGTCAACGGGGTTCTTGCCGTGACAAGGGCTCTTGGAGACGCGTATTTGAAGGATCTCGTCACTGGCCATCCATACACCACAGAGACTGTCATTCAACCAGACGTGGATGAATTTCTAATATTGGCCTGCGATGGTGTAAGTATATTGAATTACTACTTTTATGATTCGCTACTGTAGACTGACTAATGCTTATTATCAGCTCTGGGATGTTTGCTCTGATCAAGAAGCTGTCGACCTTATCCGTCATATTCCAGATGCCCAGGAGGCGTCTAAAGTTCTCGTCGACCACGCGCTTGCGCGCTTCAGCACAGATAATCTCTCTTGCATGGTCATCCGATTTGACTCTGACCTCCACAAAAACGTCGTTGAGAGGCGAAGTGAACCAATTGGCGTCGAAGGCGACCCGTCCTCCAGGAAGAAAGGCGGCGTGAGCGAGGCGGACAAGATTGTGGAAGGAGCAAGAAAGAGCATGGCTAATGCAGAAATTTCCGACGGGGCCACTGGTCTCAATGAGAAGCTCAAGGAAGATATCCTCCTCCAGGTGTCGGACGAAGAACCGGGTCCGGAACTTGCTTCGAGTGCTGACCAGAATGAGGCGTCAAATCCTGGTGTCCAAAATAAAACCAATACAAAGGACGAGGAAGGAAAGTCCTAATCAGAATACCCTTGGAGAATCGACTAGTCAGATGTCATTTCAAAAGGAAAATAGAAACTTTTGCAGTTCCAAGTACTTCGAAACTATGACCCGGGCAGGTGACGGTGTTTTTTACTGATATGGATTTGAGTGCATTCGGGAGGTGCATGACTAGGTACCTGTTCTATTGTTCTATATCTTTTCATATTTCTTTATTATTATTATTATCAGGCGGCGAGGAAGAATTTTTACTACAAACATGCAAGTTTGTTTATTCTCTTCGTTGACCATGTTGATTGTTCTTTCCTTTATTTTTATTCTTTTGCCATCTTTTCCCCTTTTATTTTTGCTCTCCACATTTGACTCTATTTAGCCTTTTGTGTGTTTCCAGTCGAACCGCATCCCTCCCGCTCTGCTCACATTTGTCTTAACTCGTCATCTGTCACCCATCACCTCCCATGCTTGTACGCTATATCACGATGCAATGCAATGCAACGCAACGCAATGCAATGCAGGCCAATTCGATTCCAGAGCAGTTGGGAACGAGACTTTGCTCTCTAGTCTTAATTCTCCTAAGTAGATGCGGTATTTTCTACCCGGTAGCTGTGTCATCCGGATGACATGTGGGTAGAATATGGCTATTAAGGTTCTAACTGGAGATATGGTTGACCGTCGTAGCCGGATAGATGGTCCTGGAGATGTTCATTGGAAAAAAGTCAGGATGACGAGTTCCTATCGGCCAGAATGTAGTCCGTATTGAACATGATTGTCTCATTTCTAATAACCGCAGCATAAATCGTCAAGATACACAATATATAATGCAAAAAGTACAGATTCAGAAGGTAAGATACAGGAGGTGCGTTGTTGTGGCGCAGGGCCCCTTTTCGGGGGAAAAGTTAGGTAGGTAGGTACTGTACATGAGGAGAGACAAACAAAGGAATATATGAATGACCTTTGGGGACCCTGAGACAACTCCATTTTTCCCATCCACCTAAGCAAAAGACGCACATTCTGAACAAATACCCGGGGTCCAGGTCTCGTTTATCTTCTACGTTGTCTCAAATATCATGATATCTGGAACTTCATGTTCATTTTCCTCGTAGACTGTTTGAGATAGGAGGGGAAGAGGCCAAAAGAAAAAGAGGAAGCGGATGACAAGCGGGGCTCTCTTTAGGCCTGCTTCTCATTAAATGGTTCATTGACCAGCACGTCCGTCCCCAGAACCTTCTCCCCGGGCATGACATGGTCACGGGTCAGCTCCAGTTCACCGTGCTTGACTCTCTCAGGCCAGGACTCGGCGTATTGGGCATCGTGGACATCCGCCCAGAGGATCTTCACCTCGTCGCCCTCGACCTTGTACTCCCCGTTGCCCTGGGTCTCCTGGATCTTGACCTCAACCTCGGGGGTGCTGAGGGCCTGCTCGAGTTTCGCTATCCGCTCGGCATTCTTCTCGGCAACTTCCCTCTCCCTCTCCCGGGCCTCCCTGCGACGCCTTCTCGCGGTCCGGGTCAGGTAGCCTCTCTTGCCATCCGCAAAGCCGCTCTTGATCTCCTCCTCCTGGATCTTCAGGACGGCAGCGACGTCGGCGACACTGGTGGCCTTCTGGTCCATGAGGACACGGGCCCGCTGCTTCTTGTCCATCAACCACCCGATCTTGGGCTTGAATTTCTCGTCGAACTTCTTGGCCTCGCTCGGGTCGCGCGGCCGCTTCCGCTCCAGAAACTCCTCTGTGATCGTGATCATCTCCCGGGGCGGGGCGAGCTGGCGCTGCATGGCGAACTCGCGGAGGAGGTGGTAGGCGCGGAGGCCAACCTTGGAGTCGCTGAAGTGTACGGAGTAGTAGGGAACCCACATGTCTTTTCGGAGGGATGCAGGGACGGTCTTCTTGCCGTGGTAGATGAGCTGGGAGAGGACATTGTTTTTCTATCCAGGAGATGAACCGTGTCAGTATCTGCGGTTCCCGTAGCTTGATAAGTCCGCCTAGGGAAAATAACTGACCTCAAGATACCGGGTCAATGAGTAGACCACTTGATTCGTGCGGATATTGTTGTAGACGAAAATGTTCTTCCCGTGCGTGAGTTTATTCAGAGCCTTCCGTAACCGCGCTCCCTCCTTGGCTTGCCAGTCTTTGAAAGCATTCGAGTTCTGCTCTCGGGGCTTCCCTTGAATCACGCTGTGGTTCTCAATGGGCGGTCGTCGGACGATGTTCCAGGTTCCGATCTTGGTCGGATCCAAGATCTTCTGGATTGGCTTCTGGATCGATTGCGAGGAGGCCATTGTGGCCAGCAGCGAGGTCTGTTGTGCTCTGCACTGATTTCAGGGGTCGAGAAAAGTATCACTTATATTGCATCACGGCCCTCGGTGTTGTTGCAGCGAGGTTGTTCGTGGTCGTTGCGGCGGCCGAAGGGCAGAGCGGGACGTCGGACGAAGATTGAGATGTTGAAGCTCGGATCAATTTTTGACAGAGCTCGACTTTGTCCCAATCGGGACACTCTCCCGCGTCACCCTCCGCACTCATCACGGCGGTATCTCTGCTGCCCACCGTTCAATGGCATAATCCCCAGGCATCACCAGAACAGCGCTAATTGGAATACTGTGCCCTGGGTATCCTGGAAGATTGTCTGTTTTACGATGGCTCAACTTCTAGAGCGCATGCAGTGTGACTGCTAAGTCTGCCACCATGTCGTCTCCAGCAGAAGACAACTCAGGCGGCTATGGGGATGTCGCGGATAGTCGTCGCGAGCGCCCACCCTTGTTTGCATCGGTATATTTCACATCTTCCTAATCCTTGTGTCATCTAAGTAGGTCTAATAGTCTTGGATGTTAGAACCGCAAGCTGCGGCATTTACAAGGTGTCTCTGTCCGCAACCTAGTCATCACTCCATTCAACAGGTCCCGCGCAAAGACCATTGACGATGAAGAGATCCCCAATACTTTGCAGACACCAGGCAAGATCCTAGCGCAGAGTGAAAACCACACTGTTCACCACTCGCGGTCATTTACAGATCTCAAGACGCCTGGAGACCGCACGGGCACAGGCAGCGACAATGACAAGAAGCGTGACATGCAGCGGTCGCGCAGAAGGAACACCTTGCCTTGGAGTGTTGACAGTGCGGCAATCCGACAGAACATGCTGAATGACATTACAAAAAGCAGGATGGCAGACACCTGGTTCTCCATCCATTGTGAAGGCATCGATGCGCCGGTCTATATCAGCGAGGTCGTCGAGAAGGCCACGAATCCAAGCTTTCGGTTCTTTGACCTAAACACATGCGGGCCGCTTGTTTCCCGGTCAGATCAGATGACGTTGAAGCTGTGGGCAAAGACGGAGACGATGAGCGAGTATGTGCTGCTAGTTGAGATGCAGCTGAATCTCCGGTCGCTGCAGTTCGTTGGGAAGTCGCTGGATCACTTCCACCAGCCTCTGCCGGCGAACTCCATTCTGTTCCACTTTGCAGATGGAGTGTATACCAGCTTGACGGACATCCCACCTGTGCAATCCACGCTGTCTGCCAAAGACCTGGAACCAGCCTCCCCCAACGCCCAGCCGACTTCCTCGTACGACGCGCTAATGCGATTGGCAAATCTGGACGACTGTATTCAAGATGCTCTTGCCACGAGAGAAAGAATAGAGTCGCAGATAAACACGATTCTGGAAAAGAACCAAGACAATGTGCATACTACGAGCAAAGCCTCTCAGGCTCAGGATAAGCTCACCTTCACGAAGCGCGCAGTGGCGGCTGAGAAGAAGCAGCTCCGTATATCTATGAAACGCAAAGAGGATCTAATAGCTAGTATCAAAGCTAGGAAAGAGGCAATGGCGAATGGCCGGCAAACCCAGGATAAGGCGCGCAGTCATCTTCCAGATGCCCAACAGAAATTAGCCTCGAGCGCAGATCTGCTGGCGAAAGATGCAGAAGAAGCCAAGGGTCAGATCCGCCGTATCTGCGAAGATCTACTCGCAATCTATCCTATTGAACCTATCCCAGGAAAGCCGCTTGCTTTTACAATTGCCGGACTTGCACTGCCCAATTCTTACTTCGAAGACATCGACCGCGAGTCTGTTGCGGCTGCCCTTGGGTACACGGCACATTTGGTCTACCTTCTCTCGTTCTACTTATCAGTCCCAATCCCGTATCCAGTCAAACCCTATCTTTCAAATTCCATTATTCAAGACCCTGTATCGGTTTCACTTCCACAGAGGACATTTCCTCTTTACCCCGTTAATGTCCAGTATCGCTTTGAGTATGGAGTGTTTCTACTCAACAAGGACATCGAATTTCTCATGAATCGACGGGGTCTACGTGTGCTTGACATTCGTCATACCCTACCCAACTTGAAGTACTTGCTTTATGTTCTTACTGCTGGGAACACTGAACTTCCAGCCAGAAAGGCAGGCGGAATTCGTGGTCTACTTGCAGGCCGACTATCGCCCACCCTGTCCAGACGGGGAAGCGAGGACAGTGTTGCCAGCAGCGAATGGATTAACCCAAGGAGATTTTCCGATATGACCTTCAAAGTTAACGGTAACGCTGATGCGGACAAAGGAAAGAAGTCTGCTGCTGACTCTCTTGTTCCATCATCCAACACCACCGCACATCCACTCAGAATGAGCACAATGTGACGAACATCATGAAAGGATTTTAGAAATGCTAAGTCCTCATGTATAATACAGCACAGCTTTCTCATACCCTTAATGTTTGAAGATAGTGCTAATGGCGGCGCCGGTGGGAGGAGGACCTTGGACTAATTGAGGATTTCGGTCAAGATGGCCGCCTCGTGTGGAATGTAATCTTCGTCACATAGTTCTTCAAATCTTTAATGAATTGCTTGTATTGAATATTGGATTTAATGCGTAATCTAGAGAACTCGAGCCTCCATAATTTGATCAAAAATTATATATGAATATTCCGGCTTATCTCATTATTATCCCCGTTCCAGAGCCCATTATGAAGATGTTTTCTGTATTGCTTACTTCTCTCAGCTATGGACCAAGAAAAATAATATATATATATATATATATATATAAAATGATATCACTGACGGCCGCATGTGAAGCGGATGGGATTCCCCATACCCCGCATTTTCAGACGGCGTCCAATTGAATGTTTCTGTGACAGGTCAAATCAAAACAGTGAATTGTTTCCCAGAGAGTCCTTGGCCTTTTGTAGCGAATAACTGCTTCTGTCACTCCTTTGTCAACATCTCTTCAGCTAGCTTCTAACCTTAAGACGTTATCGGTCGATCGTCACCGACTTGCATGGGCTTAGGCGTTCTTGATAACCGCAACCCCACACTTGTTTTTGCCGCCTTCGCTTTGCATCGGCAACCTGTCCAAAACCTCCACTCTGCGCCGATAGAAGGCGGTCATACAGCATGATGGCATCCACAGCAGGACCATCACTTCAGGCCAACGGCGGCCACCAGAACAACGGCCTTTATCCGCAACATAACCAAGGTCGCAAGTCTCCGTCTCCTCCACCGCAGCACCGACGTGGATACCAGGCATGCGACCCATGCCGCAAACGCAAGGTCAAGTGCGACCTGGGAAGTATGTTTTCCCCGGATTTAGCATGTCTTCTCGAGCAATATGGGCTGATGTGATCACAGGTGTCGATAATCCACGTCCTCCTCCATGTGTACGATGTCGGCGTGAAAGCAAACGATGCGAATTCTCGGCCACGAGACGCAAGCGAAAGGCCTCGGACACCGACGAGGTCGAGGGCCCGCTTCGACGCGATGCGCGTATGATGGTCGGGGAGGTGGGATATAATGATTCTTCGAGCAATGGATCACCTTATCCGCAACCGGTCGCGGCATCGTTCGAAAATGAGAGAGCTTCTTCCAGACCGCAATGGTCGGAGAGCTCTTTGAACGCAGGCCAGATACCCCGATCTTCTCCCGTGCAGCAGTATCACGCGAGCGCATCGACATCTTCGGGTCACTTTCAAGATACAAGGGAAACACGCAGCTTGGCATATACGGTTAATGGGAGGGGAGCTGGACCTAGCAGCTATGCCCTCGAGAGCGGTCAGCATATGATGAACAAGACCGCTGCTGAGCTGTTGTCCCCAACAATTAGCAACAGCCATGATGCACTCCATCTATTGTCAGAAGCTGCAGGCAGGACAGAGGATCTGAATCGCCAGAGCCTTGAAAACCGGCTCGCAGCTCGGCAGTCTACGTCTTCTTTCACTTCTCCTGTCTCGTCTGTGACCCAGGTCGGTACCCCGAGGAGTACAGGCAGGCCGTTTCCAAGAACACAAGGGTCCGGGACTACTGGTGGTTATTACCCGTCAGCTGGATCGGGACCCGTTGATCCTCAGATCTCAGATAACCGCGGTCAGGCAGATAGTTCTGTCGACTTGCAAGACCCGGGGTATCTGGATGCAGTTAGGGCATGGTCACGACTGAGGTTTGTTCGAGCGGGATGGCTCACAGTGGAGGAGGCCATGGCCTATATTGCATAGTAAGTTAATCATGTCTTCCTGACTCTCTTCTTCAACATGATTAACAACATGTTATCAGCTACTATGAGCATCTTGCGCCGTTAAGCCCTATCGTACTCCCGGATTACTCTCCACCTTCGATGCACCGGACTCTCCTCACAGAGGAGCCTGTTCTAGCAGTTACGATGCTTACCGTGGCTTCTCGGCACATGAAGCCCAAAGGTGATGGGGCATATACGCGCTCATTCTACATCCACGACCGACTCTGGTCGTACCTTCGCGGCATGATTGAACGGCTTTTCTGGGGTCAAGAGAACTTTGGCGGAAGCGCCGCTGGACTCAGCAAGCCTAGGTCTCTCGATATTGCCCCGATTCCAGGAAAGGTCAATTTGAAGGGGCATCTAAGATCGCTCGGAACTGTGGAAGCTCTGTTGATGTTAACGGACTGGCACCCAAGGAATTTACATTTCCCTCCCGGTGACGATGAGAATACGCTTCTCGACGCGGATGCCCATATCTCTCCACAAATACGTCCTGACAAGGATGCCGACAATGAGACCGAGCAAGCAGGAAATAAAGGTCAGAGTGGCACTCCTGAGGGACGACTTGCGTTCCAGAAGTGGCTGGAGCCCGCCTGGCGGTCGGACCGGATGTCCTGGATGCTGCTGAGCACAGCGCAAGCTCTGGCATTCGAGTTGGGTGTTTTTGATCAGAAGAATGCTTCTGGAAATAACGACGAGTCTGCAGCAGAGCAGATGCGGAAACGTCGAGTTCGTCGGCTCATCCTTGTGTACGTTACCCAGAGCAGTGGTCGTCTTGGAATTCCTTCCATGCTGCCCCTTCCTCAGTGGAGTCATGATATTGAGCCAACCTCGCTTGGAGATATGAAGCCAAGCGATGTCTTGATCGACAGGATGCAGGATTGCTGGATCGGGATATCCAAAATCATGCACCAGAGCAACCAGCTGCTGTTCGCGTCAAAGGAGCAAACTTCTGAGCTCATCAGAAGTGGACGGTATCGCGAACAGATAAACGAATTTCTGCCATCTCTGAGAGAGTTCCGACGGAATCTCGACAGTCTCACTAGTAAGTATAATTACATAATCTGCTATACATTGAGCATGCTAAATGATGCCAGTATCACCCCAAATGCGGTACATATTGACGATTGAGTACGAATACACACGTAAGTATTGGACCTTGGCCTTTCACTCAAAGATTTCGTCAACTAACAAGCTGAAGGGCTGTATGTCAACTGTCTAGCTCTGCAAGCCGTAGTGGACCGCTGGACTACGATGTCAAATGAGGCTACAGCTCAAGCGCAAAGTGGAAGACCCGGATCCGGACCTTCCTCGGGAACAGCATCATTCCGTGTGCTTATGGAACTATATCGAGTCAATGAACCGTATATCCAAGAAGTCGTGGATGCTTCGCGAAAGATTCTCCAGACGGTGCTCGACGGACTCGTACCAGGTGATCACCTGAAGCACGCTCCTGTGAGAACGTACTTCAGAATCCTTTCTGGGATGATATTCATTCTCAAGGTAGCTCACTTCCAGATCCAACCACAGAGGGCATCGGTTCTAACTTTTATCTAGACATTCACACTTGGTGCAACAGAGGACGATGTCCGCGTATCTCTAGATCTCCAGGATAGGACCATTGACGCCTTACGAACCCGTGTCGTTGACGATGTCCACCTGAGCCATACAATTGCCAGGCTGCTGGAGCTGCTCACCACAAACATCAGAACACGATTCCTGCGATTCGCTCCCCTGGACCGTGCAGGTGACAACGACAGTCAAGATCACACATCAACATCTGCACCAGCCTCAAGGAACCAGTCCCCACGGCCGCTTGACAGAGGAAATGCCCAAGGCGGCCGTCGGGTCAATACTTCCTCCGGTCACCAGCAGTGGCAGCAGGGCCAAAACACGACACATGGCCTTGGCAATTCAGCAGCCGATGGAAACAATAGTAATACAGCTGCACCAATTGGTAGCAGTGGCAATGACCCTCTAGCCAATATCCCGGCCCAGCCCATCAACTCCTCGAACATCAACGTCGCTTTCATGCCGCCGCCACCGTCCGTGTATTACAACTATTACGATCCAAACGCCACATCACCTGCCGCGAAAATGGAGGACTCCACCATCGCCCCGCAGTCCATGAATGAAGGTACTACTGGCGCTGGGACTGCTCCGTCCGGATCTTCAGGTGCCCTTCCAGACTGGTTCGCCTTGCCGCTTGATCAGTTCTTCAACAGCTCGACCGCGGGCGTGGACCAGGGTCTCGGTGGGACGGGTCCCATGGTTGGCGAATTTGACATGCTTGAGGTTCTCCTCAATGAGCAGTATGATAAGAACGATGAAGGTGGTGACTCTGCAGTTGGAGGACTCCCTTCGCAATTCATGTAATCATATGTATGAGATCTGCGCGACTGACCATATCCTTCCCCCATACTATCTTATGCTAGGAGCTTATGAGAAACTCACACGATCGTGCGCCCTGTTTTCCAATTACCCAGGTGCACTGGGATGAAGTTTGACGAATGCAATGAATGACCGTCTGCCTGTTCTTGCTCCTACTCTAATGCTCTACTTTATGTGACTTATTGATGTATCTATCCTTATATTAACCTCTTTGTTGTTTTCTTTATTATTCGTACTCTTTCACATGCACTATAGTTTATGTTTCTCTCTGCCTCTTGAACTTTCCTGTACTTTCCTCTGGCTTCTTCTCTGATATGTACCGACCCATTCTAGTTATACGTATAAATATTTTCAACAGCAGATTTTACGCTGAATTCATCAGCCCTTCCCTATGGGCAACTTTTCTGATGCAATTTGATCCTGGCATTGCGTCTCGTACTGCTCTTGTTACCGTACATACGTGCCTATGTGAGCTTTTTCTGCGATGCATTCGCGGCCTTCCCTTTCCACTTTGGTGCTCAGGCAGCGCCGCTTTTCGCGCACTGAGCCGATCTGAGTACGGGCTGAGCAATCCCAGAGCTTCCGAAGTTGCTCCCTGAGCGCTAAGCCGAGGGGTGAGCATGGGACAAGCATGTGAGCCCAAATAAAATGTAGGGTGCCAAGGTTGTAGTCGCACCCCAGCAGGGTCACTTAGCCCCATCCAGCTGTCACTTTTTGATGCCCGAGCACAAGCTGGCGTTATCACTGTGGCTCAGCCCCATTGGAACCAGTTCATCCTTATTCGCTTGAATTAGGTTCTAAGTGAATAATGATCTAAGAAAAGGGAAGAGAAAAGAAAAGAATTTCTCTTATATTTGTGTATTATTTTTCTTAAGGCCCTACAGAAAAGTGCTCTGATTTACTAAGCAGTATTGTCTCACTGGCTTCTCCATTACTGAAATTCCAGCAGAGAGCCAGTGTCTTTCTCTCAATATCACTAAATGTCCTGCTCTATCTATGGATTCTGGATATTTTTACTGCTGTTGAAAGAATATACTTGTAATTACTTAGATTTAGAGAGGGATTTTTTCAAACATGTTACAAGACCTAAATGCCTTTTCATGCTGTAATCTATCTTCAGGAGTTTGAAATAGCACAAGCTTCATTACATACTATTTGGAACAGCACAAACCATACAGAAATAGCACAGGTTTAATTTCCAGTTTCCTTTGATGTTGTAATTGAAAACAGTAAAAGCAGACAAAAGTTATGGTATTTGTTATGGTACAGCCTAGAGATCACTGACAAGGCTGACGAAGGGAGGACTAGTCACGTGGCCATGCTGGATCGTCTATGATCCATTCTCACGATCCAGGTCTACGATCGACCTCCATGATCCATAGTCATGATCCACCAGATAGGTATTTCCAGGCAGAACTCAGGATGTATATAAGATGCTCCTTAACCATGGGGATTAGGACCCCGTGGTCAACTCAAATAGCAATCCTGATAGGTAACATTGCTAGTAA
>NW_027192528.1:1608317-1615274 GCF_041956765.1 Thermoascus crustaceus | reverse complement strand
TTAAGGAGCATCTTATATACATCCTGAGTTCTGCCTGGAAATACCTATCTGGTGAATCATGACTATAGATGGATCAAAGGTGCAGATGGATCATTTTGATCCATTGCCACATGATAGAATCCCCCCCTTGTCTGTCCTGCTCATGGTCTCCAGGCTGTGCCGTAACAGCAGGCATGTCTGAAAGATATATCTATAAAGATATGCACCATACCGTATTGCTTTGGTAAATGCTATCCGCACTTCACCTCTCTTTTCCAGAGGAAATGTATCGAAATCGGTTAGGTCCCGGCCAGGAATTTTTTCCATCAAAATCCATACTAGGTATCCACCTGGAACATGTTCATTCTCCTTCTGTTCTTCAACTTCATAACCCAGCAGCTTTGGTGTGCAGCTACAACCACGATCGGTAAGGTCCTTCAGAACACTAATTTCATTATTGACGCATGAACTGATCTTGGATGACTTGAACTCTGAGTAGTCTTGATTATCCCCCTGGACAGGGTGATCGTACCAGGGGGGGTCCTGTAGCGAAGATAAATCAGCTGAATTTTATGAAGAAATGACAGGACAAAAAGAGACTGACTGCATCCGTATTTCCAAAATAGCCTCCATACTGACTGATGGGCCCTTTATCTGGGTGGCGATGCAGACCCCGCTTGTCTCATATTTCCATAGAATCGACCACATCGCCATGAAGAACCCTCTCCGTAAGGATCGGACCTGCCTGCCACCATGTTCGAGATTGAGAATAATAGACTTTCTGTCTTTTCCAAGGATATCCAACCCTAGGTCTGCGTCCTGGGCCGCATTGTGCCCAGAGGAACTCATCATTGGTAGGTGAGGTAGGCACGTAGCAGGCATGGGAGGAGTGAGGGACTGCTGTAGAAAAGAGAAGTTGCAGGTCGTGTAGAACTTGGCAGGATAAAGGAGCAGTTTCCATGTTTCCATGTTTTGATGTACAATACCATAGTAGGATGGAGTATGCCTGGCACGCGCTCGGATATCTGACGGTTCGTCCCTGCGCGCAGCGCGCGGCAAAGTACCCCACTTCCGAAATTCTTATAGCCTTATCATTGTATGAGTGCTCGGGGCCGTGAATAGCAGCCGCCTGGTGCAGTCCGGGTGCTTACCAGTGTTTTGCTAAGCCTATTTATGTGCTGTTGAGTTGATCATCTGGACCTTTTTTTTTCTTTTCCATTTCTACCATGTACATACAAGAGCTGAAGGTGAATTATGACTATTCAAAGTTGTTCTCGCCAGCTTGTGGTGTAGAGGGAGATGAAGATGAGACCCTCCCTATGCATCTGATGCACTTGGCTAATTTGCATGCTGCTTAGGAGAAAGTGTGGGTGTTGCCTTTTTGTCTAACGATTTGTTGACGCATGTATATAAATAATGGTACCGACAGGGTTTACTACAGTGGGGTTATTGGTTTATATAAAACGGTTCAATCAACGATGTATCATAAACTTGCTAATGCATAGGATGATGTAGGAGTGAAGCATTCATAATCTCATGGAAGGTGCAAATACGCGGGGTGGTGCATTTCTGCCTAATACGGAAGGTAGGGTTAACGCGGGATGCCTCGGCATCAGATCGGGCAACAATGTCCCTAACAGTGCCATGTACTCTGTATCCTACTCCTGTAGATACAAGCAATCACTGTCACTGAGGCAAGAATGGGCTGTTACCATAAAGGAACATTGATAGATATCAAATAAAGTAGGGTTTTACGTTTCGCATGTAATTGGGAGTAGATATACTGGACAGGATCACAATGCAAGCATCGATATATGCAATCCTATACTGCCACTTATTCTTCTGTCCAATCTAAATAGAATAAATAGCAAAAAAAAATATTTAAATAGAAACGGTTTGCGAGCTTCCGTCGACTACATAATCTTCGTGCTTGTAATTTCTTCCTTCAAAGTTCGACAGCAGTATCAGCTTTGTCTAGACTCCAATATCAGTTTGACAAAGACATTAGTTGAAAACGACATACTTTGGGCAAAGAAGTTCCAGCATACAAGAAATCTAAAGAGATATGAGCGCGAAAGCAATAAAGTAACCAATAGAAATGACTATCCGAACTCTACAAGTCGGTGATGAGGGTTAGAATCATTCCGCAACGTAGTCCAGCCGGCTTTTATAGGCAAATCTGCACATCTTTGATGACCTCGGAATCTTATGAGCTCTTTGAAACGATTCCGCATACCTGCATATGGGGTCCGATGGCTTCCCGAAGCCTTCAAACAGCACGATAAAGAAACGGGTATTTTTCTTTGTGAAGAAGCTGATCTCGATCCCGGATTGCGACATGAAACTTCTGCATCGGACCCATGCATATAAAGGGTCTTTCAGCGGAATTAAGGTGCCAGATTTAGCGGAAACAACTTCAATCAATGTTGGGTTCCATCTGCCCCATTGGACTACTACTTAATAATTATAGTACGTGCACGGAGTACTGTGCATACAACTAACGTGACATAGTAGTAGTAGTACCTAGAGGTACTACGTGCAGAAGCACAGAGGTGGCTACCTACCTAGCCAAGAGTAAGCAGCGGGGTACACGGCATAGGAGGCCGCTCTCAAAGCTTCAACGGCGTAGTGTTTTTTGACTATTTCTGGATTCACGTGGATCGGATATCGACCTTTTCGTCGAGGACAGACATGCACAAACGCAATCATGGTAGCATCGCCCATGAGACACGGCATCATGAAACAGCTCAATTGCGGAACACCGTCGGTCGAGGGTACTGAGCTGCAGGAGATGTAGATGAGACGGAGGTACTAAAGTTCTTCCTAAAGTTGTACTGTACGCAAGTACTTCGTGGACTGTCGGGAGTTAAACGGACACCGACGTGTGTGTATCTGACCCTGGCAATGGCATCATGGTCAAAGACTCAGGAACAGAAGTTAGTAAAGTTGCATACATTTACCGTAGACAGTAGTCCCCGCGCGCATCATACAACCCTGCGCGGGCGATCGAAGCTTTCGGGGGATTTCATGCCCTTCTGGACCCGGCCGATCTGCCGAATCAGCCCTTCGTGTTCTAAACCTAAAACCCCTGGGCCCGAGGTCGCCTGGCCGTGCCCACCTAGACTCCTCGAAACATCGACACCTTTGATCATCGGGAAGAAGAACAATGTTGAATATGGTTATCTGCTCCGTCTGCGGTGCAACCTCCGTCCGCGGGATGGGGCCGAGGCCTAAGTTCCGCCTCCCTGCACTCTGCCTTGTTTGCCACCACAAACGTGCCCCTGTGCAGCGGGTGCCTGCGATTCCGTGAAGCTTGTATCGCGAGGCCCGTGTGTCCGTTTCACGATCGTCCTGTGCGTTGTATGGCTGATGGCCAGGACGCTTTCATCTGGACAGCTGGTCCAATCAGAATAGGCAGAAGCATAGCTTGTTGATAGTTTGTTGCGGCGATCACAGAGAGGCTTCAGCCATTCCAGCGGGGCTCGATCGTGACAGATTCTCCTTTGCTTCTTTGGATCTTCTTTGCAGATGCGCCGTTGCGCTGCTATCTGCTGATCACCGAAACTGGTGGCTTTTTCTTGTCTCGATATGTATTGTTCCTCCGGGGTTCACTGGCGTCATCGCCCAGTGGTATGGCACTACGGAGTACTCCGTACTCACTCCGACATGTCTACGAAGTAGATTGGGTGCGCATGCTATACGCTATTATAGCCGATGATATGGCTAAATCTCCCGATCCACAACGCATCTACTCCATACAGAAGTTGTTTGCCTTGGCAGGCCTTCATGTTTGTTTTGGATGCCATTTCATGCTAAGTCAGAAAAGCTTTCAAAGCTGACTGGCTCGCGGGACGTGGCTTGCTGCTCCTGGATCATTGAACAACGGACCAGTGGAAGTGTTTGTCCTTCTGCTTTCGAGAAGTCGAGGGTCGAACAGTCTCCTCGAATAGAACGTGGCCGTTGGCCATCCTCGTGTTATCGCGATAACAGGGAGTCGTGCAGCCGATGCACCATACGCAGAGCCCACGAGCTTCCGAGACCTCTGCGCGCGCCGGCGATCCCCCCTCACCTTCTCCCCACACGATGAGGATCGCCACGACGTCGTCGAATCAAGCTCATAGTCCTTGAGGCTTGACTATTCACTTCAGCATGATAAGGGAAACTCTGTTAGCATAATGGACGGGATATCTCAGACATCTTAGCTCGCACTATCGTCCTGATACTACTTCGCTCTACTGGCTTAGACTATGAGCTCTCCCACCAGCTGCCCTGCCTTGTAAATCTTCAGGATCAGGGCGGCCCTGCAGCTGATGCTGCTATCTCCGCTATCATGGCTCTCCCCAGATCCGACGGACCAGGCTGTGTCCCTTTGACCCCTCTTGGCATGCACTGTAACGTCTGCTGCTTGGATGTGGAACAATGGTCTCTGGGGTCTGCAGAGCAGGGGACCCGTTCTGTGCCTCTCGTTCGTCGAGCTTCCGTTGTTTATCCCGCGGAGCAGTGGTCAGTAGACAGCGGAGACGCCGAAGGACTCTTCCCTTTTGTCACTCCCGGGTGAATGTCAAAGCGGCTTGCGAGGCTATAAAAAACGGCACTCCTCTTCTCCTGGACACTCTCACTTTCTCGCCATCGAGCTCGAGACCTTCGATTCTTGAGTACCTTCTCGTTCATCGCCCCAAGAATCCACCGACGTTCGTTTCCACCATGGTTGTTTTCAGCAAGGTCACGGCCGTCCTGGCCGGTCTCTCTGCCGTTGCTTCGGCTGTTCCCACCATCAAGCCTCGCATTGGTTTCTCTGTCCAGCAGGTTTCCAAGCAGGTCACCCCGAAGACCATAAACCTCCCGGGCATCTACGCCAACAGTCTCAAGAAGTTTGGAGGCACGGTGCCTCAAAATGTGAAGGCGGCTGCTGAGACAGGCAGCGCTATCACAACCCCGGAGGCCAACGACATTGCCTACCTCACTCCAGTGGACATCGGCGGTTCCACTCTGAACCTTGATATTGACACTGGCTCTGCGGATCTGTAAGCTTTCCTTGTACTTCTAACCTTTCTGGTCCAGAGATGATTGACGTATCTCCCAGGTGGGTGTTCTCGACCGAACTGCCTCAGCAACAGAGTGCTGGACATGATGTCTACAAGCCGTCGTCCAACACGACAAAGCTGCAAGGATACACCTGGAGCATCTCCTACGGTGACGGTAGCTCTGCTAGCGGCGACGTCTACAGGGACACCGTCAGCATTGGCGATGTGGTAGCCCACAACCAGGCAGTTGAGGCCGCCAGAAGGATCAGCCGTCAGTTCACCCAGGACCAGGACAATGATGGCCTGCTGGGCCTGGCTTTCAGCTCAATCAACACTGGTAAGTTCAGGTTTCTCGATAGACTGCTCGGTATAGCAAGTTTCTAACGGATCCCGTTCAGTTAAGCCTAGGGCTCAGACTACTTTTTTTGACACCGTCAAGTCGCAGCTTGACTCTCCGCTCTTTGCAGTTACCCTGAAGCACAACGCCCCTGGTAGCTACGACTTTGGCTACATCGACAACAAGAAGTACACCGGCAAGATCACCTACACCGATGTCGACTCTTCCCAGGGCTTCTGGGGCTTTACCGCCAGCGGCTACGGCATTGGAGATGGAGAGGTCAACTCCAACCCGATCAAGGGCATTGCTGGTACGTCTTCTCCTCGTCTTGTGTAGCATTTATAGCGAGTGAGAGCCTTGTGCTGATATTTTCGTCTTTAGATACCGGTACCAGCCTGCTCCTAGTGCCCAACGACATCGTCAAAGCCTACTACAGCCAAGTCCAGGGCGCCCAGAACAGCGCGCAGTTCGGAGGATACGTCTTTAACTGCAACACCCAGCTCCCATCCTTCACGGTCGCCATCGAGGGCTACAACGCCGTCATTCCTGGTGACCTCATCAACTACGCCCCCGTCACGGACGGCAGCCCGATCTGCTTCGGCGGCATTCAGGGCAACGAGGACCTCGGTTTCTCCATCTTCGGAGACATCTTCCTGAAGAGCCAGTATGTCGTCTTCAGCGCTGACGGCCCTAAGCTGGGTTTCGCCCCACAGGCTTAGGTCCGTTCGTTGTCATCGTCGTCATCATAAGGGCTCTGGGAGCTAGTATGACTATTCGAACCGTTTTGCCCCCTGTTTCACACCTCTCCTATCTAATCCAGAATGTCTGTGTTATTTGCAGGTTGTCCTGTCGACGAATGGATGACATGCAAATGGCAATTAATGTACATGTACGTAGATGAACACGTTTGTGTCCAATCTATCTTATCAACCTAACACCGCTTCTCCGTGAGACTGAAGCAGTTCCCAATCCTCTGTATGTATTATGTAGTGTGAAATTGACCTCGGATGTTTCAATCGTGTGGACGATCCATCGGTAGGTGGCAGAGCTGTAACCGTCAATCAACGATATCGTCTCCGGAAGACTTCCTAAACCGGACACTGTGGTAAGTACAGTACATACCAAGAAAAAGTGGCGTCGTACTTATTATCACCAGGTGCCACGCCATACCAGTATTTTGTGCTGTACGTACCTCTGCCAAAGTAACACTTCGAAGCCTGGAGAACAATAACACCAAGCAACCTGAAACTGGAGGTCAATTGATCCCAAAGGACTGTAAAAGCTGCTGTAGCTCAGCTCTCCCTCTTCCATTTTCATCGAGGAGGCTCACCTTCACCGGCTTGTATCCCCAAAAAATTAGGTAGACGATGTGAGTCAGTCTTGTCAAACCTTGGCACAACAGATTCGACAGAGCGCATCCATCCCAATCCTTTTCCCCCTTTGTATTTCACACCGTATCTGAATTCCGGGATATGGTCTGGGGGAAGTCGAGGAGAACAGTAGGCTGCTTAGTATCGAGATAAGATTTTCGCATTCTTGGGTGGGCTCGTCAACTAGCGGCTCCGGTTTCTCTCTTTTCTTTTTTTTTTTTTTTTTTTTTTTTTCTTCTTTCTTCTT